>NW_022196389.1:0-600000 GCF_008641045.1 Pistacia vera
AACTCAACTCTCCAAGAAAGTGGCAACAGTGAAGCCCCACAAGTATTTTTATCTTTGTCTCCCAAATTTCCACCTTCAACCCAACAAAGCCTTCCTCAGATAAACCCAACAATGACCGATGACCAAGAATCTAATGATGTTGATGACATTAAAATATTGATGCAGCTTCTGGGTATATCCAATCATTTTGAAGAGAGAAAAGAAAAAGAGGAAGACAGGGGCGGTGTGGGTAATTGTTGTGAATGTGAAGGTGGGGTTTTATGAAAAGATTGTTGTAGTTAAACGACCCGAGTGTGAGAAGGAGTGGAGGGATGCATCAAGTACTTTTTCGGAGATGAGGAGCCTTTGAGGTTTGGCTTTTTTGCTAATGGCAAAGCTGCTTTTGCTTTAGACGGTGATGAATGTGGATTTGGTGGGTCCACCAAAAGAGTAAAACCACACTTCGTATACTGGCTATACTTCATGGAATTAACTTGTACCAGCTGTGACCGATTAGTTGATATTCATTGTTTCTTTTGCGATCCGAATAAAATGTTGAATTATATTTGTATTTTTGTATTTCTAATAGAGAGTAATTATTAACGATTAATTCTTAATCTTAATTTTTAAGTTTGCATTTATAATATTTTTTCCTTTATAATAGGGGGTTGTGCCATGGGTCTTCAGATTTGACGGGTTGTGCACACGACGAGCTTTGAAGTTTTAAGTATGACACAGTTTACTGTTGGCTCTAGTTGTAAGAGAGGTACATATCATATTTATATAATTATTTTAGTCTATTGAGCTTATATAGTGTCCTGTGGAGTTGAGGATTAGATAAACTCTAATATGGATCTAGTTCATTAGGCATGTAAAGAGTTTTATCGTTCTGAGGATTAGATAGACTTTAATATGGGTCTAGATACCTCATATATTTAAAAAAAACAAATTATTTTGGGTTAGATTAATAAGTTTCCCTGAATAGAAATAATAAAATAATAATATATATACACACACAAACATAATTATTAGTCGTATATACACATACACGAATACAATTATCAGTCGAATATGGCCAGACAAACTTATTAGAGTTCTTATTTTGTTTTTTTTGTTTAATAGATTAGCTGAAATTACAAAATATATATATACACACACAAACGTAATTATTAGTCATATATACATGTTGACGCTTGATTTTGGACGCCAACGACTCGCACGTGGGAAACGCTGAGCTGACTCAGAAGACACACGTGATGGATCCATGAGATTTGAATATGGAGCTGAGATTATATATTTTGCAGAAAAAATAAATAAAAGATTGGCAAGGGGGGTTTTTATAGTGGTTCGGATGCAACAAGCGACTCCTACATCCACTGTTATTTTATTGATCTCTCACTATTTCTATGAATTTGCCCGTAAGGCATACAAAGGTGAAGAAATACAGTGTTTTTACAGAGAGAAAGAATTAAAGCTAAATCTCAGCCCAGCCACCAGCCTCCCTTCTTCGGGAAGAGAAATGCCCATTTATTCACATTTGCACTTATGCAATGAGTGTTTTGCAAGCTGCCTTGACACATGGAAGGCTCTCGTCCATTCATCTCTTTGAAATGAGATAAAGTTGGTGAGAATACTTTGGAGATATGTGCTTGGCAGCTGGTACAGAGAGACATTAATTGTGCTGACATAGGCTTGACTTTGAGGCTAACAGAAGCCCCCTAGTTTTTGAAGTGCGTTGCACTTTAGAAACTAAAGTCTTTGATCTGACTGGCTGCGGTCTCGACTGAAGAGCTCGATGAAATCTGTTAGGAAGACGATCAGAAATCTGTTAGGAAAACGACCTGAAATCTGTAGGAGCGACCAGAAATCTGTTAGGAAAATGACCAGAAATCTGTTAGGAGCGACCAGAAATCTGTTAAGAAAACGACCAGAAATCTGGTAGAACGACCTGAAAGGTCATAACGAGCTCAATCTGAGCAAAACGAGCTCAACTTGAGAGCAAACGACCTCGACCTAGAGGTCAAAACGAGCTCAAAAGCAAAACGACCTCATTTGGGAGGTCAAACGAGCTCAATGAGCAAAACGACCTCACCTTGAGAGGTCAAAACGAGCTCAATGAGAAAACGACCTCACCTTGAGAGGTCAAACGACCTGATGAGCTAAACGACCTCAACTTGAAGGTCAAACGAGCTCAATGAGCAAAACGACCTCAACTTGAGGTCAAAACTACTCAAATGGCAAAACGACCTCAATTTGAAGGTCAAAACGAGCTCAATAGCAAAACGACCTCAACTTGAGAGGTCAAACGAGCTCAATGAGAAAAACGACCCAATGAGAAAAACGACCTCTTTGAGAGGTCAAAACGACCTGAATGAGCTAACGACCTCAACTTGAGAGGCCAAAACGAGCTCAATGGCAAAACGACCTCAACTTGAGAGGTCAAAACGAGCTCAAATGGCAAAACGACCTCAATTTGAGAGGTCAAACGACTCAATGAGCAAAACGACCTCAACTGTAGAGGTCAAAACGACGCATGAGCAAAAACGCTCACTTTGAGAGGTCAAAACGACCTGAATGAGCTAAACGACCTCAAATTGAAGGTCAAAACGAGCTCAAGAACAAAACGACCTCAATTTTAGAGGTCAAAACGACCTCTCCTCGACCTGAGAGGTCAAAACGACCTAAGAGCAAAACGACCTCAACTTGAGGTCAAAACGAGCTCGACCTGAAAGGGTCATGACAGCTCGACCTAAGAGCACAAGAATCAGCGATCTCAGCGTGTGATCAGCGATCTGAACACGCGATTTGAAGCTAAAGATCCGCGATCTAAAGCTGAGGATCAGGATGGCATAGGCGTGCGATCTGTGATCTGGCCACCCAATCGGAGAACTCTGATGCATGCGATCTGCGATCTGGCCACGCGATTGGAGAATTCTGATGCGCGATCGAAGAATTCTAACGCGTGCGATCTACGATCTGGCCACGATCGGAGAACTCTGACGCGGGTTTGAGATCTGAGCACCGCCATTAAGGAACTTTGATGCAGGTTTGAGAATCGGACCTGCATGGGCCACCAAACTGTTGACCTTGATTTTGGACGCCAACGACTCGCACGTGGGAAACGCTGAGCTGCTCAGAACACACGTGATGGATCCATGAGATTTGAATATGGAGCTGAGATTATATATTTTGCAGAAAAAATAAATAAAGATTGGCAAGGGGGTGTTTTTATAGTGGTTCGGTAGCAACAAGCGACTCCTACATCCACTGTTATTTTATTGATCTCTCACTATTTCTATGAATTTGCCCGTAAGCATACAAAGGTGAAAAATAGGAGTGTTCGGTTCCGGGTACCCTACACTTTTTGAAGGAACTGGAACCGAACCGGAACCGATGGTTCCTTGAAATTTGAACCAGAACCGGAACCGACGGTTCGGTTCCTAGGTACCCAAACCAGAACCTGTAAACGCGGTTCCGGTTCCGGTTCTGGGTACCCTGTAAAATTACGTGACCCCCCAAAAGTTTTTAAAATGGCAAAAAAACCTTTAAAAACTTACAAAACCCCCCCCCACCTGGCACTTGTTAACAAAAATAAAATTACAAATTATAAATTCAAAATTACAAACTCCATTACTTTGTAAAGGTAGATTCTCAAAAGTCAAACCAACTTACTTTAAATGTTATGAAATATAAATATAAATGTATTCACATTACTTTTTCTACAAAAGTTTATATTAACTCCCCTAATCTTTAATTTTATTTTATATTAGTCTCGGTTCCTGGTTCCTGGTTCCGGTTCTGGTTCTTAACTATAGGAACCGGAACCGGAACCGCACAGTAACGGTTCCAAAAATTTGGAACTAGAACCTACCCATTGACGACTGGTTCTGGGTAGGAACCGGAACCAAACCCAGGGTACCCGCCGGTTCCGGTTCCAACCGGTTCTTTTGAACACCCCTAGAAGAAATACAGTGTTTTTACAGAGAGAAAGAATTAAAGCTAAATCTCAGCCCAGCCACCAGCCTCCCTTCTTCGGGAAGAGAAATGTCCATTTATTCACATTTGCACTTAATGCAATGAGTGTTTTGCAAGCTGCCTTGACACATGGAAGGCTCTCGTCCATTCATCTCTTTGAAATGAGATAAAGTTGGTGAGAATACTTTGGAGATATGGGCTTGGCAGGGTACAGAGAGACATTAATTGTGCTGACATAGGCTTGACTTTTGAGGCATAACAATACACATACACGAATACAATTATCGGATGAATATCGCCAGATAAACCTATTAGAGTTGTTATTTTGTTATTTTTGTTTAATAGGTTAGCTGAAATTACAAAATAATAACTCATTGAAGAAAAACAAAAAAAGGTTGTGCACAGACATATCCCACTAGAGTAGAGGAGCAAAACAGCTGGTGTTATATATATATATATATATATACTGTCAAGACTGGACAGTTGATGGAGATTGTTCATTGTTATATCAAAATCCTAGTGATCACCTCCGTGCTTAAGAATCCATTGCTGTACACGTATGCTTCACAAACGTCGATTGCAAACCAACCCCAATCTTACTCTTCCCATGATGTACGCTCCTGATTAATGCACGTGTAAGTGTAGAATGTTGATAAAACTTGTTTGTTTTGTTAGTTGACTGGAGACTTGTCTTAAGCTTCACGAGTAAACAGAAGCAACGAATGAGTACACGTTCTATTGTGGTATTCTAATTGGATTCAATCTTTAATTAATAGATTTTATTAATCTTAGACTGACTTATCAAATTATACTTATGTCGGTTCTGATGGCCTATAGGCTATACATAAATTCATATTGTTATGCGCCTAAACAGTCAAGGCATAGGTAAACTCGATAGCCACGTCGCCTGATAACATGAGCAGCATGCTTCTGTCAGTATAATTGGTGCATGCCAGACTAGCGAAAGTTTGGAAAAGATCCACATGTCCAATCCCTGCACAAATCGAGTAAATTACTTTAGCAAATGGGCAACGAGACATAAAAAAGGATTTGCACGACGGTCTGACTAACTCACAGATTTAGTAATCATTACCTCAACTCATCCCACTATAAATAGAGAGTTCCTCTTCCGTTTATGGGATTAGCTAATTTCTCTCTAAAACAGCATACTTACATCTTTTCTATCTCTCTCTCTCTCTTATAATCTCTTGTAAATCAGCTCGCTGAACGCGACCTGATCTCTTATATTAATACAATACCAATGGACGTAGGAATTGATTGTTTAAGCATCCGAACCACTTTAAACATTGTTCTCCGTTTCCTTATCATTCTCATCCCCCAATTCGTGTGTGTCTTCTGGGTCAACTCAACATTTCACACGTGCGAGTAGTTGGTGTCAGATTCGAGCATCAACACATATATTTATATTAATGGTAATTTTTTTTTTTTTAACATCTGGGATATACGAATCAATTTACGAGCACATCAACTAAATCTTCAGAGTTTTGGAACTATTGGCCATTCAAATTCAAGAGCTCGTTAAACTTCTTTTTACCATCAGATGTCGTACCCAGTGATAGTCAAGGCAAATTAATCTTCTTTGTCAATGGTCATGTTGATACCAAATATTCTTCCTTTTGAGTAAAAGAAAATATAAAAATTAAAGAAGCTTCCTCTCTAATGAGTAATGATGTAAGATGCTACTTAAAGTCTGAATTTTTGCGTTGTTTAGTCCCCAAAATCCCAATTACCATCCGACTCAAACATTCAATCACCCACTTTCTTCAGACACAATCTACCTTTATATCTCGATACTTCATAATTTTAACATAAAGTTTCAACCTTTAATTTACATTAATACGTTTAATTTACAGTCAAGAATGTCTTCATTAGAGCAGAAAATACACAGAATAAAGTTAATGAAAAATAAGATTTAAGAACTTTGGTTCTGGTTAGATAGAGGAAATTAACTTGCTCATAATTTTATTTATTCATTTTATCTAAAAAGTTTTCTATAAACCAATGAGCTAGCTTCTGTGGTGTAATATATTTTTTTTTGGTAATCGGGAGTGTTTAGGCCAGCTTATAGACATCTCAATTAATTCTTTAAGATCCTGAAGTTAACGACCAGGTAAACCCCTTAATCATTACCTTTATTAGGGTTTATAAGGACTTAAACTCAAAAGCTCATGGAACCTTCTTTTATTTTTTTACCATCGAACCACCCAATGGTGGTTTCTCAAGGTAATATTAATTTTGTCAATTTCTATGAATAGATGAAACTTTGTTATATGATTAGCCAGGAAGAAAAATCTCAAAAGCCCTTATTTTTACCAAAATAAGTAAATATTATCTAATGAAATTATTATCTTAAAAGTTAAAACTAGATTTAATTAGGATTTGTTTCAAGTTAATGACAGTAACATTCAAAAGCTCTGGTCCACGCTGCCACCCACATGCTTGGCTGGTCGGCTGGCTGCTCAGTGCTCACTATGAGGCTGAAAATAGCCGACCTTTTGCACGTATTATGCTTTTATATTTCAGCTTATGGAAATGTACAAGAAAATTGAAGATCAATTATTTGGCCTTACTCCAGAAAGCAAATACATTGAACGTGTGAGATCTTTGGTCTCCCACCTTAGCTGTCATGTGCAACAGTAAATATATCCATACATTCTTCCACTGGTATGGAACAAGAAGAACTGATGAACAAAGTTGATCAACAGAGTACTGGATTAACTTAAAAAAATAATACCAGGAGCAATAATAATGTTAAAAGTTGGTTTCTAGTTTAAGTTATGAATGCCATTTGAGTCGTGAGGTTATGGAAGCTGTGTTTCTTCTGATATCGCCTTCTGTTCCTTCTTCCCCAGTCTTCTTCCTGCTCTTGCCACCAGCTTCACAATGTTGGATAATATTTTAACTTTGATGAGACCTCGACGTGGCGGTAACCTTTCCTTCTTTTTCTTGTGAGGATCAGCCATTGCTCCTGACTGAGAAGATTCTGAGGAAACAGAGCAACCGCATGAGAAATAGTTTGTGTTCAACATAAACATCAGTATAATTATAAAATAACAACACGGGCTATGATTTGGGAATTGGGTTTGAGTTATAAACCAAAGTGAGAATGAAAGGAGAAGCCAATGCGGCATATATATATACAGACGTCAATATCTGGTTGTCATATTTTTTCAAGTCTTCTTGTCCCCATTGAAAATGACTCGCAGGGAAGAAAAGAGACAAACTACGTAAAGGTCTGCATTAGGTAAAGAGAAAACAAGTAGTGGAAGTAGAGTAGGATCAAACCATTTCTGGGTCTAAACTCCACCTATCAGTTTCATGCAAGAGGAAGAAAACACGTGGAAAGACCACAGTTCACCTTTTTCACATTGGAAAAAAATTCATTGGGGGAGTACTTCTTGATGGCTTCAGGACTCCTTCGGCACCCCATTTGAGCTTCTATTCTTAGACATAATTATAAAGAAAGCAAAGCTTATGCAACCCAACTGGCTAACATGAGTACCCCTGCAGCCACAGGCGAACTCCCACCTCATCTTCCTCAGCATCACCACCAGTCCGGCTACTGTTGCTTGTCAATCTCTGTCGTTTTGGCGCAATGCATCATGGTAGCATGTTCACTTGTAATCACAGATGTGTTTGTACAGATATGAGTAATATGATGCATCACACCAAATTACCATAAGATAAAGAGAGGGAAAAGCCTCATGTAAAGCAGGAAATAAAACGTCCACAAGCTGTTAGTTCAACAAGGAGTTAAAGAGTTCTGGAAAGAGAATCTCACATACAGAATATTGTTTTGAATCCAAAAACTTAATCAGGAGAACACTTTGAAACCAAAAGTTTTGAGATAACAGATCATCAATCAAATCTTCGTACATAAATCTGTCAGAATTTACTACAAAGTTGAATCCTTTATAAGTAAACTGCATATACAACAGTGGATTGCAATTGAAATGCCCTGGTTACCACTCATATGCTGTGGAGTCATTGGAGTTTGGAGAGCCTCTTAATCAAACATGTTAATCAACTCAAATCTCTAAATAAAATTCATTAAATACATAAAAGAGTAAGAATTTATACACCAAGACCTAATGCACATCAATCAGACAACTCCCTCAACACAAATTCACTGGTCTAATTCTTTTCTAAAATGAGATTCCTTCACTCAGTTACTCCCAAAAGCATCAATAAAAAAATAAGAACAGCATTACTAAGAACGAGATGGAGGATTACTCATTCAGATTTTGCATTACTCTGTATGGGAAAACTTTATGTTCCCGGTAACAATAGGCTAATCCGAAAAGAACTTCTCCATGTAAACCAAGTAAAATCTTCAGAATTCTTGAGTTCATTTCTCTGAAAGTTCCCAGGTCAATGCATATGGAAGAGATTTCTCTTCATAAAGTTACATACCAAACTTTGAGGTAAATACATTTAAGAATCTTTCTAGGAAAATTAACTATCCATTAACAATACTCAGCTGCTCTTAAATATGGGGTATGCTCAATTGGAGAAAGAAGAAAACAAATAGTTGCATTTACTTACCCTTCACAACTCCTTCCCCTACATCCATTTCTTCATAATGATCATAACACCACAAGGCCCGTTTTCTATGAGTGAAATAAAATAAAGTCAGATTACTTGACTGGAGCAAGAATCGTGCAGAGAAGAAGGAATGTGACTATTATTTCTTCATAGACTTTCTTCTGTGTGTTGAACAAAATTATGACACTTGGTTTTCGATGATATACAGAAAAAAGGAAACAAAATTTAGCATTCTATATCTCTGTGCACAAATAATTTAGATGGTGATGTGGCTAGATAATACCTGTTAACTACTTTTTGTTTATCAATGTTTTAGATTTCACTGTTCTTTGCACAGATTGTGTAATGGTGAAATGACCAGATAATATAAATTTCATTAATTGTGCATCTTATTAGATCTGTTGTTAACTTGGATATCATTTTTATAAGAACAGTTTTATGAATCCCTAGTGATGTGACATTTTATTAGTGATACATGTAGCTTATGTGATTAAGTAGTCCATAATGTGTATCTCTAAAACAATGACACATCACATGGGATGTATATCACTGCTGTTTTATAATGCCCAACTTCTTTATTCAATTGAAAGGAGCCTGGGTGGTAACCTAATAGTCTGTTATTTTAATGATTGTTAAATGTTGACCTGCATCTATTGCTGCTTATGTAGCATGGACACAACTTTAAAGAAGTTGTGGCCTGTCAAACAATGGCATGATTTTGGACATGAGCTGACACATTATAGACATACTAGAGTGATTTATTGCATTGCTTTTTCTTGTTTCTTTTCATTTCTAAAAATTTTTTGAGTGCCAGAGACATTTTATATGATAGATTGACAATACCTTTGGTTCTATGAAAAATTTGGGGAAGTATTAAGATTTTGTTATGAGAAAAATTTCCTGGGTTGGTTGCATGATAACGGTGGCTGTCAAACAGTTTCTCAGTTTCTATCTACTTGAAATGTAACAACATAAACAGCTTTGAGTTGCTACTAGAAATCAAAATTTGGCAATGCAGTTAAATGTGGCCGTTTGATTTAATTTGGGAAAAGTAATCCAGAGAAACTGTTAATAAAGAAGATTTATGCAATCAAAACCTTTTTTTTTCGTAGACATTACTACATATTGTTGCTGGAACTTGAAAAAGGTGTTGTAATGAATAATTTATGGTTGTTTCTAATCATGGGTTGAAATCCAAATGGATTAGGTGTATTCTGATTATCTTATGTTTGCTGATCAAACTTCAGGTCAATGGCAATTCTGCTGGAGATGGACCAAGTACCTCAGCAAAATCAGTTCAGGATGATGAAGTGCTCCCTGATGATGACGATGATGAGCTAGACATCAACGAGCTAAATGAACTGGAGGCAAGCTTAGCAAAGACATCAATCCAAATTCAGGAGCCTAGCAAAGGCTGAATTTTGGGAAGCACAGAGTCTTCGGTCTTCATGCATTTTTAAAGTGTCGACTTTTTGATCCTGCTGTGAACTAGCTCTCCTCATATATGTCCACTTCGCAAATCTCAGCTGCTAAGATGATCATGAAGTTAAGCAATTAGTTGATACACTTCCCAGATTAGTTGCAACTTATCAGCGTTACAGTATTGTGTCAATATTTATCATATCAAAATCTTCCAATAATGTCTTTTGTAAGTGGTGGAAGAAAATAATGAATGTGATTATTGCCCTACGATTTTGTCGAGCTATGATAATCATAAAATTCCAATTTGGATATGTGATTTTAGCGGGAAAAGTAGGCCTTTTGTTTCCATATGGCTTGTTCTCACCTTCTCCACTGCTGGGTGAATTGCGATCTGTTTTTTATCTTTTCTGAACACTGGATAAGTATCTTCTTGGTCTAAAAATTCTATTTTAGTAGATATTATATTTAAGATTAACAAGTATTATGAAAAATCCTAATGGTCTCCATTGTGAGGTTTCAAAATTTGACTTTATGTACATTGTTTGGATCATTACTTCTGAACTGGTCAGTAATATTATTAGGGTTAACCTCTCTTCATGTGGTTGGATACAAATCCTTTTGTTACTATGATTAATTATATTTAGGAGGTTTTGTATTCGATTTGCAAGTAGAGTTGAGTCAACATGAAAAAAAACACGGCACGACAAGGCCCACAATCATGTGGGCTGTGCCGTGGGCCTTAAAAAAGGCATGTGGGTCGGCATGGCATTGTCCACTAAAAATATTTTAAAAAATAGTCGTTAATAACGGCTATTTCACATTTTTTTTCGTATAAATATCCTATTATTTCTCTTATTTTTTCACACTCTAATTCCAATCTTCGTTCTCCTTTTTTTTTTCATTTTATATTTGTACTAATTAAAAAAAAAATATAATCATTATAAAATATAATAAAATAATAAGACATTGAAAAATTAATCGAATTTCAATATTTTTTATTACTTTTAATTATAAATTACAAATATAAACTTAGACATTAGGATTAAGAATTGACATTAACAGTTACATCTCTATTAGAAATACAAGTATATAAATATAATATAACTATCTTAACTTTGATTTTAGTTTACAAGTATTAAAAAAAAATTAATGAGAATGAAGATGTATTTTAGATGGACTTTGGAATTTTGAACTTGCATTTCAAATGTTTCAAATGGGCTTCTGTTCAAATTTTACAAGAGAATTTGAACAAACTCATTCGAAAGAAAGCTGGGTTGCTTCGGGGGCATTTTATTAAAAGGTCATGTCAAGTTTAAATTTAATTAAAAGGCTATGAAGTTTTAAAGTGTTAACTAAATAGCCTTATTATTGATTAAGAGTAATTAAACTTGATTAGTGCTTAATTAGGGTTAATGAAGTATTGTGTAATCTTTTAAAAATTATACTATATTCCCAAAAACTTGAAATTCTTGCAAATAAACCCAAACACCTTCTTCTTCCTCCCGCCATTAACGCATCTCTATCTTGGTTGTTGTTTCTTCTTAGCTTCGTCTACATCTTCTTCTTGATCTACAACTTCTTCTTCCTCCTTCCTCTACATCTTCTTCTTCCTGATTCCTCTATATCTTCTTATTCCTCCGCCATTAACACTTTCTTCTTCCTCCACCATTAACATCTTCTCTGCCAAAGATCCGCCTCCTCCTCCTCCTCCTCCTCCTCCTCCTGACATTTTGTCTAAGTATGTGTATCTCCTCTTTACATTTTATTTTTAGATTTACAAAGTTTTAATAATGGATGGGGTTTGGATTATGATTTTGATTTAGTTGTTTAGGTTGTTGGGTTGTGTTTGATGTAATGCAAGTTGAAAGGAGTGAAATTTGTTGAATATTTTCTTGCATTGTGGGTAACTAGGGGTGATAGCACCGATTGTAGGTGGACATGGCTGAAAATATGTTTTGGATCTGATGGATCACTTAAGCGATCTGGTATATCGCTTAAGCGATTTGGTATAAGTTTGGTATATGGTAGCAAATCGCTTAAGCGATCTGGTATATGACAGAAGATCGCTTAAGCGATCTGGTATAAGTCTGGTATATGGCATCTGATCACTTAAGCGATCAGATATATGGCAGCAGATCGCTTAAGCGATCAGGCTTATTTGTACTGGATTGCTTAAGTGATGCAGTAAGCGATATATTTTGGTGAGAAATTATATTCTATAATGTTTATTTAATATTTAGTCCTTTTTTATTAATTATTTTTTTCATTTCAATAGAATGTGAAAAGAACACTTGGGTCTTTTTCAATCAGCACCATACATAAAACTGAAAAATCTATTGTTATTCTATTATTTTTGTTAGTTCTTGGCAAGAAAATAATATAAAAATAATATAACATTGATATAAAATTGAACTCTGCAACCATCTGCTCTGCACTCTGTAGACCAAGGCTAAATAGACGGGATCGCTTAAGCGATTAAGGGTAATTTACTTCAATATTTCTTTTCTATGTTAATGGACATATGTTTAATATAGACGTAAAAGAACTAATTTGATTAAAATATAATAACGATCATGGTCCACTAAACGAATCGTACACTTGATATGTTTAATATAGACGTAAACATTCTACACCATATATGTTTAATATAGCGGTAAAAGAACTCATTTAATTAAAATACAATAACGGTCTTGGTCTACTGAACGAACCATACACTCGATATGTTTAATATATACGTAAACATTCTATACCATATATGCTTAATATAGCCGTAAAAGAACTAATTTAATTAAAATATAATAACGGTCATGGTCCACTGAACGAATCGTACACCTGATATGTTTAATATAGATGAAAACATTCAACACCATATATATTTAATATAGCCGTGAAAGAACTAATTTAATTAAAATATAATAACGGTCATAGTCCATTAAACGAGTCGTACACCTGATATGTTTAATATAGACGTAAACATTCTACACCATATATGTGTAATATAGTCATAAAAGAACTAATTTAATTAAAATATAATAACGGTCATGGTCCACTGAACGAATCGTACACCTGATATGTTTAATATAGACGTAAACATTCTACACCATATATGTTTAATATAGCCGTAAAAGAACTAATTTAATTAAAATATAATAACGGTCATGGTCCACTGAACGAATCGTACACCTGATATGTTTAATATAGACGTAAACATTCTACACCATATATGTTTAATATAGCCGTAAAAGAACTAATTTAATTAAAATATAATAACGGTCATGGTCCACTGAACGAATCGTACACCTGATATGTTTAATATAGACGTAAACATTCTACACCATATATGTTTAATATAGCCGTAAAAGAACTAATTTAATTAAAATATAATAACGGTCATGGTCCACTGAACGAATCGTACACCTGATATGTTTAATATAGACGTAAACATTCTACACCATATATGTTTAATATAGCCGTAAAAGAACTAATTTAATTAAAATATAATAACGGTCATGGTCTATTGAACAAATCGTACACCTGATATGTTTAATATAGATGTAAACATTCTACACCATATATGTTTAATATAGCCGTAAAAGAACTAATTTAATTAAAATATAATAACGGTCATGGTCCACTGAACGAATCGTACACCTGATATGTTTAATATAGACGTAAACATTCTATACCATATATGTTTAATATAGCCGTAAAAAAACTAATTTAATTAAAATATAATAACAGTCATGGTCCACTGAACGAATCGTACACCTGATATGTTTAATATAGACATAAACATTATATACCATATATGTTTAATATAGCTGTAAAAGAACTAATTTAATTAAAATATAATAACGGTCATGGTCCACTGAACGAATTGTACACTTTATATGTCTAAGATAGCGTTAATCGCTTAACCGATCTAGTGAAGTACAATAAAAATAATCCGAATGCACTGGATTGCTTAAGAGATTTCATTTCTTGCTTAAGCGATCCTGTGTGTTTAGACTTAGTCACTTAAGAGATCTGGTTGTATTTATGTTATCGTTTAAGCGATTCTACGCTTTTACACTTGGTCGCTTAAGCGATCTATGATGATCGCTTAAGCGATCACGAACAAGACAGAATCAATAAGTGCCAAGACGCACGATCACTTAAACGATTTATTCTATCGCTTAAGCGATCCTTTGCTTTTAGCCTTGGTCGCTTAAGCGATCATGTCCAAGGCAGAATCAACTTCTGTCCAGATGCAAGATCGCTTAAGCGATTCTTCGCTTTTACTGTTGGTCGCTACAAGACAATAAATAAGTGCCCAGACGCATGATCGCTTAAGCAATTTATTAGATCGCTTAAGCGATCCTTTGCTTTTAATGTTGGTCGCTTTAAGCGATTTATAATAGCTTAAGCGATCATGTCTGAGGCAGAATCAACTTCTGCTCAGATGCATGATCGCTTAAGTGATCTAAGTATCGCTTAAGCGATTCTTCGCTTTTACTGTTGGTTGCTTAAGCGATCACGAACAAGACAATCAATAAATGCCCAGACGCACGATCGCTTAAGCGATTTATTATATTGCTTAAGCGATCCTTTGCTTTTAACCTTGGTCTCTTAAGCAATCATGTTCGAAGCGGAATCAACTTCTGCCCAGATGCACGATCGCTTAAGCGATTTAGGTATCGCTTGAGAGATTCTTGCTTTTACTCTTAGTCGTTTAAGATTTTAAATCGCTTAAGCGATCATATCTGACGCTTGGAATTTGTGTCGACGTCCTCCTCTTCAGTTTCAATTTCAACTCCTGCCCTTCCTTGTTCCGCCAGTAGAATGTCTTCTGTCGGTGTCGTCTCCTCTCCTGGTGGAGCAACTTCAGTCATCAGAAGTTACTCCATCGCAACTTTTTCTCCATTTTTGGTAGACCTAGTGGTGCCTACAATTTGGGGAGTGGATGGGTTTTTATTTGTTTCTTTGAGGATCTCAGCCATTATAACTTAATCGGGAATGGCAAGGAATGACAAAAATGCAAAGAGCAAAGAAATTGAGAAATTGCAGAAAATTGGAAGAAAAAACGAGAGATAGGAAGGTGTTTCAATCCTGTTTTGAGAAAGAGAAGCTGAGAGAAATGTGTTTTGCCTTTCAAATTTTAAATCAACTTCTCTTTATTATACTCTAACCCACAAATGTTTAAATCTTTTCACCCTAATCATTTTTGCTGCTTTAATTACACTTAAGTGTGACACGTCATATTTTTTAACCCAAAAAAAATCAAAAAGATTTTCATGGCCATTTTGTTAAATGGAAACTTGGGATGTCAGGGGAGTTAAATTTTCTCGTTGCTTTGGGGTGTTGACAAAGAAATGGAGAGACTTTTTGGCTTGATCTCAACTATTCAGGGGCGCAGTTTATTAAAAGGCCATTTCAAGGTAAAATTTAATTAAAAGGCTATATAGTTTGTAAATGTTAACTAAATAGCCTTATTTTTTTATTAAGCTTAATTAAATATGATTAGGGGTTAATTAGGATTAATGAATAATTGTGTAATCTTTTAAAAATTATAATATGTCCCCAAAGAGTCGAAATTCTTGCAAACAAACCCCAACACCTTCTTCTTCTTCCTCCCACCACATTAACGCATTCCTCCACCATTAACATCTTCTCCAACACAGATCCTCCTTGTCCTCCTCCTCCTCCTGACATTTCGTCCAGGTATGTGTATCTCCCATTTCGATTTCATATTTCGATTTACAAAGATCTAGGTTATGATTTTGATTTAGCATGGATTGGGTTTGGGTTATGATTTTGATTTAGTTGTTTAGGTTGTTGGGCTGTGTTTGATATAATGGAAGTTGAAAGGAGTGAAATTTGTTGAAATTTTTTTTGCATTGTGGGTAGCTATGGGTGGTAGCACCGATTGTATGTGGAGATGAGTGAAAATGTGTTTTGGGTATGATGGATCGCTTAAGCGATCTGGTATGTCTAGTAATGCAACAGATAGATTGCTTGAGCGATTAGGTATGTGGCATAGGATCGCTTAAGCGATCTGCTAAAAGTCTACTGTATAGGAGCAGATCGCTTAAGCGATCAGTAAATGGCATAAGATCGCTTAAGCGATCATGGTTATTTATACTGAATCGCTTAAGTGATCAAGTGTATCGCTTAAGCGATCCAGTAAACAATTTACTAGATTGCTTAAGCGATACACCAGACCATATAAGCAACTGTATAGATTCTTTTTAAAATATTTGAACCCTTAGTACAACATTTAAGAATATTTTTTTCTTGCATTATAGGTAGTTGGCTATTATTACACATGGGACAAGTTGTTTTGGGTGTTGAATATTTTGGTGAATGGGTGGAGGAAGAAAGTAGCTGGAAGTGTATTGGGAAGAGCAAAGAAGTTATACCGATTGTTGTGAGCACAGAGATTAGTTTTGATAAGTTGATTGATGAAATAATTAGAAGAGGTGATTTGAGTTGTTCGCATAGTGATATAGTTATGAAGTATGTTTTAAGCAAAGTTCCTGAACATTATAAAGTACCTCCTACTATATTAAAGTCAAACGAAAGTGTGAAGTTATCTATGATTGATGTGGCCGGTAATGGTTCGAGGCCGATTTTAAAGGTTTCTTTTGTAGAAAAACCATTGGAAGTTGGTTCAAAGGAAGGGGATGAACAGAGTAAGTAGGCGGAGATTTGCCTGGTTTTAATTTGAACTACGAGGCCATTGATTTGTTAGTTGTGAAAAATCAAGAGTAATGGTGAATTGGGTGGTAAGGAGGACACGTAGAAGAGGGGTTGTGGTGGGGCAGAATGAAAATGTTAGGAGGAGACCCCGTACATGTTCCTACAGATGTAGAGATTCCTTTAAATACAGATTATACAGAAGGAGTATATTTTGAGGAAGAGAACACTATAGTCGTTATGTGGTTCAGAGGGGGCATTGGAGGTAGTAGTTGAATCACTCATGTTTTTACAGATGGATGGAGTTACACATAGGGTATTTATTTGACAACAAAGAGGAAGTGGTGAGGAAGCAAAACTTGTTGCCGTGAGAGGAATTTTGAGTTCATCACCAAAAAGTCAAATTCATTGGCTGTGACGGTTGCATGTCGTACCGAAAGTACAAGTGGAGGTTATTGTAGAAGGTTGGCGGAGTCGAAAAAATTTATTCTTAGCACATATCCCCGTGAGCACACATATGGTTTAGACATATTTCAAGTAAGCATCGACAAACGTCCGCTGATGTTATTGGACAATTGTCAAAAGTCGGTTCGTTGAAGGGAAATGTCCATCTCCTAAGACATTCAAGACTTGTGCACACAAAGTTGGGATGTGCTGTTAATTACTGGAAATGTTGGAAAGGGAGACAACATGCACAAGATTTTGTGAGGGGCACGCTGGAGCTGAGTACGCAGTTAGAAACGTACCGTTATATGCTTGAGTTGACAACCAAGGTAGCAAGAAGGCTTTGAAGTGGGACAGGAATATGATGTTTAAATATTTTTTTGTTGAGAAGGTGTTAGCTGTTGATTGTTCTTTCTGACGGGAAAGTATGGAGGTACTTAGGGTGGCCACTGCACAGGACAGCAAGAATCACACATATCCTGTTGCATGGTTGTGGTTGACTCTAAGAATGACGAGTCTGTGACTTGGTTTTTTCAGCAATTACATACGATAGTGCTAACGTGACAAGTTGTGCATAATATCCGATAGGCATAACTCTATAAAGAAGGGGATTGCCACTATTACTATCAAGCGCATCACGGATTCTGTATGAGGCACCTTGGTGAGAACATAAAACAAAAGTTTAAGTGCGTTGGCCTCCTTCAGACATACTACATGGCAGCAAAAGCTTATGGGTTATGAGTTCGAGGAGCACTTCCAGCAAATCCGAATCAAGGATGATAGAGTTGCTAAGTATCTTGAGCATGATGTTGGTTTCGAGCGATAGAGTAGAGCTTACTTTTCTGGAAGAATGTTTGATAATGACCTAATATAGCGAGTCCATAAATTCGAAGTTGTTATAGAAAGAGAGTTTCCAATAGTTTCATTTTGATGCAATCTAAAGGACATTGTCAGGGGTGGTTCCATGATTGTCGTACGGTTAGATATTTTACTACAACCTTTGTTCCGTCAGCTGAAAAATTACTGCGAGAACGTATGGAACTGTCAATGCACGTTTGCCTATCCTCTTAATGCTCAAGAGTTCACTGTGAGTGTCTATGTGCGATGCCCTAGTTAACCTTGTTAGTAAAACTTGCAGCTATAAAGTGCTTGACATTCAACGTTTACCGTTGTCCTAATGCACTAGCAACACTGAAACACCAACGGAAGCCAATTTTGGTTCAAGAATTTACATGGAACTTTGCTCCCCTCTCTATATGGCAAATCACTATATGCTAGCTTATTCAAAAACAATATATCCAGTGCCTCCAAAAGAGCATGGGGTAGTGCCGCCAGAGTTGGCTGACTTATCTTCATCCGCCATTGAAAAAGACAGCAAAGGGGAGAAAAAGAGTTAACAAATTCCATCAGCCTCTGAGGTTCCCTTGAGATGATAAGTGCTCATTTTGCAAGACACCTAGCCACAAGAGAAACAGTTGCCAGAATAATCACATGCAGATCCAAAAAATAGGTTCGAAGAAGGATGAAATTCAAGGAGTTGCCAAGGCCACCGTTGATATTTACTGTTTCAATTATTGATGTATTAAATTTTATTGTTACCTTGAATAAATCATTCTTTATATTTAGTATTCTTGTTACATGGCCTAAATATTTTGTGGGTGATTTTAGTTTGGAATTAGGTTGTCAATTGAGGAGAAAGTAGGAATCAATACGTGTTGGTAATTTTAGTTTGTCAAAATTCAGGAGAAAAGCTGGAAAACTATATATTGCCCATGTCGCTTAAGCACTAAGTATATCGCTTAAGCGACAAAGGGTTTTTCAAACATGTTGCTTGCGATATCACGGATCGTTTAAGCGATCGTGCACCTGGGCAGATTGATTCTGCCCATCACATGATCACTTATCGACCAAGTAAAAGACAGAATTGCTTAACGATATCACGGATCGCTTAAGCGATGCATCTTTGGCAGATTTGATTCTGCCAATCACATGATCGCGATCGCTTAATCGACCAGTGAAAAAAAAGAATCGCTTAAGCGATATCACGGATCTCTTAAGCAATCATGCAGCTAGGCAATATTGATTCTACCCATCACATGATCACTTAAACTATCTACGATTGCTTAATCGACCAAGTGAAAAAGAAAAGAATCGCTTAAGCGACATCACTGATCGCTTAAGCGATCATGCACCTGGGTAATATTGATTCGCTCATCACATGGTCGCTTAAGCGATCGTAAACGAATTCCTTTGACTATCAAACAGATTTTTTATGCAAATGGTTTTGTACAGTTACAACTCAACATACTCTCCAACTGTGAAGCCATTTTATTGCTCGAACTCTTAACATATAGGGTTTACGATTCATTCAGTGGATCATGACCGTTATTATATTTTTAACATATAGTTCTTTTACGTCAGATGAAACATATAAGGTGTAGAATATTTACATCTATGCGAAACATAGGGTGTTACGATTCATTCAGTGGAACATTAGGCGTTTCAGATCGCGTAAGCAATCATGTCCAAGGCAGAATCGCTTAAGCGTCGTAAATCTGTTAAGCGACCAAGTGTAAAAAGTTAGAATCGATTAAGCGATATCATAAATACCATCGTCTCTTAGCGACTAAGTCTAAATACACATGATCATTGAGAAAATTGACAACAAGAAAAAATAAATATTATACTCTTTTGAAATTCTTCTCGTTCTGATTGTAAGAAGGAGTAAACTAGGTTTAAAATTTGAATGATTGTTTATGCAATGGTTTTGTATATTTTTTTATTTCCTATTGGTACAGTGAAAAAGTGATTTAATTACGTTTTCTTTGTGGTGTAAAATTTCGATGTCCAATAATGTGAAAATAACACTTGGTCTTTGTCGGTTAGTGACCGTACATAAAACTAAGTAGGGTACGGTTATTCAATTAAGCTATTATTTTTGTTAGTTCCTTTCATTTTTCCATGATCCTTTATTTATACTTAGGATTATTAATTATTTTTTTCATTTCAATATCCTAACCTATCCATATCCCAAAATATTTGTTTGTTTAATTATTTAGCAAATATTGATTTATATTTTCAATTCTTTTAGACCCCTTAAGTTAATATCAAATACCGACAGGAAAAATTTTAAAATTTAACAATACACCCCACCTACCCACGGTGCCAGATTCCAGTCACCACCGCCGAAATCTGGTCGGGAAAGGGCGTTACAATGCAGAGTGGTCGGATTGGCTGGTAGGGCGTCGTACGGCCTTTTCCGGCCAGATCTACCACGGATCTGGCGGAAAAGGCCAGATGATGGCCAGATCTGCCTCAACGACCGAAAAAGTCTAGATCTGGCCGTAAGTCCATCTGCCGTAAACGATGCCCAGATTTGCCGTCGTTGACCGTCAACGATGGCCATTTCTTTGACAGTTGATGACGACCGATGTGGCCTTTTCGGCCAGATCCACAATGGATCTATTCAGAAAAGCCACATCAGTGAATTACCAGCCATTTTAGGTCGTTTGTAGCCATCGTGGTAGCCGGAATCTGGGAAGTTGGGTAGGCGGGGGTTTTTTTGTTAATTTTAACTTTTTTCAGGTGGTATTAATGAAATTAATTCACTTAAGGGGTCTAAAATTAGTTAAAGAAATACTAAATTTTCTAAATAATTAAACAAAGAAATAATTTGTAATATGTATAGGAATATTCAACCAAACGCACCTTTATGTTCTGAACAAAGAAGAAAAGATATGTTCACTAAGCTTCCATGGTTACCTATGTTTCACACTAACGTAAAACAAAATGTTAATACAAATATAATAATTGTCATGGTCCACTAAAACGAATCATAACCCTATATGTTTCGCATAAACGTAAACATTCTACACCTTATATGTTTCATACTAACATAAAGAACTAATGTTTAATATAAATATATAACGGTCATGGTCCACTGAACGAATCGTAACCCTATATGTTTGCATAGACGTAAACATTCTACACTTTATATGTTTCATACTGACGTAAAAGAGCTTATGTTTAATAAATATATAAACGGTCATGGTCCATTAACGAATCGTAAACCCTATATGTTTAGCAGAGACGTAAACATTCTACAACTTATATGTTTCATATTGACGTAAAAGAACTATTTTTTAATATAAATATAATACGGTCATGGTCCACTGAACGAATCGTAAACCCTGTATGTTTAAGATAACGTTAATCGTTTAACCGATGTTCTGAAATACAATAAATAATATCCGAATACATAGGATCGCTTACCGATTTACTATACTATATCGCTTAAGCATCCTCGTATTTACACTTGGTCGCTTAAGAGATTTATATCACTTAACCGATCCTAACCTTTTACACTTGGTCGCTTAAGCGATTTAACATCGCTTAAGCGATCATGAGCAAAGAAAGTGCCCACACGGACGATCACTTAAGCGATGTCCGCATGGATCTGGCCAGAAAATGTCACATCTGTGAATTACCGGCCATTTTTTGTCATTTGTAGCCATCATGGTGCCGAAATCTGGGAAGTTTGGGTGGGTGGGTGTTTTTGTTACTTTTAAACTTTTTCAGCTGTATTAATGAAATTAATTCAGTTAATGGGTCTAAAATTTATTAAAAAAATACTAATATTTGCTAAATAATTAAACAAAGAAATATTATGGGAATAGGATTATAATATTTTATACGAATATTCAACCACGCACCCTTTATGTTCTGAACAAAGACGAATCGTAAACCCTATTGTGTTTAGCATAGAGGTAAACATTCTACACTTTATATGTTTCATACTGACGTAAAAGAAATATATATTTATATATTTTAAATAACGGTCATAGTCCACAAAGATGAATCGTAAACCATATGTTTAGCATAAGCGTAAACTTTCTCCACTTTATATGTTTCATACTGACGTAAAAGACTATATGTTTAATAAAATATAATAACGGTCATAGTCCACTGAATGAATCATAAACCCTATATGTTAGCATAGACGTAACATTCTACACTTTATATATTTCATACTGACGTAAAAGACTATATGTTTATATAAATATATACGGTCATAGTCCGCAAAGACGAATCGTAAACCCTTATGTTTAGCATAGACGTAAACATTCTACACTTTATAGGTTTCATATTGACGTAAAAGAACTATCGTTTCATATAAATATAATAACGTCATAGTCCGCTGAACGAATTGTAAACCCTATATGTTTAGCATAGACTTAAACATTCTACACTTTATATATTCATACTGATGTAAAAACTATATGTTTAATAAATATAATAAACGTCATAGTCCACAAGACAAATCGTAAACCCTATATGTTTGCATAGCGTTAATCGGTAAACCAATGCTCTGAAATACAATAAATAATATTCGAATACATAGGAACACTTAAGCTATTCGTTCTTTTACTCCTGCTCCTTAGCGATCGGTAATCGCTTAAGAGATCTAGCTCGCGGCAGATGCCCGATCAAAAATCGCTTAAGCCACCAATTGTATCGCTTCAGCGATTTTCGTAAAACACTCTTGATCGCTTAAGCGATCGTGGCCAAGGCAGAAAATCTGCCCCGATCTATGATCGCTTAAGCGATCCATGTATCGCTTAAGCGATTCATTGCTTTTACTCCTGTTCGCTTAGCTTTCGTAACACCTCTTGATCGCTTAACGATCTTAAATCTCTTAAGTGATCTTGTCCAAGGCAGAATGAATCTGCCCAGATCTATGATCGCTTAAGCGATCTCATGTATCGCTTAAGCGATCTTGTCCTAAGCAGTTATTCATTCTGCCCAGGACATGATCGCTTAAGCGATACTCTATGTATCGCTTAAGCAATTCATGGATTTTACTCTTGGTCGCTTAAGCTATCCATTTGTATCGCTTATGCGATTTTCGTAAAACACTCTTGATCGCTTAAGCGATCTTGGCCAAGGCAGAAAGAATCTGCCTAGATCTATGATCGCTTAAGCGATCTTGTCCTGGGCAGAATGAATAGCTGCCCAGATCTATGATCGCTTAAGCGATCTTATGTATCGCTTAAGTGATGCTTCTTAAACGAGTCTCTGTCACTTAGGCGATTTAGGATTGCTTAAGCGATCTTTGTCAAGGCAGAAGGAACATCTGCACAGATGGGTAATTGCTTTAGCGATGCTTCGTAATAGACTCTTGGTCACTTAAGCGATTTTAGATCGCTTAAACGATCATTTCTGGAAAAGTCTTAGTCATTTGGGAAATATTTGTACATCACTAATTTCCCTCCCAAATCCGAAAAGAATTTGTATCAATCAAATTCATCACAAATCAAAATATGTGAGACATCAATGCAATCGAAACAGAAAATAAAAAATAGGCATGGGATGCGGCAAATATCAAAATATATGGACAAGCTAACCATTACCCCCAACTTAGGTGAATCAAATAATCACACCAGTATATCACACGTTGTAGTGATACACAAAATGAAACAAAACGCTAAAAAACCATTATCCGGCTTGGATGAAGCAAATGATCACACCATACATAGTAAATTCAACCTGCTAATGAGATATCTTATATGGACAAAAAAAATTATCTCCCAAATGTTAGATCCAATTATTTACAAAAATTTCCTATACACTGCCAGCAGCCTCTCTGAGATCATTGTTTTGTACCATGCCTTCCCAGTAGCCTTTATTGCAGATGCCTCCTCTCCTCTTGCCAACCAACCTTTGTTTGAGAAGTTTCATACCTTTTTATTGGGTTCTGCTCACTCAAAACAGATCCGTCTGCCCATGGAAGCAGTCGACAGCCCAGCCCTCCCGACAGTCTCTCATTGTTTCATTATTCAACCCATCCATCGGGGTGTTGGTCATGTCGAACTCAATAAATTTCAGGGCATATACCCCACATTCAGNATTGTGAGGAAGAGAACACTATAGTCGTTTATGTAGGTTCAGAGGGGGCAATTGGAGGTAGTAGTGAATCAACTCATGTTTTTACAGATGGATCGGAGTTACACATAGGGTATTTATTTGACAACAAAGAGGAAGTGGTGAGGAAGCTAAAACTTGTTGCCGTGAGAGGTAATTTTGAGTTCATCACCAAAAAGTCAAATTCATTGGCTGTGACGGTTGCATGTCGTGACCGAAAGTACAAGTGGAGGGTTTATTGTAGAAGGTTGGCGGAGTCGAAAAAATTTATTCTTAGCACATATACCCGTGAGCACACATATGGTTTAGGACATATTTCAAGTAAGCATCGACAAACGTCCGCTGATGTTATTGGACAATTTGTCAAAAGTCGGTTCGTTGAAGGGAAATGTCCATCTCCTAAAGACATTCAGAGACTTGTGCACACAAAGTTGGGATGTGCTGTTAATTACTGGAAATGTTGGAAAGGGAGACAACATGCACAAGATTTTGTGAGGGGCACGCTGGAGCATGAGTACGCAGTATTAGAAACGTACCGTTATATGCTTGAGTTGACAAACCAAGGTAGCAAGAAGGCTTTGAAGTGGGACAGGAATATGATGTTTAAATATTTTTTTGTTGAGAAAGGTGTTAGCTGTTGATTGTTGCTTTCTGACGGGAAAGTATGGAGGTACATTATTGGTGGCCACTGCACAGGACAGCAAGAATCACACATATCCTGTTGCATGGTGTGTGGTTGACTCTAAGAATGACGAGTCGTGGACTTGGTTTTTTCAGCAATTACATACGATAGTGCCTAACAGTGACAAGTTGTGCATAATATCCGATAGGCATAACTCTATAAAGAAGGGGATTGCCACTATTTACTATCAAGCGCATCACGGATTCTGTATGAGGCACCTTGGTGAGAACATAAAACAAAAGTTTAAGTGCGTTGGCCTCCTTCAGACATACTACATGGCAGCAAAAGCTTATGGGTTGATGAGTTCGAGGAGCACTTCCAGCAAATCCGAATCAAGGATGATAGAGTTGCTAAGTATCTTGAGCATGATGTTGGTTTCGAGCGATAGAGTAGAGCTTACTTTTCTGGAAGAATGTTTGATGTCATGACCATAAATATAGCGGAGTCCATAAATTCGAAGTTGTTAATAGAAAGAGAGTTTCCAATAGTTGCATTTTTTGATGCAATCTAAAGGACATTGTCAGGGTGGTTCCATGAGTGTCGTACGGAGTTAGATAATTTTACTACAACCTTTGTTCCGTCAGCTGAAAAATTACTGCGAGAACGTATGGAACTGTCAAATGCACTGTTTGCCTATCCTCTTAATGCTCAAGAGTTCACTGTGAGTGTCTATGGTTCGGATGCCCTAGTTAACCTTGTTAGTAAAACTTGCAGCTATAAAGTGCTTGACATTCAACGTTTACCGTGTCCTAATGCACTAGCAACACTGAAACACCAACGGAAGCCAGATTTTGGTTCAAGAATTTACATGGAACTTTGCTCCCCTCTCTATATGGCAAATCACTATATGCTAGCTTATTCAAAAACAATATATCCAGTGCCTCCAAAAGAGCAGTGGGTAGTGCCGCCAGAGTTGGCTGACATTATCATTCATCCGCCATTGAAAAAGACAGCAAAGGGGAGAAAAAGAGTTAAGCAAATTCCATCAGCCTCTGAGGTTCCCTTGAAGATGAATAAGTGCTCATTTTGCAAGACACCTAGCCACAAGAGAAACAGTTGCCAGAAGTAATCACATGCAGATCCAAAAAATTAGGTTCGAAGAAGGATGAAATTCAAGGAGTTGCCAAGGCCAACCGTTGATGAGTTACTGTTTTCAATTATTGATGTATTAAATTTTATTGTTACCTTGAATAAATCATTCTTTATATTTAGTATTCTTGTTACATGGCCTAAATATTTGTTGGTGATTTTAGTTTGGAATTAGGTTGTCAAATTGAGAGAGAAAGTATGGAATCAATACGTTTGGTAATTTAGTTTGTCAAAATTCGAGAAAAGCTGGAAACCTATATATGCCCATGATCGCTTAAGCGACTATAGATAGCTTAAGCGACAAAGGTTTTTCAACATGATTGCTTAAGCGATATCAGGATCGTTTAGCGATCGTGCACCTGGGCAGATTGATTCTGCCCATCACATGATCACTTATCGACCAAGTAAAAAAGACAAGAATTGCTTAGCGATATCACGGATCGCTTAAGCGATCATGCACTTGGGCAGATTTGATTCTGCCAATCACATGATCGCGATCGCTTAATCGACCAGGTGAAAAAAAAAATCGCTTACGCAATATCACGGATCTCTTAAGCAATCATGCAGCTAGCAAATATTGATTCTACCCATCACATGATCACTTAAACTATCTACGATTGCTTAATCGACCAAGTGAAAAAGAAAGAATCGCTTAAGCGACATCACTGATCGCTTAACGATCATGCACCTGGGTAGATATGATTCGCTCATCACATGGCCTCTTAAGCGATCGTAAACGATCCTTTACTATCAAACAGATTTTTTATGCAAATGGTTTTGTACAGTTACAACTCCATACATATCTCAACTGTGAAGCCATTTAATTGCTCGAACTCTTAACATATAGGGTTTACGATTCATTCAGTGGATCATGACCGTTATTAATTTATATTAAACATATAGTTCTTTTACGTCATATGAAACATATAAGGTGTAGAATATTTACATCTATGCGAACATATAGGGTTACGATTCATTCAGTGAACATTAGGCGATTTCAGATCGCGTAAGCAATCATGTCCAGAGCAACACGCTTAAGCATCGTAAATCTGTTAAGCCCAAGTGTAAAAGTTAGAATCGTTAACGATATCAAAATACCATCGGATCCTTAAGCGACTAAGTCTAATACCATGATCATTGAAAAATTGACAACAAGAAAAAAATAAATATTATACTCTTTTGAAATTCTTCTCGGTCTGATTGTAGAAGAGTAAACTAGGTTTAAAATTTGAATGATTGTTTATGCAATGGTTTTGTATATTTTTTATTTTCCTATTTGGTACTATGAAAAAGTGATTTAATTACAGTTTTCTTTTGGTTTAAAATTTCGATAGGTCCAATAGATGTGAAAATAACACTTGGTCTTTGTCGGTTAGTGACCGAACTAAAACTAAGTAGGGTACGGTTATTCAATTAAGCTATTATTTTTGTTAGTTCCTTTCATTTTTCCATGATCCATTTATTTAATACTTAGGATTATTAATTATTTTTTTCATTTCAATATCCTAACCTATCCATATTCCCAAAATATTTGTTTGTTTAATTATTTAGCAAATATTAGTTTATATTTTCAATACTTTTAGACCCCTTAAGTTTAATATCAAATACCGACAGGAAAAATTTTAAATTTAACAAATCACCCCACCCTACCCCGGTGCCAGATTCCAGTCACCACCGCCGAAATCGTGTCGGGAAAGGGCGTTACAATGCAAGTGGTCGGATTTGGGTTAGGGCGTCGATACGGCCTTTTCCGCCCAGATCTACCACGGATCTGCCGGAAAAGGCCAGATGATGGCCAGATCTGGCCGTCCGACCGAAAAGTCTAGATCTGGCCGTATACCATCATTGCCGGTAAACGATGCCCAGATTTGGCCGTCGTTGACCGTCAACGATGGCCATTTCTTTGACAGTTGATGACGACCGATGTGGCCTTTTTCGCCAGATCCACAATGGATCTATTCAGAAAAGGCCACATATTGAATTACCAGCCATTTTAGGTCGTTTGTAGCCATCGGTGGTAGCCGGAATCTGGGAAGTTGGTAGCGGGGTGTTTTTTGTTAATTTTAACTTTTTCCAGGTGGTATTAATGAAATTAATTCATTAAGGGGTCTAAAATTAGTTAAAGAAATACTAATATTTTCTAAATAATTAAACAAAGAAATAATTTGTAATATGTATAGGAATATTCAACCAAACGCACCCTTTATGTTCTGAACAAAGAAGAAGAAGATATGTCACTAAGCTTCCATGGTTACCTATATGTTTCACACTAACGTAAAAGAACAAATGTTTAATAACAATATAATAATTGTCATGTCCACTAAACGAATCATAACCCTATAGTTTCGCATAAACTTAACATTCTACACCTATATGTTTCATACTAACATAAAAACTATATTTTTAATAAAATATAATAACGGTCATGGTCCACTGACGAATCGTAAACCTATATGTTTAGCATAGACGTAAACATTCTACACTTTTATGTTTCATACTGACGTAAAAGAGCTATATGTTTAATATATATAATAACGGTCTGGTCCATTAACAATCGTAACCCATATTTTAGCAGAGAAAACATTCTACAACTTATATGTTTCATATTGACGTAAAGAACTATATTTTAATATAAATATAATAACGGTCATGGTCCACTGAACGAATCGTAACACCCTGTATGTTTAAGATAACGTTAATCGTTTAACCGTGTTCTGAAATACAATAATATATCCGAATACATAGGATCGCTTACGCGATTTACTATATCGCTTAAGCATCCTCTGTATTTACACTTGTGTCGCTTAAGAATTTATGATATCACTTAACCGATCCTAACCTTTACACTTGGTCGCTTAAGCGATTTAACATCGCTTAAGCGATCATGAGCAAGAAGAAGCGCCCACACGGACGATCACTTAAGCGATGTCCGCAGTGGATCTGGCCAGAAAATGTCACATCTGTGAATTACCGCCATTTTTTGTCATTTGTACCATCTGGTGCCGAAATCTGGAAGTTTGGTGGGTGTGGGTGTTTTTGTTACTTTTAAAACTTTTTCAGGCTGTATGAAATTAATTCAGTTAATGGGTCTAAAATTTATTAAAAATACTAATATTTGCTAAATAATAACAAAGAAATATTATGGAAATAGGATTTATATATTTATACAATATATATACAACCAAAACGCACCCTTTATGTTCTGAACAAAGACGAATCGAAAACCCTATGTGTTTAGCATAGAGGTAAACATTCTACACTTTATATGTTTCATACTGCCGTAAAAGAAATATTATTAATATATTTAAATAACGGTCATAGTCCACAAAGATGAATCGTACACCTATATGTTTAGCATAGACGTAAACATTCTACACTTTATATGTTTCATACTGACGTAAAAGACTATATGTTTAATATAATATAATACGGTCATAGTCCACTGAATGAATCATAACCCTTATGTTTAGCATAGACGTAAACATTCTACACTTTATATATTCATACTGACGTAAAAGAACTATATGTTTAAATAAATATAATACGGTCATAGTCCGCAAAGACGAATCGTAAACCCTATTGTTTAGCTAGACGTAAACATTCTACACTTTATATGTTTCATATTGACGTAAAAGAACTTACGTTTCATATAATATAATAACGGTCATAGTCCGCTGAACGAATGTAACCCTATATGTTTAGCATAGACTTACAATCACACTTTAATATATTCATACTGATGTAAAAAACTATATGTTTAATATAATATAATAACGTCATATTCCACAAAGCCAAATCGTAAACCCTATATGTTTAGCATAGCGTTAATCGGAAACCAATGCTCTGAAATACAATAAAATAATTTCGAATACATGAACACTTAAGCTATTCGTTGCTTTTACTCCTCTTGCTCGCTTAAGCGATCGGTAATCGCTTAAGAGATCTAGCTCGCGGCAGATGCCCAGATCCAAAATCGCTTAAGCATCCAATTGTATCGCTCTCGCGATTTTCGTAAACACCTTGATCGCTTAAGCGATCGTGGCCAAGGCAGAATGAATCTGCCCGATCTAGATCGCTTAACAGTCTCATGTATCGCTTAAGCGATTCATTGCTTTTACTCCTGGTCGCTTAAGCTTTCGTAAAACACTCTTGATCGCTTAAGCGATCTTAAATCTCTAAGTGATCTTGTCCAGGCAGAATGAACTGCCCAGATCTATGACCGCTTACGCATCTCATGTATCCTTACGCATCTTGTCCTAAGCGTTATTCATTCTGCCCAGGACATGATCGCTTAAGCGATACTCTATGTATCGCTAAGCAATTCATGGATTTTACTCTTGGTCGCTTAAGCTATCCATTTGTATCGCTTATGCGATTTTCGTAAAACACTCTTGATCGCTTAAGCGATCTTGGCCAAGGCAGAAAGAATCTGCCTAGAATCTATGATCGCTTAAGCGATCTTGTCCTGGGCAGAATGATAGCTGCCCAGATCATTATCGCTTAACGATCTTATGTATCGCTTAAGTGATGCTTCTTAAACGGTCTCTGTCACTTAGGCGATTTAGGATTGCTTAAATCGATCTTTGCAAGGCAGAAGGAACATCTGCACAGATGGGTAATTGCTTTAGCATGCTTCGTAATAGACTCTTGGTCACTTAACGATTTTAGATCGCTTAAACGATCATTTCTGGAAAAGTCTTAGTCATTTGGGAAATATTTACATCACTAATTTCCCTCCCAAATCCGAAAAGAATTTGTATCAATCAAATTCATCACAAATCAAATATGTGAGACATCAATGCAATCGAAACAGAAAATAAAAAATAGGCATGGGATGCGGCATATCAAAATATGGACAAGCTAACCATTACCCCCAACTAGGTGAATCAATAATCACACCATATATCACACACACGTTGTAGTGATACAAAAATGAAACAAAACGCTAAAAACCATTATCGCTTGATGAAGCAATGACACACCATACTACTACCAACTAAAATTCAACCTGCTAATGAGATATCTTATATGGACAAAAAAATTATCTCCAAATGTTAGATCCAATTATTTACAAAATTTCCTATACACTGCCAGCAGCCTCTCTGAGATCATTGTTTTGTACCATGCCTTCCCAGTAGCCTTTATTGCAAATGCCTCCTCTCCTCTTGCCAACCAACCTTTGTTTGAGAAGTTTCATACCTTTTTATGGGTTCTGCTCACTACAAACACAGATCCGTCTGCCCATGGAAGACGTCGACAGCCCAGCCCTCCCGCAGTCTCTCATTGTTTCATTATTCAACCCATCCACGGGGTTGTTGTCATGCGAACTCAATAAATTCAGGGCATATACCCCACATTCAGCACTACAATAGGAAGAGACATTAGCATTAGAATAACTTATAGAACAATTGTATTTATATAGTTGTTTTTATACAGAGTTAACTTGACTCATTTATTGGGCCAGTAGAGCGCTAATTGCCCACTTTCTGGTTAGTACGACTTCACACAAACACAAGTCCCAACTCCCCTGTACCAACCACCAATCTGGAACAACCTAGACAGTGGTCCAACTCCACCTCATAGCTTGCTCGACAAACAGTGGGGTTGCAGTCAAGGATCTTCGCAAACCCCCTATAGCGCAACGACTACTATCCAGTGCATCTCTTTGACGAGGATGATGCAATACACTCTTTTAACAAGGCCCAACTGTGGCCATATTTGGGCTGACGATCCCCCCGTATATACTGCATAATTCGTCATCAAAATGAAAATCATTGGGGATGCAGTCCAACGTTACCAGGGCCAATCTTTTTTCCGCTTCGGTCCCTTACTACACCACTAGCAACAGCAATTTTAAGTAAAGTGCGATATCCGAACAAGCCTTTGGCCAAACGCCACCAATCAGTGGCACAATACGAGATACACAGATCACACACCAGTACTACTGTCGTAGCCTCGTCAGTGCCAATATCTCATCGATGTGCTACATCAAATAAAAAAAAAAACATAAGATAGTATGAAATACTCTAGCAATAGAAAATATGGAAAAATTACAAATACTCACGAGTCCTCAAGCCACAATGCCCTCAAAACTTCTAAACCATTCCCGGGTAATCCCCTTCTTACACTTATATGACCATTATCTTCCTGATCCATTGTAATAGGCTAGAAGAGTTTTTTCTTTTCTCTATTGACCTATACAATCGACATTTGACTGCAATTTCCCTTGCCTACTTCCTCCATTTTTACATCCCTCTTTCCTTCACCTCCTACTCGCCCTCCTCCGTTATCACCCGCCCCACTTCCTCCACCAACCCCTCAACCTCCTCTATTTCTGGTTCTCCTCCATTTGTTTCTTAATTTTCTTCTTCTTTCCCTGTGTCACTACCATGTATGGCGATTTCACAACTTGCTCATCCGGCTCTCTCTTTCCAAGCCAGTTTGCACTTCAACCACCTTTAATTCTCCCCCAACTTCCTCCTCCACTATACCAACCTTCTCTCCCAGCTTATCCATTTTCTCCTCCACCATTTTCATGCACTCTTCCATCTTGTCAAACCTTGCATAAACGTTGTGTAAACTCCAACAAGCCATTTATAGGTCAACAACCTCATTCTCTTGACGCCGATGTTTTCGACAAAGCGGTACTTGTTGTACCGATTTGCTGAGGCATACGAACCTCTTCCTCCCTCTTCTCCTCCTCTTCCTCTCCTCCTCCTCGGACCTCCGGCCGATTGGCTTCATCCTCCTCGGTATCAACCACGTTGTGAAGCAGTGACCCCGCAACTGCCATCCATGCGTGACCCCTTCTAGGTCCCGCATCAGGCAGTCTTTCCCTTCACCCTTGCATCCTCCAGTGCGTTGAAAGATTTGACATAGTCCTCTTCCGCTTCAGCCCCAGTAGCGGTGAGAAAGGGACAGACGAGTCCCTGCAATAAGAAAAAAATCAATCGATTAAAGCGACATTTTAAAGCAACTGCATATGCAAAAGCTTTCCTTTAATCTTACCCCACCGCTTGAATCTCAAGGTCTATTTGCTCGTAATCCGAATGGGTGTACCCTCTGGACATGCCACTGCACATCCTAGGAATTTGCGGTGCACATCCAAACTGTTACTGTTCCCACCCCCCCCCCCCCCCCCCTCCCTCCCCCCTCCCTCCCTTTAGCGAAGATAGGAAGGGCCTCATACATCCAAGCCTACATGTAAAAAAAAAAAAAAAAAAAACAGTCCATATCATAATTCAAACACATTGTTACAAAAATATAATAAAAAGCTATAATATTTACCTGCATTGCCCATGGGATAGCCAACAATTGTACGTGCTTGGTTTATCCTTCTCATCCCATTGGGACTGCTTTAACTTCAGTCTACTTTTTTCAGGCTGCTGATGGTTCGCTCATATGATTTCAGTCCCCATGGATAGATTAAACGAACTTCAAGTTGCTTGCAACAACAACCATCTTTCCTAACATCCTCTGTTGAGTCCCAGCCCATTGATGAAGTAAAAACAAACCACAGCCACTTTTATCTTCTCTTCTCAGTATTTTCAACTGTTTCTAGACTTTTCTCTAAACCCTGTGCTATAATAGACTTAGCCCCCTGCAAAACCTTATTACAAAACTGTATGGCTCCCCGACTATTCTTTACTGCCTTTGCCTTCTTATCTGGCACTTCCCCACATCCTAAGCCCGTCACCAGGGCATATTCCATCATGCCAAAATGTAGTGGCTTTCCGCCCACCACAAACCACATTTCTTTTTTTTTATTGCATCTTACTGAGTGCAGCAACATGTAATGCACTCCCTGCCCCCAAAATGCCTTTTTCCAATGATTTCCAAGTCCTAAAAACTTACCAAAACAAGTGCGACTGAAATCGCTATTACCATTCCTAATTCCATCTAAAATGTCCTGTATTCTGTCAAAAACTTCCCAACTTGACTTGACCGTCACCCTTGCAGGGAAGTAGGGCACCTTATCACTTATAAGGTCCAACTCATAGTCTGTGATGTTTACGGCCTGCACAATCTGCATAATCTGCACAATCGATATAAACAAAATGTCAGCAACAAAAATAAACCAAAAGAACTAATAAACAAAATATCAGCAAAAAAAAAATTACGACTGTGGTCGGTTAAGCGATTTCAGATCGCTTAACAGATCTTGACTCTGCCTCGTGCAAGATCGCTTAAGCGATTTCAAATCGCTTAAGTGACCAATAGTAAACTGAAAGAATCTCATAAGCAACACAAACGATCGCTTAAGCGATCTTACATCTATGATTCTGCCTCGAAAAGATCGCTTAAGCGTTCTGAAATCGCTTAAGTGACCAAGAGTCAACTTAATCAATCGCTTAAATGATATAAAGGATCGCTTAGATCTGGGCAGATGGAGTAAAAGAGGTTAATTGCTTAAGCGATACAAATGATCGCTTAAGCGAAAGTTCAGGACGTACCATTGCTTTGGCGGCTTGCTCGTTCTCACCAGCCTCCTCCTCGTCGCCTGAATCCTCCGAAAACTCCTCCTGCCCTGAATTCTTGTCGGAATCCTCCCCCTGGCCTGAATAATCGTCTAACTCCTCGTCTTCAGAACCGTTTGACGATTCTTCCCTCTGTTCTTGTACCGTCGGTGTCTCCTCTCCCTGTCGACCACGTTCACTGATCAGATGATCCACCGGAGCAGCCATTGAACTGCTTACGCCACCGGAATCTAGGATTCGAAGTGGCATTGGGTTGTCATTGTCATTGTGAGTGTCAGCCATGGTTTTGGATTGAATTTGGTGTGAAAATTTGTAGCTTGGATCGAAAATATGGGCTGTATCACCGAAAATCGTGCAGATTCCGTTTAGAGTTCAAGAAATCAATTTTAGGGTTCAAGAAATCGATAGAAAATCATGACTTATCACTGGAAATCGTGACTATATTCCGTTTAGGGTTCAAGAAATTGAGTTTATGATTGAATATGGTGTGGAAATTTGAAGGTTGGATCGGAAATCGCGTGTCTCCCTTTGGTTCAAGAAATCGATTTTTGCCCTAATGAATTTCGATTAAGCGAGGTGAATAGTTAGCGGGGCTTGTTTTGAGAAATTTCAAATTTTAAAAACTTTTATTATGTCTATTCGGCCCAAATATGTTTTAATCCTTTCATTTTAATCCATTTTACGTGTTTAGTTAGTGGGGCTTGGTCGGTTAAGCGATCTCTTCCAAGGCAGAATAAAATATGTCCAGATAGATGATCACTTAAGCGATCCTCTGGTATCGCTTAAGCGATTTCTCGCTTTTACTCTTGGTCGCTTAAGCGATTTAAGATCGCTTAAGCGATCTCTTCCAAGGCAGANTAAAAGAACTATATGTTTAATATAAATATAATAACGGTCATGGTCCACTGAACGAATCGTAAACCCTGTATGTTTAAGATAACGTTAATCGTTTAACCGATGTTCTGAAATACAATAAATAATATCCGAATACATAGGATCGCTTACGCGATTTACTATATCGCTTAAGCAATCCTCTGTATTTACACTTGGTCGCTTAAGAGATTTATGATATCACTTAACCGATCCTAACCTTTTACACTTGGTCGCTTAAGCGATTTAACATCGCTTAAGCGATCATGAGCAAAGAATAAGTGCCCACACGGACGATCACTTAAGCGATGTCCGCAGTGGATCTGGCCAGAAAATGTCACATCTGTGAATTACCGGCCATTTTTTGTCATTTGTAGCCATCATGGTGCCGAAATCTGGGAAGTTTGGTGGGTGTGGGTGTTTTTGTTACTTTTAAAACTTTTTCAGGCTGTATTAATGAAATTAATTCAGTTAATGGGTCTAAAATTTATTAAAAAAATACTAATATTTGCTAAATAATTAAACAAAGAAATATTATGGGAATAGGATTTATAATATTTATACGAATATTCAACCAAACGCACCCTTTATGTTCTGAACAAAGACGAATCGTAAACCCTATGTGTTTAGCATAGAGGTAAACATTCTACACTTTATATGTTTCATACTGACGTAAAAGAACTANGTTCATAACTGGATCCATGACAACATGATGAGCTAGCGGTGCCATGCACTTGTTGGTGAATAGTGTATCTTCCTTTTTTTCTACCAACGCTGTGAAGATTTCTGATTACCCATGTATGTGTGCTATCAAGTGAGAATTTGTTAGAAGTTTATCATAAAAAAATTATTCTAATACAATAGCCATATACACGATCTTTTAAAAAAGGAACGGGACTAAAAACAAAAACGGTGGGATTGAGGGAAGTAAATAACGGGGAGTTTTACTAAGGCTACATCTATGGCTCTATCCAGAAATCTCTCTCAGAGCATTGGATTTTCAACTTGCAATTGAAAATGGCCGACGCTATTGTTAATTTTTTCTGGAGAAGTTGAATGAACTTATCTGAAAGGATGTTGGGTACATCCTTATAACCATGTTCACATAATCTATTACTGTATAAAATCAAAAATTCACACAGAATAATTTAAAAATTTTACTGTAACATGTTGAAGTAAGCGTACAAGGGAGTGCAAATAGTAATTCTTTCGTGCCTTATTTGCATTATCAAATTCATTGATGGCTTGGGCTTTTGCAAAATGGGCCTCGCCAACCAACTTGAACGCATAAAGAAATTAAGGAAGAGCTTCCATCACGGTCACTGCTCATATTTCTTCTTTTTCAATCAACCTGTTTATAATGTACTTATTTCTCCAAGTGTCCCTTCTCGGAGAAATTGAATTCGCGCCAATTTCTGCAGAGTAAACACGCATGTAAATTATAAATTCCGGCGATGGAGAAGCTGAACGACTGTTGCTGGTCCATAATGGCATTCGTTGCCATTAGTGTTACAATTTTCACAATTCGTCTTCTTTAACGGGAACACCTAGCCACACCAAATCTTTACGCTCGTTGTTTTATGTTCAGGTGAGTCAATTTCATGTAATTAAAAAGTTAAATCAAATTGTTCTTCTTTTATTATTATAATTCATCAGATTCTTTTATCAATTGAATTTGTGTAGGCGGACACACGGCGGAGATGATGAATCTCTTACGGTACTGCCAATGGAGAGGTTTGCACCGCGCTTTTACATTGCTGCTGCCACTGATAATATGAGTCTTCAAAATGCTCGCGTTTTCGAGGATTCCTTGGTTCATAAGGTAGATTCTGTTATTAAGTTATGCCTTTTTTATTCCCATAGTTGCAAATTTGGTTTTTTTGGTCCATATCAAATTTTCGATATTTAGAGCTTTGAGAATGTCTGTTCGTTATATTTTAAGTTACTATTAGTTTTTTAGGTGTTAAGTAAATACTTTTTAACTTATTAATTATTATCCATGAATCAGTCAAGTTGAAGTAATGCGTTTTAAAAATTAAAGTGTAGTCGGTAAAGGAGTGATGTACTCTATGAGCCTCACAGTGTTGAAAACAGCAGACCTCACAACCTTTTGGCCAAGATCTATAAGGACTGAATCTTGAATAAGGCAGGAGTTAAGGAAAACAAATGATTTAGCATGATGCTGGACTCCTAAATTGGTTAGGGCGTAGTCCAAACAGAATTTTTAGATTGCATTTGTGGGGACTGATTCAAAGTGAGTTTGCTTACTGGTTTTAGGGGATTTCTGAAGGAAAACAAAAGTTCCAAGTTAGCGACTCAAAGCTTTTGTATGGAACTCCTTGAAACATTGTATACCATCTGTTATATAGGAGTTGGTTTAGAGGTTCTCTTTATGTGTTGCTCTCTATTTACATATATATGCAAAATAACTGATATCAGTCATCAAGTTGATCAGAGACTGCTTTTTTTTTTTTTTTGATGCATATATATATATTTGTTATCTGGATGATGTTAAATGGATACATAAATGCCATTCATTTCACTGAAAAGTTGCATCATATGTATTCGACCTGATTATGGTATTACTTGTCTTTTCTTCCAAATCATACATTTACTAATTTAAGTCTTTTTCATTTAATTGTCTTTTGTTTATCTTCAGAATGGAATCAAGGGATCCTCTGCACGGTTCATCACATCTACAGAAGCAGGGAAGTTGGTCGATCATATATAACCTCTGTTTGGACAACTTTACTTGCCATTGCTCATGCACTGTGGCTAATGATTAGAATCAGACCACAATGGGGTATTAGCTTTGACCTTTTACCTCTTGTGTTCTGTTGTAGTTATTGCAATGTTACTTAAGCATTTCCTTAAATCGTATCATCACTAATTATCAAATTCCTCTCTATCTAGGTTCTTTGCAATTGACCTGGGACTTGTATTCCTCTATGCATAATTGCATTTTTATTTTAGGTATGTAGAAGATACTTCTGAACCCTTAGGTTTTACTTTTTTATTGGCAAGATAAAGGCTGAAGTGATGGTCTTAAGAGTTCCTCATTTTACTTTGTCATCTTTGCCTGCAGGTCATGAAAATAGATGGTCATCTGTTTTCTATGTTGAGAGTACAGCAAAAGTAAAAAGACTTTCTTTAAGTGGCTTGCTTCTTTACAAGTTACGCATATCTGATCAGTTCTTTGTGCAATGACCACAATTACAGAGAAAGTATCCTCGAGCTCGTTATGTTGGCTGTCTCATGTAGTTTGATTGAATTCCTGCTGACATGGTACTGTAACATTTCTTCAAGTTTTTGCTGTGCCAATCTACATTTTTAAAGTTATTACAATTGCTCTATAGTTGATTCTCTAGTTAAGTTGTACACAAGTTATACTGGTGAGATCCAAAAGCCTTTTGTAGCTTTCACCAAAGAGGACAGGGGAGTCAGTTTACTGGTGTAAATTTTTATTTGCATAAAGAGTGACACCCTTGATTTTCATACAAACAATGCAGCCACCATCTCGGCACTCCAGTTTCTTCTCCTCAGTCAAGCAGGTATCTCCAGTGCTCCAGTTCTCAATTTAATTCTCTATCAAGCACGCTCATTTTCTACCTCATTCTTTTTATTATTATTATTGTTAATTTGCGGACAGGTTGAGAAAAGATTGACACTTGAACATCAGACAGAACACCCCTCTCCTACACAACCAGTTCAAGAAAGCAACTCTAAGTTCAAATCATCAACAGAACCGCTTGGCTCCCGTATATATCTCCATTTAGACCAAACCCACAACAACTCAAATCTCCAAGAAAGTGGCAACAGTGAAGCCCCACAAGTATTTTTATCTTTGTCTTCCAAATTTCCACCTTCAACCCAACAAAGCCCTCCTCAGATAAACCCAACAACGACCGATGATCAAGAATCTAATGATGTTGATGACATAAAAATATTGATGCAGCTTCTGGGTATATCCAATCATTTTGAAGAGAGAAAAGAAAAAGAGGAAGACAGGGGCGGTGTGGGTAATTGTTGTGAATGTGAAGGTGGGGTTTTATGAAAAGATTGTTGTAGTTAAGCGACCCGAGTGTGGATCACAAACTTAAATCATTAGGGATGTAGTCCAGTCTTCTGTGCCTGTCGTTTTCCGCTTGGCTCCTTTTGCTACAGATGTACCAATGGCCTTTTTCAATAAATGCGATATGTCGATACAGTGTTTGGCCAAAGCCACCATCGATGATGGCACAATCGGATACAGTAATCACCATGCCTGGTTTGTTGCAGCCTCATCATGCCAATACTCATCGATGTGCTGCTCAAATAAAAACAACTATGAAGTTAACAATACCTCATGGAAAACATAAGCAAAAATTAGGAAAATTAAGCGAAATACCTCCCGAGTCATGAAGCCACTGCCCATCGTCAAAATCTTTTCAAACCAATCCCGAGAATATCCCCGGTCCTTACACTGTACAAGGCATCACTTTCGGATTCATTGTAATAGGCATAGAAGGTTTTTTCTTTTCCTCCTCATTGGCCTATACAAATCGACAATGGACTCCATTTTTGCTTGCCCGCTTATCCTCATTTGTACATCACTGCTTCCTTCGCCTCTCGCCTAACCTCCTCCATTATAACTGCCCCACTTCCTCAGAAACCTTTTTAACCCCCTCAATTTTGGCTTCTTCCTCATTTGTTTCTTTGTTTTCCTCTTAATTCCAGTGTTAGTATGGTGTAAGGCAATTTCACAAACCTGTCTTTCGCTCTCTTCTTTTAGCCCAGGTTTCACTTAACCGCTCGCTTCAATACTATCTACCACTTCCTCCTGCACCCTACAACTCCTCCTCCACCCTAACAACTTTCCTGCCACCTTATCCACTTCTCCCCACCTTTTCAACTGCTATTACCATCTTATCAAACAAACTCTTTATGAGGTCAACCACCTCACTCTCCCACCCCGACGCCTTGGCAAAGCGGTACTGTTTGTACTGGTTTGCTAAGGCGTTATGAACCCTCTTCCTCCCTCCCCTCCTCCTCCCTCCCACCGATTGCGGCTTCATCCTCCTCGCGTCCCCACTTCTCAAGCAGTGGCCCTGCACTGCCCTCACATGTGTGACCCTTGTAGGTCCTGTGTCAGGCGGTCTATCTTCCTTCATCCCTTTGATCCTCTAGTGCTCAGAAAGATGTGACATAGTGCTGTTGCGCTTCACCCCCGTAGCGGTGAGGAAGGGATGGACAACCCCCTGCAATAAGAAACAAAATCAATCAGATTTAATCGACATTTTAAAGCAGTGCATGTTCAAGCAATCCTTTAATCTACCCGAGCTGATTGAATTTCAATCTTTATTTGCTCATAATCCGAATGGTACACTTCGGTCTGCCACCGCAACATCCTAGTAATGTCTGTTGCACAACCGAACCCTAATCCTCCCCCCTGCTTAGCTAGGACAGGGTGACCTCATACATCCAGCCTACATTGTAAAAAAACAGTCCATACATATTCAAACACTATATTAAAAAAATATAACAAAAGGCTATTAATATTTACCTGCATTGCCCATGGGAAGCCAAACAATTGTACTTCGCCGGTCTTTCTTCTCGCCCATAGGGATTGCTTTAAACGCCAGGTTTTTTGTTTGCAGGGACTCTATGGTTCGCTTAATGATGCCATCCCCACGGATAAGCATTAAAGAAGTTAAAGTTGCTTACAACTTCACCCATCAATATCAATGGCTTTGTTGGGTCACTAGCCATAGGATCGAATGTGAACAATACCAACACAGTTTGAACGTCTCTGAATCGTAAAACTCACCATCTTTTAACATGTCCTCTAATTCCCGTACCTTAATAGACTCGTTCCCCGCCAAAACCTTGTTAGCCACCTTTTGGCTCCCGTACTGTCTGTTATTCTTTTTTCCTCAACCTCACCTGGCAATTCCCCACATCTTAAGCCAGTCACCAACGCATATTCCATCATCCCAAAACGTACTGGCTTTCCATCCCCATGAACCACATTTCGTGCTTTTGTTGCTTTTATTTGGTGCAGCAACATATAATGCACTCCCGACCCAGAATGTTTTTTTCCATTTTGTGTCCATATCCCAAAATGACTGAACAAGTCTCTTTGAATCTCCTTTCACCATTCCTCACTATCCCTAAAATCCCCGTTATTCTCGTTAAAACATTCCAACTGACCTCACTGTCCCCTCACAGGGAAGTACGGTACCGTATCACTTACAACCTCAAATCCGTACTCTCTATATTTCCCCGAGAAATCCTAAAATCTACAAACAATACAAAATACACAAAAAATTAACCAAACAAATTATAACAAAATTGCTTCGGAGAATCGCTTAAGGAGGCGATGATTCTGCCATCATCAAGATCTCTTAAGTGATCTGAATCGCTTAGCGATACAAAGGATCGCTTAGAGATTAAGATCTAGGCAGATTTGGTTCTGCCTCGGAAGAGATCGCTTAAGCGATCTTAAATCGCTTAAGCAACCAAGAGTAAAAGCGATTCATGACTTTTACTCTTGGTCGCTTAAGCGATTACGATCGCTTAAGAGATCTTGTACGGCAGAATCAACATCTGCCAGATCTAAGATTGCTTAGCGTCATTTATCCTTAAGCGATTATCGCTTTTACTCTTAGCAATCCAAATAGCTTAAAGCGACCAAGAGTAAAAGCCATCAATCGCTAAGCGACCACAAAGGATCCTTAAGCATCTTAGGTCTCGGCAAGTACAAATACCTTTTCTTCGGCGGCCCCTCCTCCCGGCCACTCCTCCCTCCTCCTGCTCTGAACTCTCGCCGACTCTCCTTCCTGGCTTGAATTCTGCCCGCCTCCTCTTCCTCTTCAAAACCGTTTTGCTCTTGTTCTCTCTCTTGTCTTGCCGCCGTCGTCTCCGCTGCGGAACACCTTACTAATCGAGGATCCACCCGAGCAGCCATTGAACTGCTTGCGCGGCCGGACTCTACGATTCGAGAGGCGTTGGGTTTTCCTCCTCATTGTTATGTCAGCCTAGTTTTAAAGAAGGAAGAAGCTTTAGGATTGAATTTGGGTGTGAAAATTTGCCGGAATGTGTACTGTTATCGTCGAAAATTGCACAGATGCGTTTAGGGATTGAAGATATCGATTTTTGCCTTAATTGGTTTCGATTAGCGATTTGAATATTGAGGCTCTTTTTCAATTTTCAAATTTTAAAACTTCATTAATTATGATTTTATCCTTATATGTTTTAATCTTTTTATTTTAACCCATTTTACATGTTTAATGGATCCTAACTGTGCACCGTCGCTTCTCTAAATGAAAAAAAATGGTAAACAGTTTCAAGGCTATTTTTTTAAATCCAAACTTGGGATGGCCGGTCAGCTAAATTTTCTCTTCAAGCTACATGCAATTCTCTAATTCCATTACCAGGCACCTCTATCTCCTTCCCTAACAAATCTCTCTCAGAGCATTGGATTTTCAACTGCAATTGCAAATGGCTGACGCTTTTATTCAAGTTTTGCTGGAGAATTTGAACTCACTCATCCGAAAGGAGTGTTGGTTGTTGTGGGGTGTTGACAAAGATATGAAAAAACTTTCCAGCTTGCTCTCAACTATTCAAGCTGTGCTGGAGATGCTGAGGAGAAGCAAGTGAAAAACAAGGCGCTTCAAATTGGCTACAACGTTAAAAGAAGCACTTATAAGGTAGATGACATCTTGGATGATTGTGCAGCAGAAGTCTCTCAATTAGAGTCTGAGACCAAAATTCAGGTTTATCAACAGGTAAACCTTTTTTCTTAAAAAACTTCGTCCAGATAATATTTATTTTGTCGCAAGATTGGCATTAGGATGGAGAGATTAGAGAGAGGTTAGATGAAATTGCAGAGGAGAGGACAAAGTTTCATTTGAATGGGTAGTTTTACAGAGGAGAGCTGAAGTCGGAGAAGAACGCCAAACTGGCTCCATCATTACTCAATCTCACGTATATGGTAGAGATGAAGATAAAGAAATATTGTTGAAATTTGGTGAATCATGTAGCTTGTTGTGATGACATTTCCGTCTACCCTATTGTTGGTATTGGGGCCTTGGGAAACAACGCTTGCTCAGGTGGTCTACATGATGAAGAGAGTGAGCTGCATTTTGAGCTAAGAATTTGGTTTGCATTTCAGAGATTTCAGTGTGAAAAAGATCATAAAGCTATAATGGATCTGCAACTGGAACTGCTTGTGAAGATCTAGACTTAGACCCTTTGCGAGACGCCTTCAGATATATTGAACAGAAAGGTATTTGCTTGTGTTAGATGATGTATGGAGTGAAGATCAAGAGAAGTGGGATAGATTAAAGTGTTTGTTGGCAGGTGGATCGAAGGGTGCTTCAATTATTGTTACTACTCGAAGTAGAAGGTTGCATCCTCTATGGGAACGCTTCCCTGCTCATTTGCAGATTAACTGGAGATGAATGCTGTTTGTTGTTTAAAGAACAGGCATTTGGACAAGGAAAGAAAACGTCCAAACCTTGTTGCAATGGGAAAGAGATAGTGAAGAAGTGTAGGGGTGTGCCTCTAGCTGTGAAGTCTCTAGGATGTCTGATGCGTTAAAAAGCAAGGAAAACGAGTGGCTTTCTGTTAAGGAAAGTGATCTTGGAATTTGCCACACAATGAAATTCCATCTTACCAGCCCTAAGATGATTTACTCTCATTTGTCATCAAAACTGAAACCATGTTTTGCCTTCTGTGCTGTATTTCCTAAAGATTTTAACATTGGAAAGAAAAGCTGATTCATCTTTGGATTGCTAATGGATTTTTCAGACAACTGGAAATGTTGAACCTGAAGATACTGAAACGAGATATGCAATGAATTATATTGGCGATCTTTTTTTCAAGAAGTCAAAAAGGATGAGTTTGGCAACATGTAATATTCAAAGGCATGACCTTGTTCATGATCTTGCACAATCTATTACAAAGGATGAATGCATTATTCTAGAGGCTGAAATTTCAACATATTTCAAAAGCAATTTCTTCAGAATGGATTCTGATTTGTGGCAATCATAGTTCAGAGAGTTTGTATCAAGTTAAAACCTTTAGGACATTAATCCTAACTTCAAGAAACCCATTGGGGAGGAATACCTTAATTTTTCTGTGGAATTTCTAGATTAACTTCTTAAGAGCGTCCACGTAACCCTGATGAGTGAGTTGCCATGTTCAATTAGCCGTTTAAGCTCAAGGTATTTGGACCTTTCTGACTCATATGTCAAACTGCTTCCTGAATCACTTTGTAGCTTACATAATTTGCAGACTTGAATCTGAAAAATTGTTATTCTCTTCAGAAGCTACCTAGCGCATGAGATGCTTGAAAAATCTTCGCCATCTTTATCTTAATGAATGTTTCAATTTATCTCAAATGCCCTCAGAAATTGGACAGATCACTTGCTTAAAGACTTTACTCTCTTCATCGTTGTACAACTAAAGGTTGTCACTTGGCTGAATTGAAAGGTTTAAATCTCGGAGGAGAATTACGTATAACACATCTTGATAGAGTGCGCATCTAATGGAAGCCAGAGAAGCCAATTTGGTTGGAAAATCGAATCTCCACCACTTGGATTGTCTTGGGACTTGATAGTGAATTTGAATCCGGGAAAATGTTGAAAAAATATTCGAAGCCCTCAAACCTCACCCAAACATTGAAAGTTTGATGATTGAGGTTACAAAGGTGTCAAATTTCCAGTTTGGATGAACAATCAAATTCTCAGTAATGTTGTTTCTATCACGCTTCTCCCAATGTGGGAACTGTCTTCAACTGCCTCCCTTATGGCAACTGCCTTGTCTTCGACATCTTACTATTAGTGAGTTGATTCCCAGGAGTACATTGATACAAGTTTCCAAGGTGAATAAATGATGAATTCCCGTCTTTGGAGAACTCTATATTTATCAATTGCCGAGGCTACAAGGTTGTCAAGACAGGATGGAAGGGAGTCATTCCCATGTCTTACCAAGCTTCAAATTTGCCAATGTCCTGAATTAAGCTTGCCTGTCTTCCTTTGGCAAAAATTTTAGTGATTTATGGTTGCGGTGAGAAGTTACTAAGATCAATCTTAAATTTCAGAAGCCTTACTCACCTATATGTTGATAGTATTCATGATTCAATTTCTTCCCATGGGATTGTGCAAACCCTCACCTCTCTTCATGAAATGCGTATTATAAAGTTCAGAAAGTTTAAGGGGTTTCCCACAGAACTAGTTAGCCTCAGTACTCTGAAATCATTACATATTGATCTATGCCCTGATTTTGAGGCTTTCCCGGAGCAAGTGCTGGAGGACTGACCTCTCTTCAGCTTTTGGATGTACGCGAATGCAGAAGTTTTAACTTTGTCAGAGGGGTTACAACACCTCTCCGCCCTTAAAGCTTGGTGCTTAATGCTCCCCAGAGCTGGTGGCTTTGCCAGATGGTATTAGATACCTTAGTTCCCTCGGGAGTTAATTATATCTGGCAAACCCACTGAATCCTATGGTCAGAGAAAAACCACTATTTTCCGTGAGATGATCGTTTCATTATTTTCTGACAAAAGTCGGATTGTTGTCCTAAGTTGGCAGTCTTGCCTGAGACCTTTGGCATGTACCTGCGCTGCAATCATTGGCATAAGGTGCTACCCTGAACTAGCATCATTACCTCACTGGCTGGAGACCTTACATATCTTCTTCTCTGCAAATTTTTGATTGCCCAAAGTTGTGGACTCTTCCACCTACATTCAGAGTCTCAGCAATCTACAAAATTTGCACATTTCGCAATGCCCTGAACTGGTGAACAATGTCATAAGAAACGGGAGAGATGGGTACAAGAAGTGCATGTTCCAAACATTGACGTGGAAGCCTAACCCTACACAAAACAGAGCACAAACTGTTGCTTAAGTTTAGAGGTATGCACCCTCTTAGCTATTTTTTTTTTTTTTTTTCTCTGGTTGAACTTAACATTAGGCTGTTGATAAGTTCATAACTGGATCCATGACAACATGATGACAGCGCATGCACTTGTTGGTGAATATTGTATCTTCCTTTTTTTCTACCAACGCTGTGAAGATTTCTGATTACCCATGTATGTGTGCTACAAGTGAGAATTTGTTAGAAGTTTATCATAAAAAAATTATTCTAATACAATAGCCATATACACGACTTTTTAAAAAAGGAACGGGACTAAAAACAAAACGGTGGATTGAGGGAAGTAATAACGGGGAGTTTTACTAAGGCTACATCTATGCCTCTATCCAGAAATCTCTCTCAGAGCATTGGATTTCTCACTTGCAATTGAAAATGGCCGACGCTATTGTTAATTTTTCTGGGAAGTTTAATGAACTTATCTGAAAGGATGTTGGGTACATCCTTATAACCATGTTACATAATCTATTACTGATAAATCAAAATTCACGATGATTTAAAAATTTTACTGTACATGTTGAAGTAAGCGTACAAGGGACGTGCAAATAGTAATTCTTTCTCGTCCTTATTTGCATTATCAAATTCATTGATGGTTTGGGCTTTTGCAAAATGGGCCTGCCAACCAACTAACGCATAGAATTAGGAACTTCCATCACGTCACTGCTCATATTTCTCTTTTCAATCAACCTGTTTATAATGTACTTTTTCTCCAAGTGTCCCTTCTCGGAGAAATTGAATTCGCGCCAATTTCTGCAGAGTAAACACGCATGTAAATTATAAATTCCGGCGATGGAGAACTGAACGACTGTTGCTGGTCCATAATGGCATCTTTGCCATTAGTGTTACAATTTTCACAATTCGTCTTCTTAAACGGGAACACCTAGCCACACCAAATCTTTACGCTCGTTGTTTTAGGTTCATGTGAGTCCATCAATGTCCCCCTCTCATTGTTTGCCAACAACCTACAAAACTATCTGGCACACCTGCAGCCACGTCAGCTTTTCTAAATAAAACACAAAAAAACAAAAAGTTTTTCAGGGCCTATTTGTTAAATGAAAAGTTGGGATGTCTGGGAAGTAAAATTTTCTCTCTTCACGAACCCAAGTTATGGAGTGCAAGATTGAAAAGTCACTGAGTCCGTCTATTTCGCTAAAGCTGTGTATAAGCATGACACCTGCAACATCAGCACCACAATCCAAGTATCAACATCAACACCACATAAACTACAAAATTAAAAGTACAAGTTCTAAACCTTTTCATTGGGTTGTGGTCACTCAAAACGGATCCATTTCCCCATGGAAGCACTCAATAGCCCAGCGCTCCCGAAAGATGGTCATTGTTTCGTCATTCAATCCGTCCATCGGGTTGTTGGTCATGTCAAACTGAATAAATTTCAGGGCATATGCCCCACAATCAACACTGCAATAGGAAGATGACATTAGTATTAGAATCAGCTTATAGAACAATTCTATTATGGAAGTTAGTTTTATACAAAATTTACCTTGACTCATTTGTTGGGACGGGAACGCGCTTGAGTGGCCACTTTCCCGTCAACGCTTCATCACTGAGGTGCTCAAACATCCCGCTCTCACGTAACAGCCGTGGGAACAACACGGACAGTGGCTCCAACTCGGCCTCCAATTGCTTGTCTCGACAAATTGTTGGGTTGCAGTCAAGATCTTCAACAACCTCTTCTCTAAGAGCGCGACGGCTGCTATCCAGTGCATTTCCTTGACCAGAATGATGCAGTAGACACTTTTAACCTTTGCCCAACTATGGCCATATTTGGGCCTGTCCCCCATTACATACTGCATCATCCTATCNTAATAGGTTTGTCTGACCATGTTCGACTGATAATCATGTTTGTGTATGTATATATATAAGTTGAACCTGGCCAGACAAACCTACTAGAGTTGTTATTTTGTTATGTTAGCTGAAATTACAAAATAATAAGCCATTGAAAAAAAAGAAGAAGGTTGTGCACAGACATATCCCACTAGAGGAGCAAAACAGCTGGCATTATATATTAATGTTTAAATGTTCTGTCGGAACCAAACAATTACTGTCAAGACTGGACAGTTGATAGAGATTGTTATATCAAAATCGTAAGAATCCATTGCTGCACAGGTATGCTTCAAAACGTCACTCGCAAACCAACCCCAATCTTACTCTTCCCATGATGTACGCTCCTGATTAATGCACGTGTAAGTGTAGAATGTTCATAAAACTTGTTTGTTTTGTTAGTTGACTGGAGACTTGTCTTAAGCTTCACGAGCAAACAAAAGCAATGAATGAGTACACGTTCTATTGGATTTTATTAATCTTAGACTGACTTATCAAATTATACTTACGTCAATTCTGATGCCTATATTTGTCAGCATAAATTCATATATTTACATTAATGGTAATTTTTTTTTTTTTTTATCATTCGGAATATCCAGACTAATTTACGAACACCTCAACTAAATCTTCGGAGTTCTGAAACTATTAACCAAGTAAAAATCTCAATTATCACCTTTTCTTCAGAGTCTTAGAATTATCGATCAGATAAGAGTCTTACTTATCACTCTTATTAATACTTGAAGATACTCAAATTCAAAAGTTCATAAAACTTTTTTTTACCCTTTTACTACCACTATCAGATGTCATACCTAGTGGTTGGCCAAGGCAAATGAATCTTCTTCTTGGTCAATGGTCAAGTTGATGCAAAATATTCATCCTTTTGAGGAAAAGAAAATATAAAAATTAAAGAAGCTGCCTTTCTAATGAGGCAAGATGCTACTTTTCTAATGAGGCAAGATGCTACTTAAAGTCTGAGTTTTTGCATTGTTTAGTCCCCAAAATCCCAATTACCATCCGACTCAAACATTCAATCACCCACTTTCTTCAGACACAATCTACCTTTATATCTCGATACTTTATAATTTTAACATAAAGTTTCAACTTTTAATTTACATTAATAAGTTTAATTTATTCCCATGTTTGCAAAAGTACAGTCAAGAGTGTTTTCAATAGAGCAGAAAATATACAGAATAAAGGTAATGAAAAATAAGATTTAAGAACTTTGGTTCTGGTTAGATGGAGGAAATTAACTTGCTCATAATTTTATTTTTTCATTTTATCCAAAAAGTTTTCTACAAACTGGTGAGCTAGCTTTTGCAGGGTAACATATATTTTTTTTTTTTGGTGATCGAGAGTGTCTGAACCAGCTTATGCGTACCTCAACTAATTCTCTGGATCCTAAAGTTAACAATTAGGTAAACCCCTCGATGACTACTCCTATTAAGGCCTATTGAGACTTGAACTTAGGAGTTCATAGAACCTCCTTTTATTTTTTTACCAAGCCACCCATTGATGGTTTCTCAAGGTAATATTAATTTTGTCAATTTATCTGAATAGACGAAACTCTGTTATATGATTACCCAGGAAGAAAAATCTCAAAAGCCCAGATTTTTACCAAAATAAGTAAATATTATCTAATGAAATTATTATCTTAAAACTAGATTTAATTAGGATTTGTTTCAAGTTAATGACAGTAACATTCAAAAATCAAAAGCTCTGGTCCACCCTGCCACCCACATGTTGGCTGGTCGGCTGGCTGCTCAGTGCTCACTTTGAGGCTGAAAATAGCCACCCTTTCGCACTTATTATACTTGTTATATTTCAGCTTATGGAAAAGTATAAGAAAATTTGGGGTAATATATATTTTTTGGTAAGGGAGTGTTTAGGTCAACTATAGACACTTCAACTAATTTCTAAGACTATGAAGTTAACGACCAGATAAAACCTTTAATGAATACCTTTATTAGGGTCTATAAGGATCAAACTCAAAAACTTATGGAACCTTCTTTTATTTTTTATCATCGAGCCACCTAATAATAGTTTTTCAAGGTAATATTAATTTTGTCAATTTATGAATAGATGAAACTTGTTATATGATTAGCCAGGAAGAAAAATCTCAAAAGCCGGCTTCGTTGGTTCAAGATTGGGAATACTACTCTTAGTATTCCCAAAAAGTTAAACAGTAAAATACCAAAAACTCCCATTTTGGGAATACTATTTTTATTATTCAATTTTTTTAAACCCTCTAAATTTGTTAATTTAATTAATACACCCTAAATATTTTTTTAAATTACAAAAACACCCCAACAATCCACATTACCGATTCCAGCCACCACCGTCGGAAAATGGCGGAATCTGGTAGGATGGCGCACTATCGGCGAATCTGGCCGGTAGTGTGCCGATCTAGCCTTTTCCGGTCAGATCCACGGTGGATCTGGCCGGAAAAGACCAGATCTAGGGCCAAAGATCTGGCGTTGACGGCCAGATCTTTGGCCGTAACAGTCGGTCACGACGGCCAACAAACGGTCATCATTGACCATCAATGACGACCATTGTTGGCCGTCGTGTGAGAGCAAATACGGCTAGATCTGGCCGTTGATGGCCAAATCTGGCCGTAGATCTGGCCTTTGCTGGCCAGATCCAGTCATATCGGCGCATGACCGGCAAGAGCTAGTCGGTCATGCGTCGATAAGGCTACTTCGGCCACTCCGGTGGTGGGTGGCCGGCTGAGGTGTTTGAGGGTGGGTTAGGTGTGTTTTGTTAACTTTTAATGTTTTATTTAGGGGTATTTTGTAAAAAAATAAACATAAGGGGTATTTATGAATTATAAACTTACAATCGTAATACCTGTCCAATTCAACTTTTTTTTAACTTTTTTCAAAAAACTTTTCCCAAAAACCCCAAATTTTGAGCCAAACGAAGCCCAGATTTTTACCAAAATAAGTAAATATTATCTAACGAAATTATTAAAAGTTAAAACTAGATTTAATTAGGATTTGTTTCAAGTTAATGACAGTAACATTCAAAAGCTCTGGTCCACCCTGCCACCCACATGCTTGGCTGGTCGGCTGGCTGCTCAGTGCCACTATGAGGGAAAAAGCGACCTTTGCACGTTGCTTTTATATTTCAGCTTATGGAAAAGTATAAGAAAAATTGAAGATCAATTTTGGCTTACTCCAGAAAGCCAATACATTATTAAAAGCTAAGTGTGAACGTGTGAGATCTTTGGTCTCCCACCTTAGCTGTCATGTGCAACAGTAAATATATCCATACATTCTTCCATGGTATGGAACAAGAAGAACTGATGAACAAAGTTGAGCAACAGAGTACTGGATTAACTTAAAAAGATAATACCTGGAGCAATAAAATGTTAAAAGTTGGTTTCTAGTTTAAGTTATGAATGCCATTTGAGTGTGTGGTTGTGGAAGCTGGTGTTTCTTTGATATCGCCTTCTGTTCCTTCTTCCCAGTCCTTCTTCTGCTCTTGCACCAGCTTCACAATGTTGGATAATATTTTAACTTTGATGGGACCTCGACGTGGCGGTAACCTTTCCTTCTTGTTCTTGTGAGGATCAGCCATTGCCCTGATGAGAAGATTCTGAGGAAACAGAGCAACCGCATGACGAATAGTTTGTGTTCAACTAAAAATCAGTATAATTATAAAGTAACAACACAGGCTATGATTGGGAATTGGGTTTCAGTTACAAACCAAAGTGAGAATGAAGGAGAAGCCAATGCGGCATATAATATACAGACGTCAATATCTGGTTGTTCATATTTTTCAAGTCTTCTTGTCCCATTGAAAATGACATCGCAGGGAAGAAAAGAGACAACTACGTAAAGGTCTGCATTGGTAAAGAGAAAACAAGTGGTGGAAGTAGAATAGGATCAAACCATTCTGGGTCTAAACTCCACCTTTCAGTTTCATGCAAGAGGAAGAAAACACTTGGAAGTACCACAGTTCACCTTTTTCACATTGGAAAAATATTCATTGGGGGAGTACTTCTTGGGCTTCAGGACTCCTTGGCACCCCATTTAGGCTTTATTCTTAGACATAATTATAAAGAAAGCGAAGCTTATGCAAACCAACTGGGTAACATGAGTACCCTGCAGCCACAGGCCAATCCCACGTCATCTCCTCAGCATCACCACCAGTCCGGCTACTGTGTGCTTGTCAATCTGGTCGTTTGGCGCAATGCATCATGGTAGCATGTTCACTTGAATCACAGATTGTTTGTACAGATGTGAGTAATATGATGCATCACACCAAATTACCATAAGATAAGAGAGGGAAAAGCCTCATGTAAAGCAGGAAATAAAACGTCCACAAGCTGTTAGTTCAACAAGGAGTTAAAGAGTTCTGGAAAGAGAATCTCACATACAGATATTTTTGAATCCAAAAACTAATCAGGAGAACACTTTGAACCCAAAAGTTTTGAGATAACAGATCATCAATCAAATCTTCGTACAAATCTGTCAGAATTTACTACAAAGTTGAATCTTATTAGGGTTAACCTCTCCTCATGTGTGGTTGGATACAAATCCTTTGTATAGGATTAATTATATTTAGGGGGTTTTGTGTTCGAGTTGCAGTAGACTTGAGTCAACATTAAAAAAAGTACGGCACGACAAGGCCCACGATCATGCGGGCCGTGCCGTGGGCCTTAAAAAAAGGCATGTGGGCCGGCATGGTGCGCACTAAAAATATTTAAAAAAAATAGGCGTTAATAACGCTATTCACATTTTTTTCGTATAAATATCCTATTATTTCTTATTTTTCCACACTCTAATTCCAATCTTCGTTCTCCTTTTTTCATTTATATTTGTACTAATTAAAAAAATATATCATTATAAAATATAATAAAATAATAAGACATTGAAATTAATCGAATTCAATATTTTTTTATTACTTTTAACTATAAATTACAAATAAAACTTAGACATTAGGATTAAGAATTGACATTAACAGTACATCTCTATTAGAAATACAAGTATATAAATACATATAACTATCTTAACTTGATTTTAGTTTACGAGTATTAAAAAAAAAAAAAATAATGAGAATGAAGATGTATTTGGATGGACTTTGGAATTTTGAACTGCATTTCAAATGTTTCAAATGGGCTTCTGTTCAAATTTTACAAGAGAATTTGAACAAACTCATTCGAAAGAAAGCTGGGTTGCTTTGGAGGCATTTATTAAAAGGTTATGTCAGTTTAAATTTAATTAAAAGGCTATGAAGTTTTAAAGTGTTAACTAAAAACCTAATTATTGATTAAGGGTAATTAAACTTGATTAGTGTTTAATAGGGTTAATGAAGTATGTGTAATCTTTAAAAATTATACTATATTCAAAAAAAACCGAATTCTGCAAAAACCCAAACACCTTCTTTTCCTCCCGCATTAACGCATCTCTACCTGGTTGTTGTTCTTCTTAGCTTCTACATCTTCTTCTTCCTCTTCCTCTACATCTTCTTCTTCTCATTCATCTATATCTTTTATTCCTCGCCATTAACACTTTCTTCTTCTTCGCCATTAACATCTTCTCCGCCAAAGATCTGCCTCCTCCTCCTCTCTCCTCCCTCCTCCTGACATTTGGTCTAAGTATGTGCATCTCCTATTACATTTTTATTTAGATTTACAAAGATTTAAAATGGATGGGGTTTGGGTTATGATTTGATTTAGTTGTTTAGGTTGTGTTTGATGTAAAGCAAGTTGAAAGAAGTGAAATTTGTGAATTTTCTGCATTGTGGGGTAACTAGGGGTGATAGCACCGAGTGTAGGTGGAGATGGCTGAAAATGTGTTTTGGATCTGATGGATCGCTTAAGCAACTCGGTATATCGCTTAAGCGATTTGGTATAAGTTGGTATATGGTAGCAGGATCGCTTAAGCGATCTGGTATATGACAGAAGATCGCTTAAGCGATCTGGTAATAGTCTGGTATATGGCAGCAGATCGCTTAAGCGCTCATGCTTATTTGTACTGGATCGCTTAAGCGATGCAGTAAGCGATATACTTTGTGAGAAATTATATCCATATATTATTAATATTTAGTCTTTTTTATTAATTATTAATTATTTTTTTCATTCAATAGAATGTGAAAAGAACACTTCGGTCTTGTCAAGCAGCACGTACATAAAACTGAAAATCTATTTTATCTATATTTTTTGTTAGTTCTTGGCAAGAAAGTAATATAAAAAATATAACATTGATATAAATGAACTCTGCAACCATCTGCTCTGCACTCTGTAGACCAAGGGCTAAATAGACGGGATCGCTAACCGATTAAGGGTAATTTACTTCAATATTTCTTTTCCATATTATGGACATATGTTAATATAGACGTAAAAGAACTAATTTATTAAAATATAATAAATCATGGTCCACTGAAAAGAATCGTATACTTGATATGTTTAATATAGATGTAAACATTCTCACACCATATATGTTTAATATAGCCGTAAAAGAACCATTTAATTAAAATACAATAACGGTCTGGTCCATGAAAGAACCATACACTTGATAGTTTAATATATACGTAAACATATATACCATATATGCTTAATATAGCCGTAAAAGAACTAATTTAATTAAAATATAATAACGGTCATAATCCACTGAACGAACCGGACACCTGATATGGTTTAATATAGATGAAAACATTCAACACCATATATATTATATAGCTGTAAAAGAACTAATTAATTAAAATATAATAACGGTCATGGTCCACTGAACGATCGTACACCGATATGTTTAATATAGACGTAAACATTCTATACCATATATGTGTAAAATAGTCGTAAAAGAACTAAATCAATTAAATAAATAACGGTCATGGTCTACTGAACGAATCGTCACTGATATGTTTAATATAGACGTAAACATTCTACACCATGAGTTTAAATAGCCGCAAAAGAACTAATTAATTAAAATATAATAACGGTAATGGTCCACTGAAGAATCATAACATGAGATATTTAATATAGACGTAAATATTCTACACCATATATATTTATATAGTCGTAAAAGAACTAATTTAATTAAATAATAAACGGTCATAGTCTACGAAGAAACCGTACACATGATAGTTTAATATATACGTAAATATTCTACACCATATATGTTAATATAGCCGTAAAAGAACTAAATTTAATTAAAATATAATAACGGTAATGGTCCACTAAATGAACCATACACCTGATATGTATATAGACGTTAAACATCTACACCATATATGTTAATATGTCATAAAGAACTAATTTAATTAAAATATAATAACGGTCATGGTCTACTGAACGAATGTACACCTGATATATTATATAGATGTAACACACTACACCATATATGTTTAAATATAGTCGTAAAAGAACTAATTTAATTAAAATATAAATACGGTCATGGTCTACTAACGAATGTTAACCTGATATGTTTAATATAGACGGAAACTTCTACACCATATATATTTAATATAGCTGTAAAAGAACTAATTTAATTAAAATAAATAACGGTCATGACCATGAACGAATCGTACACCTAATATATTTAATATAGACGTAAACATTTTACACCATATATGTTAATATAGTCGTCAAAAGAACTAATTAATTAAATATAATAACAGTCATGGTCCATTGAACGAATCGTACACTTGATATGTTTAATTAGACGTAAACATTCATCACTATATGTGTTTATATAGCCGTAAAAGAACTAATTTAATGAAAATATAATAACGGTCATGGGCTATTGAACAAACATCACAATTGATAGTTTAATATAGACGTAACATTCTATACCATAGTTTAATATAGCTGTAAAAGAACTAATTTAATTAAAATATAATAACGGTCATGGTCTACTAAAAGAATCATACACCTGATATGTTTAATATAGACATAAACATTTACACATATGTGTTAATATAGCGTTAAAAGAAATAATTTAATTAAAATATAATAACGGTCATGGTCCACTGAACAAATCGTACACCTGATATGTTTAATATAGATGGAAACATTCTACACCATATGTATTTATATAGCCGTTAAAAGAACTAATTTAATTAAAATATAATAACGGTCATGGTCCATTGAATGAATTGTACACCTGATATGTTTAATATAGACGTAAACATTCTACACCATATATGTTGTAATATAGCCGTAAAAAAAAAAAACAATTTAATTAAAATATAATAACGTCATGGTCCACTGAACGAATCGTACACCTAATATGTTTGATATAGACATAAACATTCTATACCATATATGTTTAAGTATAACCGTTAAAAGAACTAATTTAATTAAAATATTAATAACGGTCATGGTTCACTGGAACGAATCGTAACTTTATATGTCTAAGATAGCGTTAATGCTTAACCGATCTAGTGAAGTACTATAAAAATAATCGAACGCACTGGAGTGCTTAAGGATTTCATTTCTTGCTTAGTGATCCTGTGTATTTTGACTTAGTCGCTAAGAGATCTGGTTGTATTATGTTATCGTTTAAGCGATTTCGCTTTACATTAGTCAGTTAACGATCACGACAAGAAGAATCATAATGCCCAGCCACGACGCTATTGATTATCTTCTAAACGGATCCTTGCTTTAAGCCTGGTCGCTTAAGCGATACAGCGATTCACAAATCGCTTAAGCGACATGTCCAATAGTGCAGAATCAACTTCGTCAGATGCACGATCGTTAAGCGATTCTTTGCTTTTACTGTTGGTCACTAAGAGATCTACGATCGCTTATAGCGATCATGAACAAGACAATAAAAAGTGCACAGACGCACGAGCGCTTAAGCAATTTATTAGATCGCTTAAGCGATCCTGTGCTTTTGACGTTGGTCGCTTTAAGAGATTATAATAGCTTAAGCGATCAGTCTAAGGTGAATCAACTTCTGTCCAGTGCACGATCGCTTAAGCGACTAAGTAGCCTTAAGCGATTCTTCGTTTTACTGTTGGTGCTTAGCGACACGAACAAGACAATCAATAAGTGCCCAGAGCACGATCGCTTAAGCGATTTATTATATCGCTTAAGCGATCCTTTGCTGTTTACCTTGGTGCTTAAGCGATCATGTTCGAAGCGGAAATCAACTTCTGCCCAGGTGCTACGATCGCTTAACGATTTAGGTATCTGAGTGATTGCTTTACTCTTGGTCGCTAAGCGATCATGTATGACGCTTGGAATTTGCGTCGATGTATCCTCTTCAGTTTCAATTTAAACCTGCCCTCCTTGTTCCGCCAGTAGAATGTCTTTGTCGGCGTGTCTCCTATCCTGGTGGAGCAACTTCTGTCATCAGACGTACTCCACGCAACTTCTTCTCATTTTTGGTAGACCTAGTGTGCCTACAATTTGGGGAGTGGATGGGTTTTTTCTGTTTCTTGAGGATCTCAGCCAAGCCATTATAATTAATCGGTAATGGCAAGGAATGACAAAAGCAAAGAGCAAAGAAATTGAGAAAATGCAGAAAATGGAAAAAAACGAGAGAGAGGAAGGTGTTTGATCCTGTTTGAGAAAGAGAAGCTGAGAGAAATGTGTTTTGCCTTTAAATTTAAATCAACTTCTCTTATTATACTCTAACCACAAATGTTTAAATCTTTCACCCATAATCTTTTGCTGTTTAATTACATAAGGTGATAGTTATATTTTTAACCCAAAAAATCAAAAAGTTCATGGCCATTGTGTAAATGGAAACTTGGTGTGCGGGGAGTAAATTTTCTCGTTGTTGGGGTGTTGACAAAGAAATGGAGAGACTTTTGGCTTGATCTCAACTATTCAGGGAGGCAGTTTATTAAGGCCATTTCAAGTTAAATTTAATAAAGGCTATATAGTTGTTAAAAGTTAATAAATAGCCTTATTTTTTATTAGCTATATAAATATGTTAGGGGTTAATTGGATATGAATAAGTGTGTAATCTTTTAAAAATTATAATAGTTCCCAAAGAGTCGGAAATTCTGCAAACAAACCCAAACACCTTCTTTCTTCCTCCCGCCACATTAACGCATTCCTCCGCATACATCTTCTCCACACAAATCCTCCTCTCCTCTCCCCTGACATTTCGTCCAGGTATGTGTATCTCCCATTCGATGTCATATTTCGATTACAAGATCTAGGTTATTGATTGATTTAGCATGGATTGGGTTGGTTATGATTTTGATTTATTGTTTAGGTTGTTGGGCGTGTTTGATATAATGGAAGTTGAAAGGAGTGAAATTGTTGAAAACTTTTGCATTGGAGTAGCTGGGGTGGTAGCAACGATTGGGGGAGATGAGTGAAAATGTGTTTTGGGTATGATGGATTGATTAAGCGATATGGGGTATCGCTAAGCGATCTGGTACGTCTGGTAATGCAGTAGATGATTGCTTAAGCGTTGGAGGGGGTTGATCTACTAAAAGTCGGTGTCTAGGAGCAGATCGCTTAAGCGATCAGAAATGAATAGAATCGCTTAAGCGATAACTGTACAGATTCTTTTAAATATTTGAACCTTAGTACAGCATTTGTAAGGAATTGTTTTTTTGCATTATAGGTAGTTGGCTATTATTACAATGGGACAAGTTGTTTTGGGTTGAATATTTGGTGAGTGGGTGGAGAGAAGAAAGTAGCTGGAAGTGTGATTGGGAAGAGCAAAGAAGTTATACCAAGTGTTGTGAAGCACAAGAGAGATTAGTTTTGATAAGTTGATTGATGAATACTTAGAAGAGGTGATTTGAATGCTCGCTAGTGAGATAGTTGAAGTAGTTTTAAGCAAAGTCTAAACATATAAGGTACCTCTCTATATTTAAGTCACGAAAGTGTAAAGTATTATGATTGATGTGGCGATAATGGTTTGAGGCGATTTTGAAAGGTTCTTGTAGAAGAAAACCAGGGAAGTGGTTCAAAGGGGGAAGGAGATAACGAGGAAGTAGGGAGATTTGCCCGGTTTTAATTGAACTACGAGGCCATTGATTTGTTAGTTCAAAAATCCAGAGAGACGGTGAATTGGTGGTAAAGAGGACACTGTAAAGAGGTGAGTGATGGGGGCAGAATGAAAATGTTGAGAGGAGGACCCGTACATGTTTACAGATGTAGAGATTCCTTAATACAGATATATAGAAGTGACTATGGAGGAAGAAACACTATAGTCATTTATATAGTTCAGCGAGGGGTAATTGGAGGTAGTAGTGGAATCAGACTCATGTTTACGTGAGGTCGGAGTTGCGACAATGGGGTATTTATTTGACAAACAAAAGGAAAGTGGTGAGGAAGCAAAAACTTGTTCCGTGAGAGGTAATTTTGAGTTATCACTAAAAGTCAAATTATTGCTGTGACAGTTGCATGTCATGACCGAAAGTACAAGTGAGGGTTTTGTAGAAGGTTGGCAGAGTCGAAAAATTATTCTTAGCAATATACCCGTGAGCACACTGTGGTTTGGGACATATTTCAGGGGGAAAAAAAAGCCAAAAAAATCAACAAGTCCGCTGAGTCATTGGACAATTGGTCAAAGTCAGTTGTTCGAAGGGAAAGGTTCTCCTAAAGACATTCAGAGACTTGTGCACACAGAGTTGGATGTGATCGTTAGTTATGGAATGCTTAGAAAGGGAGAGACAACATGCATAAGATTTTGTGAGGCACGCGGAGACAGGTACGCAGTATTAGAAAGGTACGTTATATGCTGTGAGTTGACAAACCAAGGTAGCAAGAGGCTTTGAAGTGGGACAGGAATATGATGTTTAAATATTTTTGTTGCTTACGTTTTGCTATAAGAGGGTTTGTAAACATGAAAGTGTTGGTATGATGTTGTTTCTGATGGGAAAGGTAGGAGGTACATTGTTGGTAGCCATGCAAGGACAACGAGAAGTCAACACATATCCTGTTGCATGTGTAGTGGTTGACTCTAGAATGACAACGTGGCTTGTTTTTTCGCAAATTAGGATGATAGTGCCTGACAATGACGAGGTTGTGCAAATATCCGATAGGACAACTCTATAAAGAAGGGGATTGCCTATTCTTAAGCGCATCACCTAAGAGTTCATGTGCGTGGCTATGGTCGGAGCCATAGTTAACCTTTAGTAAAACTTGCAGCTATAAGTGCGGACATTCAACGTTTACCTTGTCCTCATGCACTAGCAGCACGCAAACATCAACGGAAGCCGGATTTTGGGTCAAAGACTTACTGGACTTTGCTCCCCTCTCTATATGGCAACTACTACATGCTAGCCTATTGCAAAAACAATATAATCCAGTGCTCAAGAAGAGCAGGGGTAGTGCCGCCAGAAGTTTGGCTGACATATCATCCATCCACCATGAAAAAGCAAGCAAAGGAGAGAAAAAGAGTTAAGCGTATCCATCAGCCTCTGAGGGTTCCCTGAAGAGAATAAGTGTCATTTTGCAAGACACCTGCCACAAGAGAACAGTTGCCAGAAGTAATCACATGCAGATCCAAAATTAGGTTTGAAGAAGATAAATTCGGGAGTTGCCAAGGCCAACCGTTGAAAGTTACTGTTTTCAATTATTGATGTTTTAAATTGTTATTTACCTTGAATACATTCTTTATATTAGTGATTCTTGTACATGGCCTAAATATTTGTTGGTAATTTAGTTTGGAATTAGGTTGTCAAAAAATGAGGGAGAAAGTATGGAATCAATACGTGTTGGTAATTTTAGTTGTCAAAAATCAGAGAGAAAGCTGGAAAACTATATATTGCATGACGCTAAGCGACTAAGTATTCACTTAAGCGACAAAGGGTTTTTCAAATGATGCTTAAGCGATATCACGGATCGTTTAACGATCGTGAACTGGGCAGATTGATTCTGCCATTAGATGATCCTAATCGACCAAGTGAAAAAGACAAGAATTAAGCAGATATCACGGATCGCTTAAGCGATCATGCACTTGGGCAGATTTGATTCTGCCAATCACATGATTGCTAGCGTCTAGATCGCTAATGACCAATGTGAAAAAGAAAGAATTGCTTAAGCGATATCACGGTTTATCTTAAGCGATCATGCAGCTGGCAATATTGATTCTACCCATCACATGATCCTTAACGACTACTATTCGCTTAATCGAACCAAGTGAAAAAGAAAAGAATCTTAAGCGACATCACTGATCGCTTAAAGCGATCATGCACCGGGTAGATATGATTTGACCTATCACATGGTCGCTTAAGCGATCGTAAACGAAGTTCCTTGTGATATTAAACAGATTTTTTATGCAAATGGTTTTGCACAGTTACAACTCCAATACTCTCAACTGGAAGCCATTTTATTGCTCAACTATCTAACAATAGGGTTTCGATTCATTCAGTGACCATGACCGTTATATATTTATATTAAACATATAGTTCTTTTACGGTCAGTATGAAACATATAAGGTAGAATATTAATCTATGCGAAACATATAGGGTTTACATTCTTCAGTGGACATTAGGCGATTTCAGATCGCTTAAGCATCATGTCCAAGGTAGAATCGCTTAAGCGATCGTAAATTGTTAACGACCAAGGTAAAAAGTTAGAATCGATTAAGGATATCTAATACCACCGGATCTCTTAACGACTAAGTCCAAATACACATGATCGTGAGAAAATTGACAACAAGAAAAAAATAAATATTATACTCTTTTTGAAATTCTTCTCGGTCTGATTGTAAAGAAAGGAGTAAACTAAGTTTAAAATTTGAATGATTGCTTGTGCAAATGGTTTGCATATTTTTTATTTTCTATTTGGTACAGTGAAAAAGTGATTAATTACAGTTTTCTTTTGGTGTTAAAATTTCGATAGGTCCAATAGAATGTGAAAATAAACACTTGGTCTTTGTCGTTAGTGACCATACAAAAACTAAGTAGGGTACGGTTATTCAATTAATCTAGTATTTTTGTTAGTTCCTTTCATTTTTCCATGATATTTATTTAAACTTAGGATTATTAATTATTTTCATTTCAATATCCTAACCTATCCAATTCCCAAAATATTTGTTTGTTTAATTATTTAGCAAAATATTAGGTTTATATTTTAATTACTTTTAGACCCCTTAAGTTTTAATATCAAATACCGTATGAAAAATTTAAAATTAACAAATCACCCCACCTACCCACGGTGCAGATTCCAGTACACCATCAAAATCTGGTCGGAAAGGGCGTTACATGAGAGGGTTGGACTAGCTGGTAGGGCGTCGATAGGCCTTTTCCGGCCCAGCGACCAGGATCTGGCCGAAAAGGCCAGATGATGGCCAGATCTGGCGTGATGGCCAAAAAAGTCCAGATCTGGCCATCAGCAATGGCCACAAATTGGCCGTTTGGGTAAACGATGCCCAGATTTGGACCGTCGTTGACCAGTCAACGATGGCCATTCTTTGACAATCGATGACGGCCAGATGTGGCCTTTTTCGCCAGATATACAGTGGATCTATTGAAAAAGGCCACATCGTGAATTACGGCCATTTAGGTCATTGTAGCCATCGGTGGTAGTGAATCGGAAGTTGGGTGGCAGGGGTGTTTTTTGTTAATTTTAAAACTTTTTTCAGGTGGTATTAATGAAATTAATTCACTTAAGGGGTCTAAAATTAGTTAAAAAAATACTAATATTTCCTAAAAATTACAAGAAAATTGGAATAAATTTGTATATGTATAGGAATATCGTTTTTGAACCAAAGCACCTTTATGTTTGAAAAAGAAGAAGAAGTATGGTCACTAAGCTTCCATGGACCTATATGTTTCACCTAACGTAAAATAACAAAATGTTTAAATAAATATAATAAAAGTCATGGTCCACTAAACGAATCATAAACCCTATATGTTTGCATAAACGTAAACATCTACACCTTATATGTTCATTACTAACTAAAAGAAAATATATGTTTAATATAAATATAATAACGGTCATGGTCAACTGAACGAATCGTAAACCCTATATGTTTAGTATGACGTAACATTCCACACCTATTAGTTTCATACTGACGTAAAAGAACTATATGTTTATATAAATATAATAACGGTCTATGTCCATCTAAAAGAATCGGAAACCCATATGTTTAGCATAGACGTAAAACATTCTACAACATATGTTCATATTGACGTAAAAGAAATATGTTTAATATAAATATAATAACGGGCATGGTCACTGAAGAATCGTAAACCTATATGTTAAAGATGCGTAATCGCTTAAACCGATGTTTGAAATACAAAAATATATCCGAATACATAAGATCGCTTAAACGATTTACTATATCGCTTAAGCAATCCTTGTATTTACCTTGGGCGCTTAAGAAGATGTATGATACTAACCGATCCTAACCTTTTACACTTGGTCGCTTAAGCGATTAAAGATTGCTTAAGCGATCATGAGCAAAGAATAAGTGCCCAACAAGGACAATCGCTTAAGCGAGTCCGCGAGAAATGATCGCTTAACGCGATCATTATGTGAGGCAGAATTCTGCCAGATCTATAATCGCTTAAGTGATCAGTTTGTATCGCTTAAGCGATCTTTGCTTTACTCCTAGTAGCTTAAGCGATCGGTAATTGCTTAAGCGATCTAGTCCGCGGCAGAATCATCTGCCCAGATAGGTAATCGCTTAAGCGTCTTTTGTATCGCTTAAGTGATTTTTATAGACTCCTTGGTCACTTAAGCGAGTTTGAGATCGCTTAAGAGATCATTTCTGGAAAAGTCTTGGTCGTTTAAGACATATATGTGGTCAGTCATACTAATGTTTGGTGCCATGCTTGTCTTTAGTTAATAATTCGAAATGACTGTGATTGGAACATTGTACATCACTCATTTCCTCCCAAATCCGAAAAGAATGTGATCGCAAATTAAGTAATTTAATCATCATGTAATTGAAAGTTTAAACTCAAAATCATCCATAATAGTCTGAACACAGTAATTCTAGACATGTTAACTCTAGTGTGAGCAATAAAATGTCCTCCACCCAAAACATTGCAAAGAAAGAACCCAATTCCAAGTATCATTTTTTGTCCATTCCCTTCCATACATGCCTTTATTTCCCTCCTGTGACCTGCCAACCAGCTTTTGAGAGTTTTCAAATCTATTTGCCAGGAACCTGTCTGAGATCATGTTTCGTACCATGCCTTCCCCAGTACCTTTAGCAGATGCCTCCTCCTGCCAACCAGCCTTTGAGAAGTTTTCAAATTCTGTTGCCAGGAATCTGTCTGAGATAGTTGTTGGTACCATGCCTTCCCAGCAGCCTTTATACAAATGCCTCCTCCTGCCAACCAGCCTTGAGAAGTTTTTGGAATTCTATTGCAGGAACCTGTCTGAGATCATTGTTTGGTACCATGCCTTCCCAGCAGCTTTTATTGCAGATGCCTCCTCTTGCCAACCACCTTTGAGAAGTTTCCCTCTTGTTTGCCAGAAACCTGCAAAATTACCGGCACACACCGACACGTCAGCTTTGTAAATAAAAAACACGTAAAAAAGTTACAAGTGCGAGATTCGAAGTCACTCAGTTCGTTCTTTCGGTAAAACTCCTATAAGCATGACACCTGCAGCAGTAGCACTACAACACCAAATATCACATCAACATCACATAAACTACAAAATTCAAAGCCCAACTTCATACCTTTGATTGGGTTATTGTAAAACCCCCTCCAGTCAGGTATCCTCGAATATCCCTCAATGAGAACCCGAGAAACATGTCTGGAGAACGAGTTTGTATTTAGAAAAAATCTGATAAGATAATAATAATACTATCCAAAACATCAATAAAATATCACGCAGGATCTAAACTTATAATTTACAAACTTTAAGAAATTACACAATCAAACAAATTTATAGGGTGGAAGCTCAAGTGTATTTCACAAATATTTATCATTTACATCAAGATAAAAACATTGAGATGATAATAAATCATCTCCCCCAGTCGTGTACCCCTGTCTCTAGCATCCCTCGCTTCTAGTCTACCTGCAACAGATCAACAATGAAAGGGTGAGCGCTAATCGCTCAGTAAGGAATGATCCGTTCATTCTTAAAATGTACTATTTGATCTTATTTGAACATATCTGTTAACACATCACTTATCTTTTACATTAGGATACTTCCCCTTTTTTACTAATTCAGATGCTTTCATCATTTTATCCCTGGGCTATATAAACATCAAGTGTACACACAAGTACATATCCATGACATAACATCTAAAATCATGCTAACAGAGTATAAATCATCTTATGATGTAAATAACATCATACACTCATGTAATGCAACTAAATGCATATGAAAACATTTAAAAGTCTAGCCAGTCGGACTTTTCTTAGCATCTAGCACTTCATATCATCTAGAGCTACATATCATCGGGAGCATGCGTTACGCGTTATTTAGTATCTAAAGTCATATATCATCTTCCTCAACCGGTATACGAGGATATGCTTACGCGTTTTCCTCATGTCTATATGCATATCTATCATGTCTATTTGCATCTCTAACATTTATGGCATGTAATACATATTTGGTGAGATTAATACTTTTAATTACTATGGATTATCAATCTTTACATAACTCTTGCTCACTACTCATTCAAAACATGATATATTGCATCTTATGCATTTAATAATTAATCATGTTTGGCAACATATGACCTGTATAACTCTTTCACAAGATCATCATAATAATGGGTAAACATTAGTACATCGGCATACTTACAATAATACATGATAATCAATTCATAACATAAGAATGATCATGTTTAAATCTTAACTTTGATAACCAGTTTATAACTTAGGCCATTTTCCATCATTTTCTCAAACGAATTGGCCTGGCATAAGACATAAAAGTATAGGTAGTGTCTTAGCTTTCTAATGCTTCAAGAATCATCTATAATTTTTATAACTCAACGTTATGGTCGAAATACAGAAGCGCAAGGGTTAAAAAAACCTCTAAAGCTCCTAAATCCGAATTTTCATATTAACTATGCCACATCAATTCCTATTAAAATTAACAATAGGTTAACTTATGGATCAATAACACCTCCCTTATAGTCTTAACATCTAAAGGAAGTGTAAAATCTCATTTCCATATCATCCATTATTGCTATAACATTGTAAGCTAATGCAACACAACAAATCAAGACTTCGAATAGCAACCATTCAACACCATGTCGCCTCCAATACTACAATTTTTGCCACAATCAGTATCCACACTTCATTTTTCAATAAGCAAACATAACAACTCATAAACATAAAGAGCAATAACTTCATGTATAATGAATTCAAGGCAATAAGTAGATAATGAGTTCAACTACACTTGCCATCACTAATGCTATGCCTAAGCCTTAATTCAGGTTCATAAAAACTACAACCCTAGCATAAACCCTAAAGTCATGGAAGGTTCTTCCTTACCTTTTTAAGACTTCTCCAACAAATCCTTTGCTTTGACTCTTTTACACCTTAATCCTACTATATTAACATTATACCTCAACATCTACTTCAAATCTTCAATCACAGCAAAACAAAGTTTTCAATCCTTACCTTAAACCCTTCAAATTGAAGATCCAAGGCTCCTATCTTGTTCTCCTTAAAAAATTATGCAAAACTCCTTGAAAACCTAAAGAAAGAAAGCTTGTTTCATGGAAGATTTGAGGAGAAATGGAAGAAATGTGAAGAATGCTCTCTCCCTTGGCTTGAACGAATTTCATCTCATTTATAGGAAAATATTTCATTTATTTTCCAAAATTATGTAATTGGACCACTTATTTTAATGTATAACTCAAGTCCTTAATTCTTCATATAAGGGCATTTTGGTCATTGCACACTAGACATAATTATTACTTAATTACTTGGTCATTAAATGCAATGAAGCTTACTCATCCTTGACTTTTCAATGCTTATCCATAGCAAAATAACATTTTTTCCCCTAACTCTTTATGGATAATTGCTCATACCGTTCCAATGAAATTGACATTTTGCCTTGGTTAGGATTTTATGCTTTTAACATAAAATAAACATTTAAAGGACTATTTTGAGTTAGGAACATACCTTTGACATCTTGGGTATTACAGTTATGGTCACTCAAATTGATCCATATGCCCCTGGAACCACTCACAGCCCAGCGTTAACAGTTACTCATTGTTTTGTCATTCAAGCCACTCCATCAGGTGTGGTCATGTCGAACTGATAATTTCAGGGCATTGACCACATTCAGATTACCATAGGAAGAGACATTAGCATTAGAATAAACTTATAGAACAATGATTGTAATGTTATTTTATACAAATTTACCTTGACTCATTTATTGGGATGGTAGAGCGATCTTAAGTGGCCACTTTCTAGTTATACTTGACACAAAGTGCCCAACATCCCGCTATCACGCACAGCCGCAGGAACAACCTGGACAATGCTTCCAACTCGATCTCTAACTGCTTGTGTCTCGATAAATATGGGTTTGCAGTCAGGATCTTCAGCAACCCATCCTCTAGATGCACGACCGACTGCTACCAGTGCATCTCTCTGACGACGATGATGCAGTAGACTCTTTCTTACCATTGCCCAATCGTGGCCATATTTGGGCCTTTCCCACCATACATACTGCATAATCTGTCATCACAACTTAAAATCATTCGGATGCAATCCAATTGTTCTGGGGTTGATCTTTTTCGCTTCGCTCCTTTTGCTGCCAACTCTCAACGCATTTTTTAATTAAAGTGCAATATGTCAAAATAAGCGTTTGGCCAAATGCGGACTCGTGTGATGGCACAGTTGGATACAATAGATCACCATTACTGGTCTGTCGTAGCCTCTCATTAATACCAATATCTCATCGATGTGCTGCAAAATAAAAACAACAAGATAAGTATGGAAACATAAGCAAAATAAGGAAAATTAAGCGAAAATAACTCACCGAGTCCTCAAGCCACCTGCCCATCGTCAATAACTTTTCAACCATCCCGATCATAATCCTGTCTTCCACTTTATATGGGCATCACTTCTTGATTCATTGTAATAGGCTAGAAGAGTTTTTTCTTTTCCTCTCTATTGGCCTATACAAATCAACCTTTGAGTCTTTTTTCGTTGCCCACTTCCTCCCCTTCCTCCATTGTACATACCCCCGCTCCTCGCCTCCCAACCCACCCCCTCATTATCACTACCCCACCCTCCACCAAACCGCTAACCTCGTCCATTTTTGCTTCTTCCTCCATTTGTTTCGTAATTATTCATCTTCTTTACCTTTGTCACTACCATGTAAGGCGATTTGTACAAACTTGCTCTTCCAGCTCTCTCTTTTCAGCACCGGTGCCACTTTCAACTGCCTTTACACCCCACCAAACTTCCTCCTCTATGTACAACTTTCTGCACACTTATCACCTTCTCCTGCCACACATTTTCTCCACTCTTCCTCTTGTGAACCTGTCATAGAGACGAGCTGTTTGTAAAAACTCAACAGGCTTTAGTGAGGTCAAACACCTCATGTCTCCCCAATGCCATGTCATCGGCAAAGCCGGCCAGTAACCTTGTTGTAACTGGTTTTCTGAGGCATCGAACCTCTTTCCTCTCTCTTATCCTCCCCCCCCCTCCCCCTCCCTCCCGCCGATTGGAGCCTTACATACTTGGCATCAACATATTGTCAAGCAGGGCCTCAACTGCCGTCACGCTTGACCCCTCTAGGTCCGTATCCAGTCGTCTAATCGTGCATCACTTTCATCTTCCATTGCTTCAAAAGATGACATAGTCATTTCCGCTTCTCCCCAATAGACTATGAGAAATGAAAGAGTGACGTCCTACATAAGAACAAATCAAGATCAGATTGAAGACAAATTTTAAAGCAACGACATATTCAATAAGTTTATCCTTTAATCTTAACCCACCCCGTTCAATACGCAATACTATTTGTCACTAATCCCAAATGGGTCACCTCTCACCATGTCACACGCAAACATCCTAGGAATTGCTGTGCACATCCAAAATGTTGTTCCCCCCCCCCACCCCGCCCCCCCCCCCCATTCTCTACTTCGAGTGAAGACAGGATGACCTCTACATCCAGCATACTTGTAAAAAACAGTCCATACATATTCCACACATATATTACCAAAAATATAAACAAAAACTATTAATATTACCGCATTGCCCATAGGGAGCCAAAAAAATTACGTCTTAGTTTTTCCTTCCCGACCATTGAGACTGCTTTAATGCCATGTCTTTTGTTGAGGGAGCGGAGGGTTTCACACTCAAATGATACCCGTCCCACGATAAGAATTAAAGAAGTTCAAGTCCACTGCACAACACAACCAATCCATCCTCAATAGCTTTTGTTAAGTCACCCAGCCAAATAGGATCGAATGTGACCAATATCAACACCTTTAACTTCTCTCAATCATATACCAACTGTTCCTAGCCTCTAACTCTTAAACGTTGTTGTAATAGATGCTCCACCCTTACCAAACCATTTTCAGTAAACTGTGGACTGCCGTACTCTTCCTTGCTTCGAATGCCTCTGCCTCATTGGCAATTTCCACTCCTAAGCTGTCCACCGGGCATATTCCATCATCCCAAAACATGTGCTTCGCGTCCACCCGAACCACATTCTTTGATTTTTTGAATTGTACTGCGGCAACAACGATAATGCACTCCCTGTCCCCAAACGACCTTTTTACAATTTGCTCCGATTCTATAAAACTACTGGAAACAAGTCTTTGAGACATCGTTTTGACCATTCCTCATTCCACCTGTAATCTTCCTTTATTCACAAAAACGTCCCCCAACTCGACCTAAACCGTCACCCTGTATAGGGGGAAGTCGTTACTCATCGCTTAAAAGCTCCAACCATATTCTCTACAAGTTTTTACGGTCCAGCACAATCTGCATAAGCGATATCACACAAAATGTCAGACAAAAAAATACCCAAAAAACACTAATAAATAAAATTATCAGCAACAAAAAATTACCCTGTGTCGCTTAAGCGATTTCGGATCGCTTAAGAGATCTTGATTTTGCCTCGTACAAGATCTCTAAGCAATCTGAAAGCGCTTAAGCGACCCAAGAGTAAACTGAAAGATCGCTTAAGCGATTACAAAAGATCGACTTAGATCGCTTAAGATATCTTGATGTTGTCGTGGATACAAGATCTCTTAAGACGATCTGCAATCGTTTAAGCAACCAAGAGTAAAGGGAAAAATCGCTTAAGCGATACAAAGATTGCTTAAACAGCTTAGATCTAGGGCAGATGATTCTGCCTCGGACAAGATTCTTTAAGTGGATCTGAAATTACTTAAAGCGACCAAGAGAAAGAATGAATCGCTTAAGCGACCATGAGTAGAAAGAGATTAATCGCTTAAGCGGATACAAAATGATGGTTAAGCGACAGTACAAGAGCATTACTCGTAAACAAAGTACGTACCCTTTCTTCCTTCGTCGGCCTCCTCGGCCGCCTGCATTCTCACCGCCTCCATCACCATGCATCACTAATCCTCGGCGGTTCTCCTGGCCTGAATTCTCGCAGGACTCCTCCTCCTCGCCTGAATTCTCGCTGCCTCCTCTATTCAAAAACCGTTTTGGATTCTTCTCTATTCTGTTGTTGTGCCGCCGTCGTCTCCTCGGCCTGTTGGACCACACTCACTAATCAGATGATCCACCGGAGCAGCCATGAACTGCTTTGCCCGCCACCAACTCTAAGATTCGAGTGGCGTGGGTTTCCTCTCCATTGTGAATGTCATCCAGTTTATGATTGAATGGTGTCAAAAATTTTTGCACTTTGATCGACATGGTGGAACTGTGATGCCAAGAAATCGCACAGATTTCATTTAGGGTCAGACACGATCCAAAATTCGCACGTATCGCGGAACGCCGGCCCGTATTTACGTTGAGGGTTCAAGAAATTGATTTTAGGATGAATCTGGTGTGGAAATTTGCAAGTTACCGATCGAAAATGCGCATACGTCTCCCATTAGTTCAGACATCGCTTTTTGCCCTAAGACTTTCGATTAAGCGAGGTGATAGGTGGGGCTCGTTTGTAAAATTTTAAATTTGAAACTGTTCATAGTTTATGATTTCTAAAAAAATAGATTTCTTGTTCTCTTTTTTTTTCTATTTTGTTGTTTATTGTTGTTTTAAGCTTTTCATTTTAACCCCTTTTACGTGTTTTAATGAAATCTTAAACTATGCCACAAAAAAAAAAAAAAAAAAAAAAAAAAAAAAAAAAAAAAAAAAACATTTTCAAGCCATTTTGTTAAATGCGAAACTTGGGATGGCCGACAAATTCTCACTATTCATGGGTGCTTTGAAGATGCAGGAGAAGCAGCTAAAAGTAAAAACAATACTTTGCCCTTCTTGGTTGTTGGTGAATCTTTACTCTTAACTGGCCCGGAGATGATCAATGTTGAGTCAGTTCTTTATACTTTCTTCCAATATTGACTTTCAAGCCAGTGCAAGTCTTCTAATTCCATTTACTCAGGCCACTCTTCATCTTCCTTATTTGAACAATCTCTCTCAGAGCATTGGATTTTCAAACTTGCACATTGCAAATGGCTGCCGCTTTTATTCAGTTTTGCTGGAGAATTGAACTCACTCATCCGAAAGGAGGTTGGGGTTGTTGTGGGGTGTTGACAAAAAGATAATAAAAACTTTCCAGCTGCTCTCAACTATTCAAGCTGTGCTGGAAGATGTGGGAGAAGCAAGTGAAAAACCAAGCGCTTCAGAATTGCTGAGAGTTAAAGAAGCAACTTATAAGGTAGATGAATCTTGGATGATTGTGCAGCAGAAGTCTCTCAATTAGAGTCTGAAGACCAAATTCAAGGTTTTATCAACAAGGTAAACACTTTTTTCTTAAATAACTTCGTCCAGATAATATTTATTTTGTCCGCAAGTTGGCATTATGAGAGAGATTAGAGAGAGGTTAGACGAAATGCAGAGGAGAGGACAAAGTTTCATTTGAATGAGGTAGTTTACAGAGGGAAGCTGAAGTCGAGAAGAACGCCAAAGCTAGCCTCCATCTTACTCACTCTCACGTATTGGTAGAGATGAAGATAAGAAAAATTGTTGAAAATTGGTGAATCACGTAGCTTGTTGTGATGACATTTCCGTCTACCCATTGTTGGTATTGGGGGCCTTGGGAAGACAACGCTGTGCTCAGGTGGTACAATGATGAGAGATGTGAGCATGCATTTTGAGCTAAGAATTTGGGTTTCCATTTCAGAGGATTTCAGTGTGAAAAAGATCATAAAGCTATAATTGGATTACAACTGGAACTGCTTGTGAAGATCTAGACTTAGACCCTTTGCAGAGACGCCTTCAGATATTGAACAGGAAAAAGGTTTTGCTTGTGTTAGATGATGTAGGAGTGAAGATCAGAGAAGTGGATAGATTAAATGTGTTGTTGGCATGTGGATCGAAAGGTGCTTCAATTTTGTTACTACTCGAGTAGAAAGGTTGCATCCACTATGGGACGACTCCATGCATCATTTGTCAGGATAACTGGAGAAATGCTGGTTGTTGTTTAAAGAACAGGCATTTGGACAAGAGAAAGAAGAACGTCCAAACCTTGTTGCAAATAGGAAGACGATGAGTGAAGAAGTGTAGGGGTGTGCCTTTAGCCGTGAAGTCTCTACTATGTCTGATGCGTTATAAAAGCAGGAAACGAGTGGCTTCGTGTTAAGGAAAAGTGATCTTGAATTTGCCACACAATGAAATTCCATCTTACCAGCCCTAAGATTGAGTTACTCTCATTGTCATCAAAACTGAAACCATGTTTTGCTTCGTGCTGTGTTTCCTAAAGATTTAACATTGAGAAGAAAAGTGATTCTCTTTGGATTGCTAATGGATATTCAGACAACTGGAAATTTGAACTAGAAGATACTGGAACCGAGATACAATGAATTATTGGCGATCTTTTTTTCAAGAAGTCAAAAAGGATGAGTTTTGGCAACAATGTAACATTCAAAGCATGACCTTGTTCATGATCTTGCACAATCTATTACAAGGATGAATGCATTATTCTAGAGGCTGAAAGTTCATAGATATTTCAAAAGCAATGTTCATGTCAGAAATGGATTCTGATTTGTGGCAAATACTCGACTAGTTCAAAGCTTTGTATCAGTAAAACCTTTAGCATTAATCCTAACTTCAAGAAACCATTGGGGAGGAATACCTAAGCGTTTTCTTGTGGAATTTCTAGATTAACTCTTAAGAGCGTTCCATAACCCTGATAGTGAGTTGCCATGTTCATTAGCCGTTTAAAGCATCTAAGGTATTTGGACCTTTCTGACTCATATATTCAAACGCTTCCTGAATCACTTTGTAGCTTACATAATTTGCAAGACTTTGAATCTGAAAAATTGTATTCTCTTCAGAAGCTACCTAAGCGCATGAGATGCTTGAAAAATCTTCGCCATCTTTATCTTAATGGAATGTTTTCATTTATCTCAAATGCCTCAGAAATTGGAGATCACTGCTTAAAGACTTTAACCTCTTCATCGTTGGTACAACTAAGGTGTCACTTGGCTGATTGAAAGTTTAAATCCGAGGAGAATTACGTATAACACATCTTGATAGAGTGCGCAATCTAATGGAAGCCGGAGAAGCCAATTTGGTTGGAAAATCGAATCTCCACCATTGAATTGTCTTGGGACTTGATAGTGATTTGAATCCGGAAAATGTGTGAAAAAAATTCGAAGCCCTCAAACCTCACCCAAACATTGAAAGTTTGATATTGAAGGTTACAAAATAGTTCAAATTTCCAGTGTTGGAATGAACAATTCAAATTCTCAGTAATGGTTGTTTCTATCACACTTCTCCCAAGTGTGAGAACTGTTTTCAACTGCCTCCCTATGGCAACTGCCTTGTCTTGGACATCTTACATTAGTGAGTTGATTCACCTGGAGTACCTTGATACAGTTTCCAAGGTGATAAAATGATAGTAAATCCTCTTTGGAGAACTCTATATTTATCAATTGCCGAGCGTACAAGGTTGTCAAGACAAGATGGAAGGGAGTCATTCCCAGTCTTACCAAGACTTCAATTGCCAATGTCCTGAATTAAGCTTGCCATGTCTTCCTTGTGCAACCTTTATGATGTTATGTTGCAGTGGAGAAGTGACTAGATCATCTTAAATTTCAGAAGCCTTACTCACCTATATGTTGATAGTATCATGATTCATTTATCTTCCCATGGGATTGGCAAACCCACCTCTCTTCATGAAATGCGTATTATAAGTTCAGAAATTAAGGGGTTCCCACAGAATAGTTAGCCTCAGTACTCTGAAATCATTACATATTGATCTATTGAAGATTTCTGTTGGGTAACACTTGTCTCTTCCTTTTTTCTCCACACGCTGTAGCAAAGAAAAGAAATTTCCTGATTAACCATGAGGTGCTATCACGTGAGAATTGTTGAGAATTTTTTAGAAGTTTCTCAATAAAAAAATTATTCCAAACTACAATACCATATCACCGATTTTTGAAAAGAACGGACTAAAAGCAAAACAGGTGGGATTGAGGAAGTAAATAACCGTGGGATGTTTACTAAGGGCTGCCTCTATCTATTCCAATCAGAAATCTCTCTCAGAGCATTGGATTTCAACTGTGCACATTGAAAATGGTCGACGCTATTTTCAATTTTTCGTGGAGAATTGAATGAACTTATCTGAAAGGTGTTGGGTACAAGTCAGGCATCCTTCGTAACAAACTTTCACTCCCTGGTATAACCTTCCTGAAGAATAGAAGCAATCTTGAATCTAAACCTTAATCGGAACACCTACCCGGAACTTCCCCTTTTATCACTCGAGGTCCGGCCCAAGAGCGGAAACGAGAGCTGAAACGTCCACCTTTTTCTTGGTTACCTAGTTATTTCGTCTCTTTTTCCTCCGATTAGGAATTTCTTACTCCTTACTGACCCAAAGTTGAGTTTTTCTTTCACCAAGTGAATCTTCTTTCCTTCCCCCATCAAACTGTCCATTCCCGAATATCCATATGGTGCCGGGACAATCGCTTGAACTCTAACGCTTATTGTTTGGCCCTACTCCGGTGTTTAGCGCCATAACCTGGTTTATCGCTTTAGCTATCAGCTGTTCTTTCTGTTTAGAGACTGACAAAATATGATATGGGAAGATAAGACCGATAGAGCTGTCTCATTTTCATTTTGGTCTCTCCGTTTGATTTAACAACTACATTGACAAAACTCTTTCTCTAAAACAAACCTGAATCCTTATAAACGTGTTCAATAATCTATGACTGTATAAAATTTGACAGACATGTGCTGAACATTGAAGTGAGCGTAGTAAAGTACTGCAAATAGTAATTCTTTCGTTGCTTATTTCAGTATCAAATTCATTGAGGCGTGGGCTTTGCAAAATGCGGCTTCGCAAACCAACTTGAACATATACCGGTCATGCGGGTGGAACTTAGGGATGACGTGGCGCTCAATTAAGTGCGCAAGATCAACGTCAAAAAGAGTCTATTTCATTCTGATGCAGTTGCTTCGTGTAATCATGGTGGCACCCACAGCTTGCTTCACGTCAGAGTAATGGTTAGCACCGTTGAGGCCAGCAAGGAGGTTGTATGACCCCGTGTCCACTCTACAGCAATCACGTGACTGCTTAAGCGAAGATTTGCACGATCCATCACCATAACTTGCAGATTCAGTGATGATACCGCAAGGCATCACTATAAAATGGAGCTCCTCTCTCTTAAAGGGATTCGGCACCTTACTCTTGATAAAAAACTCATCTTTAGAAAGACTTAGGTCTGTCGCATTCTTGTATCATAAGTGGAAAGTCAGTCGTCTAAAATCAGACCGGACTATCATCAATAATAAAAACATCAGGAACAAGGATTTGCTTCCTTAGCATCTAAACCACTTGTAAAACTCTATTCATTACATTTACTTTCCTTTGTTTTATAAAAATTTTCGCAGATATGTTTGGTCCCACACAATATTTTGACATTCGTCAGTTTGCTAATTGTGCCAAAATGGTGTGCATCAACATTAAAGAAAGAAGAAGAGCTTCCCACGGGCTGCTCATATTTTTCTTTTGTTAATCCAACTGTTATACTGTACTTATTTCTCCAATTGTTCCTTCTCGGAGAAATGAATTCGCGCCAATTTAGCAGAGTAAAACACGCATGTAAATTATTAAATTCGGCGATGGAGAAACTGAAATCGACTGTTGCTGGTCCATAATGGCATTCGCATCGTGCATTAGTGTTACAATTTTCACAATTCGCTTCTTTGACGGAACACGCTAGCACATCAAATCTTTACGCTCGTTGTTTAGGTTCAGGTGAGTCAATTTCATGAATTAAAAAATCCAATCAAAAGTTCTCTTTATATATAATTCATCAGATTCTTTTATCAATTGATTTGTGTAGGCGGACACACGGCGGAGAGTGAATCTCTTACGGTACTGCCAATGGAGAGGTTTGCACCGCGTTACATTGGTGCTGCCACTGATAATATGAGTCTTCAAAACGCTCGCGTTTTCGAGGATCTCTGGTTCATAAGGTGATTTTGTTATTAAATTAGCCTTTTTATTCCCATAATTGCAAATTGGTTTTTTTTGTCCATATCAAATTTCGATATTAGAGCTTGAGAATGTCTGTTCGTTATATTTAAGTTACTATTAGTTTTTTAGGTGTGTAAGTAAATATTTTTAACTTTAATATTGATCCATGAATCAGTCAAAAGTGAAGTAATGCGTTTTAAAAATTAAGTGTAGTCGGTAAAGGAGGATGTACTCTATGAGCCTACAGTGTTGAAAACGCAGACCTCACAACCTTTTGGCCAAGATCTATAAGGACTGAATCTTGAATAAGGCAGGAGTGAAGGAAAACAATGATTTAGCATGATGCTGGACTCCTAAATGGTTAGGGAGTAGTCCAAACATAATTTTTAGATTTTCATTTGTGGGGACTGATTCAAAGTGAGTTTGCTTACTGGTTTTAGGGGATTTCTGAAGGAAAACAAAGTTCCAAGTTAGGACTCAAAAGCTTTTGTATGGAACTCTTGAAACATTGTATACCATCTGTTATATAGGAGTTGGTTTTGAGGTTCTCTCTCTGTGTTGCTCTCTATTTACATTATATGCAAAATAACTGATATCAGTCATCAAGTTGATCAGACACTGCTTTTTTTTTTTTTTTTTTATGGTTATATTATAGATATATATATATTATATCTGGATGATGTTAATGGATACATAAATGCCATTCATTTCACTTAAAAGTTGTATCAATGTATGTCGACCTGATTATGGTATGTGTTCTTTCTTCCAAAATCATAATTACTAATTAAGTCTTTTCATTAATTGACTTTTGTTATCTTCAGAGTGGAGTCAAGGGATCCTCTGCACGTTCATGCAGATCTACAGAAGCAGGGAAGTTTGGTCAATCTCTATAATAACTCTGTTGGACAACTTTATGCCTATGTCATGCACTGGGCTAAGATTAGAATCAGACCACAGGGGTATTAGCTTTGGACCCTTTACTCTTGTGTTCTGTGAGTTATTGCAATGTTACTTAAGCATTTCCTTAAATCGTATCAGCACTAATTATCAAATTCCTCTCTATCTAGGTTCTTTGCAATGACCTGGGACTTGTATTCCTCTATGCATAATTGCATTTTTATTTTAGGTGTGTAGAAGATACTTCTGAACCCTTAGGTTTTACTTTTTCTTGGCTAGATAAAGGCTGAAGTGATGGTCTTAAGAGTTCCTCATTTACTTTGTCATCTTTGCCTGCAGGTCATGAAAATAGATGGTCATCTGTTTTCTATGTGAGAGTATAGCAAAAGTAAAAAGACTTTCTTTAAGTGGCTTGCTCTTACAAGGTAGCATAGCTGATCAGTTCTTTGTGCAATGGCCACAATTAAGAGAAAGTATCCTCGAGCTCGTATGTTGGCTGTCCATGTAGTTGATGAATTCCTGCTGACATGGTACTGTAACATTTCTTCAAGTTTTTGCTGTGCCAATCTACATTTTTAGAAGTTATTGCAATTGCTCTATAGTTGATTCTCAAGTTAAGGTACACAAGTTACTTGTGAGATCCAAAAGCCTCTTGTAGCTTTCACCAAAGAGGATAGGGACTAGGGGAGTCATGTTAATGTGTAATTTTATTGCATAAAGAGTGACACCCTTGATTTCATACAAACAATGCAGCCACCATCTCGGCACTCCAGTTTCTTCTCCTCAGTAAGCAGGTATCTCCAGTGCTCCAGCTCAATTAATCTCTATACAAGCATGCTCATTTTCACCTCATTCTTTTGTATTATATTATTGATTATATAATTGCGGACAGGTGAGAAAAGATTGACACTTGAACATCAGACAGACAACCCTCTCCTACACAACCAGTTCAGAAAGCAACTCTAAGTTCAAAATCATCAACAGAACCGTTGGCTCCGGTATATATCTCCATTTAGACCAAACCACAACAAACTCAAACTCCAAGAAAGTGGCAACAGGGAAGCCCCACAAGTATTTTTATCTTTTCTCCCAAATTTCCACCTCAACACAACAAAGCCCTCTCAGATAAACCCAACAACGACCGATGATCAAGAATCTAATGATGTTGATGACATTAAATATTGAGCAGCTTCTGGGTATATCCAATCATTTGAAGACAGAAAAGAAAAAGAGAAGACAGGCGGGTGTGGTAATGTTGTGAATGTGAAGGTGGGTTTTATGAAAAGATTGTTGTAGTTAAGCGACGAGTGTGAGAGGAGTGGACGGACGGAGGATGCACAAGTACTTTTTCGGAGGATGAAAGCCTTGAGGTTTGCTTTTTTGCTAATGGGCAAAGCTGCTTTTGCTTTAGACGGAGAGATGTGGATTGGTGGGTGGAGTTTCCTTCAAACTACAGATGAATTCTTAATAGATATCGATGTACTAGCTGACCAGATTTAGTGTGCGTATTCATGGTTTCTGTGTGATCCAAATAAAATGTGATGTATTGTATATGTATTGTCTAATGAGACAGTAATTATTAAGTTAATTTTTAATCATATTTTAAGTTTGTATTTTCTAATTTATAATTATAAGTATTAAATTAAGATATATTTAATTCTCTTATTTTTATAGTCACAGAGAAACCTACACGTTTTTTTTCTCTTCCAGCGATGTGCGGTTGGCCATGACTTCAATTTGGAGGTTGGCACAGGCAGGCCACACACACGGGTTTTGAATTTTATATGTTTTTATTTTGCTTTTTTTTTTTAACACCGATTACACGTTGACTCTAGTTGTACGAGAAGGAATTTCACATTTGTGAAGTATTTTCGGTTCTATTGCGGTGTATAGGTTTTGTCCGTCGAGAATAGATAGGCTCTAATATGGATTAGTTCATTGGGCTTGGTAGAGTTCCATCGTTTGCGGATTAGGCAGAACTTTAATGTCGAGTCTTAAATAACTCATGTATTATAAAAACCAAATTATTTGGGATTGATCATAATAGGTTTTGCCTTGAATAGAAATAACAATAATAACATGTAATGGTATTATCTAACCCTGAGACTTTAAGTGTGTTTCGATACTTAATATATCTAAAAAAAAAAAATAAAAAAATGATTGTGGATTATGATATGAGGTTTGCCTAAATAGAAAACAAAATAAAAACTGTAATAGGTTTGTGACCATGTTTGACTCATAATGTATTCGTGTGTGTGGTGTGTGTTTGTTTTTTTCTGTGTGGTGTGTGTGTGTGTGGTGTGTGTGTGTGACTAATAAGTGTGTCGTGATATATATATATCATATATATATGAACACATTATCACTTGAACCTAGCCAGGAAAACCTATTAGGGGGCGTTTGGTTCAGAAATGTTAGATTACCGGAATATTAGACTCTAGGAAGGTAGATTACCTTGAAGATTACTGAGAATCTTTAAGAAAATGGGTTGGTTAGTTTGGTGGTATGTTATATTATATGTGTTGGTAGGAGAATAAATTGGTGGGTATGTATTAAATACTAAATTGTCCATTTACAAATATAATATAATATGTTGTTTATTATATTTGAAATAATTTATTTTAACCCCTAATATTTCAATTTAGTTTAAAAATACCCCTGCTTATATAAACACTTTAATTATCGAATACCACCCACATCTGGGCCGCCACCGCAGACCACTCGGACGTCTATGAAAGTCCCCATCAGGCAAACTACCGGGACCAAGAGGCTTCGACATGGTCGTTTCAGCCATATTGATGGCCGAAAACGGTCATATCAGGCCAGATCTGGCCGTAATGGCCAGATGCGGGGCCATATCGGCCAAAAGCTCGGTGAATTGGCCGTTAACGGCTAGTCCGTGGACTAACGGACCAGATCTCGCACAGGATCTGGCCGTTCTCGGCCATCAATATGGAGGGGAAACGACCATATCGAAACCTCCCACCAAAACTCGTTCTTTTTAGACTTCGGCGAGTTGTCGGTGGCGGTCTGTTGGTGGTTGGCGCTTTGGCACCGGTGGAGGCAAAAGTGGCTAGTAGGGTTGTAAGATTGTTTAATATAAGAACATTATTGTCTAAAATGTTAGTAAAACAAGGGGTAAAATTGAAATAAAGATATTAATGTAAAATTTTTTTAAAAGGAGGGCATTATTTCCAAATTTTTTATTAATAAGAGATTAAAATTATAACTAAAAAAAGATAACCATCGTAAATCTCAAAAAACCTAGAAAATGGAAGGTAATAGGATTACCTCTAATATACCAATAGTAACTACTATTGGTATTTAAATATTACGTATCTTAATTACGTGATAAGCAATATAAGTAATCAAATAATATAATTGATATAACCTCAATAATATGACATATCGCGAACTAAAAACACCGCTTTTATTCCTCAGATAAACCCAACAACGACCGATGATCAAGAATCTAATGATGTTGATGACATTAAAATATTGATGCAGCTTCTGGGTATATCCAATCATTTTGAAGACAGAAAAGAAAAAGAGTAAGACAGGGCGGTGTGGGTAAGAGTAATGCTACACTTACATCACTCTTTTACACAATTTTCATTAAATCATGATGTGGCATATGTCACAACCACACAAATTTTTAATTATTTTTAATTTTTAATATTATAATAGAATTTGTGTGGTTGTAGTATATGCCACATCATGATGTTTATAAAATGGTGTAAAAAAATGGTGTAAGTGTAGCATTACTCGTGTGGGTAATTGTTGTGAATGTGAAGGTGGGGTTTTGCTTTAGACGGTAATGAATGTGGATTTGGTGGGTCTACCAAAAGAGTAAAAGCAGACTTCGGATAGAATTAACTTGTACCAGCTGTGACAGATTAGTTGATATTCATTGTTCCTTTTGCGATCCGAATAAAATGTTGTATTATATTTGTATATTTGTATTTCTAATGGAGAGTAATTATTAATGTTAATTCATAATTCTAATTTTTAAGTTTGTATTTGTAATATTTTTTCCTTTGTAATAGGGGGTTGTGCCATGGGCCTTCAGATTTGACGGGTTGGCACGACACAACCCACAGCATGACGAGCTTTGAATTTTTAAGTATGACATATTTCACTGTTGACTCTAGTTGTAAGAGAGGTACATATTATATTTATGCAATTATTTTAGTCTATTGAGCTTATATAGTGTCCTGTGGTGTTGAGGATTAGATAAGCTCTAATATGGATCTAGTTCATTGGTTAGATAGACTTTAATGTGGGTCTAGATATCTCATATATCTAAAAAAAAGCAAATTATTTTGGGTTAGATTAATAGGTTTGCCTGAATAGAAATAATAAAATAACAACTCTAATAGGTGTATCTGGCCATGTTCGACTGATAATTGTATTCGTGTATGTGTATATACGACTAATAATTATGTTTGTGTGTGTATATATATACGCATACAAACATATATATATATATACACGACTAATAATTATGTTTGTGTGTGTATATATATACACATACAAACATAATTATATATATATATATATAATTATGTTTGTATGTGTATATATATACATACACAAACATAATTATTAGTCGTATATACACATACACGAATACAATTATCAGTCGAACATGGCCAGATAAACCTATTAGAGTTGTTATTTTGTTATTTTTGTTTAATAGGTTAGCTGAAATTACAAAATAATAACTCATTGAAAAAAAACAAAAAAAGGTTGTGCACAGAGTCACAGACATATCCCACTAGAGTAGAGGAGCAAAACAGCTGGTGTTATATATATATAACACCAGACTAGCGAAAGGCTGGAGAAGGTCCACGTGTCCAATCCCTGTATAAATTGCGTAAATTACTCTAGCAAATGGGCAATGGGACATAAAGAAGGATTTGCACGGTGGTCTGACTAACTCACAGATTTAGTAATCATTACCTCAACTCATCCCACTATAAATAGAGAGTTCCTCTTCCGTTTGTGGGATTAGCTAATTTCTCTCTAAAATAGCACACTTACATCTTCTCTCTCTCTCTCTCTCTCTCTCTCTCTCTCTCTTATAATCTCTTGTAAATCAGCTCGCTGAACGTAACCTGATCTCTTATATTAATACAATACCAATGGACGTAGGAGTCGCCTGTTTAAGCATCTGAACCACTTTAAACATTGTTCCCCGTTTCCTTATCATTCTCATCCCCTAATTCGCGTGTGTCTTTTAAGTCAACTCAGTATTTCACACGTGCGAGTAGTTGGTGTCAGAATTGAGCATCAACACATATATTTATATTAATGGTAATTTTTTTTTTTTTTTATCATCTGGGGTATACGGATCAATTTACGAGCACATCAAGTAAATCTTCAAAGTTTTGGAACTATTGGCCGTTCAAATTCAAGAGCTCATTAAACTTCGTTTTTACTATCAGATGTCATACCCAGTGACAGTCAAGGCAAATTAATCTTCTTCTTTGTCAATGGTCATGTTGATACCAAATATTCTTCCTTTTGAGTAAAAGAAAATATAAAAATTAAAGAAGCTGGCTCTCTAATGAGTAATGATGTAAGATGCTACTTAAAAGTCTGAAGTTTTTGCGTTGTTTAGTCCCCAAAATCCCACTCAAACATTCAATCACCCACTTTCTTCAGACACAATCTGCCTTTATATCTCGATACTTCATAATTTTAACATAAAGTTTCAACCTTTAATTTACATTAATACGTTTAATTTATTCCCATGTTTGCAAAAGTACAGTCAAGAATGTTTTCATTGGAGCAGAAAATACACAGAATAAAGTTGATGAAAAATAAGATTTAAGAACTTTGGTTCTGGTTAGATGGAGGAAATTAACTTGCTCATAATTTTATTTATTCATTTTATCTAAAAAGTTTTCTATAAACCGGTGAGCTAGCTTCTGTGGGGTAATATATATTTTTTTGGTAATCGGGAGTGTTTAGGTCAACTTATAGACACTTCAACTAATTCTCTAAGACTATGAAGTTAACGACCAGATAAACCCTTTAATGATTACCTTTATTAGGGTCTATAAGGACTCAAACTCAAAAACTTATGGAACCTTCTTTTATTTTTTTATCATCGAGCCACCTAATAATAGTTTCTCAAGGTAATATTAATTTTGTCAATTTCTATGAATAGATGAAACTTTGTTATATGATTAGCCAGGAAGAAAAATCTCAAAAGCCCGGCTTCGTTTGGTTCAAGATTGGGAATACTACTCTTAGTATTCCCAAAAAAGTTAAACAGTAAAATACCCAAAAACTCTCATTTTTGGGAATACTATTTTTAATATTATTCAATTTTTTTTAAACCCTCTAAATTTGTTAATTTAATTAAATACCCCTAAATATTTTTTTTAAAATTACAAAAACACCCCAACAATCCACATTTACCAGATTCCAGCCACCACCGTCGGAAAATGGCTGGAATCTGGTAGGATGGCGCACTATCGGCTGAATCTGGCCGGTAGTGTGCCGATCTAGCCTTTTCCGGTCAGATCCACGGTGGATCTGGCCGGAAAAGACCAGATCTAGGGCCAAAGATCTGGCCGTTGACGGCCAGATCTTTGGCCGTAACAGTCGGTCACGACGGCCAACAAACGGTCATCATTGACCATCAATGACGACCATTTGTTGGCCGTCGTTGAGAGCAAATACGGCTAGATCTGGCCGTTGATGGCCAAATCTGGCCGTAGATCTGGCCTTTGCTGGCCAGATCCAGTCATATCGGCGCATGACCGGCAAGAGCTAGTCGGTCATGCGTCGATAAGGCTACTTCGGCCACTCCGGTGGTGGTGGCCGGCTGAGGGTGTTTGAGGGTGGGTTAGGGGTGTTTTTGTTAACTTTTAATGTTTTATTATAGGGGGTATTTTGTAAAAAAATAAACATAAGGGGTATTTTATGAATTTATAAATCTTACATCGTAATACCTGTCCAATTCAACTTTTTTTTAACTTTTTTCAAAAAACTTTTCCCAAAACCCCCAAATTTTGAGCCAAACGAAGCCCAGATTTTTACCAAAATAAGTAAATATTATCTAACGAAATTATTAAAAGTTAAAACTAGATTTAATTAGGATTTGTTTCAAGTTAATGACAGTAACATTCAAAAGCTCTGGTCCACCCTGCCACCCACATGCTTGGCTGGTCGGCTGGCTGCTCAGTGCTCACTATGAGGCTGAAAATAGCCGACCTTTTGCACGTAATATGCTTTTATATTTCAGCTTATGGAAAAGTATAAGAAAATTGAAGATCAATTATTTGGCCTTACTCCAGAAAGCAAATACATTATTAAAAGCTAAGTGTGAACGTGTGAGATCTTTGGTCTCCCACCTTAGCTGTCATGTGCAACAGTAAATATATCCATACATTCTTCCACTGGTATGGAACAAGAAGAACTGATGAACAAAGTTGATCAACAGAGTACTGGATTAACTTAAAAAGATAATACCTGGAGCAATAATAATGTTAAAAGTTGGTTTCTAGTTTAAGTTATGAATGCCATTTGAGTCGTGTGGTTGTGGAAGCTGTGTTTCTTCTGATATCGCCTTCTGTTCCTTCTTCCCCAGTCTTCTTCCTGCTCTTGCCACCAGCTTCACAATGTTGGATAATATTTTAACTTTGATGGGACCTCGACGTGGCGGTAACCTTTCCTTCTTGTTCTTGTGAGGATCAGCCATTGCTCCTGACTGAGAAGATTCTGAGGAAACAGAGCAACCGCATGACGAATAGTTTGTGTTCAACATAAACATCAGTATAATTATAAAGTAACAACACAGGCTATGATTTGGGAATTGGGTTTCAGTTACAAACCAAAGTGAGAATGAAAGGAGAAGCCAATGCGGCATATATATATACAGACGTCAATATCTGGTTGTCATATTTTTTCAAGTCTTCTTGTCCCCATTGAAAATGACTCGCAGGGAAGAAAAGAGACAACTACGTAAAGGTCTGCATTAGGTAAAGAGAAAACAAGTGGTGGAAGTAGAATAGGATCAAACCATTTCTGGGTCTAAACTCCACCTTTCAGTTTCATGCAAGAGGAAGAAAACACTTGGAAGTACCACAGTTCACCTTTTTCACATTGGAAAAATATTCATTGGGGGAGTACTTCTTGATGGCTTCAGGACTCCTTCGGCACCCCATTTGAGCTTCTATTCTTAGACATAATTATAAAGAAAGCGAAGCTTATGCAACCCAACTGGCTAACATGAGTACCCCTGCAGCCACAGGCCAACTCCCACGTCATCTTCCTCAGCATCACCACCAGTCCGGCTACTGTTGCTTGTCAATCTCTGTCGTTTTGGCGCAATGCATCATGGTAGCATGTTCACTTGTAATCACAGATGTGTTTGTACAGATGTGAGTAATATGATGCATCACACCAAATTACCATAAGATAAAGAGAGGGAAAAGCCTCATGTAAAGCAGGAAATAAAACGTCCACAAGCTGTTAGTTCAACAAGGAGTTAAAGAGTTCTGGAAAGAGAATCTCACATACAGAATATTTTTTGAATCCAAAAACTTAATCAGGAGAACACTTTGAACCCAAAAGTTTTGAGATAACAGATCATCAATCAAATCTTCGTACATAAATCTGTCAGAATTTACTACAAAGTTGAATCCTTTATTAGGGTTAACCTCTCCTCATGTGTGGTTGGATACAAATCCTTTTGTTATTAGGATTAATTATATTTAGGGGGTTTTGTGTTCGAGTTGCAAGTAGACTTGAGTCAACATTAAAAAAAGTACGGCACGACAAGGCCCACGATCATGCGGGCCGTGCCGTGGGCCTTAAAAAAAGGCATGTGGGCCGGCATGGCATTGCGCACTAAAAATATTTAAAAAAATAGTCGTTAATAACGGCTATTTCACATTTTTTTCGTATAAATATCCTATTATTTCTCTTATTTTTCCACACTCTAATTCCAATCTTCGTTCTCCTTTTTTTTTCATTTTATATTTGTACTAATTAAAAAAAATATAATCATTATAAAATATAATAAAATAATAAGACATTGAAATATTAATCGAATTTCAATATTTTTTTATTACTTTTAACTATAAATTACAAATATAAACTTAGACATTAGGATTAAGAATTGACATTAACAGTTACATCTCTATTAGAAATACAAGTATATAAATACAATATAACTATCTTAACTTTGATTTTAGTTTACGAGTATTAAAAAAAAAAAAAATTAATGAGAATGAAGATGTATTTTGGATGGACTTTGGAATTTTGAACTTGCATTTCAAATGTTTCAAATGGGCTTCTGTTCAAATTTTACAAGAGAATTTGAACAAACTCATTCGAAAGAAAGCTGGGTTGCTTTGGAGGCATTTTATTAAAAGGTTATGTCAAGTTTAAATTTAATTAAAAGGCTATGAAGTTTTAAAGTGTTAACTAAATAACCTAATTATTGATTAAGGGTAATTAAACTTGATTAGTGTTTAATTAGGGTTAATGAAGTATTGTGTAATCTTTTAAAAATTATACTATATTCCCAAAAACCCGAAATTCTTGCAAACAAACCCAAACACCTTCTTCTTCCTCCCGCCATTAACGCATCTCTACCTTGGTTGTTGTTTCTTCTTAGCTTCGTCTACATCTTCTTCTTCCTCCTTCCTCTACATCTTCTTCTTCCTCATTCATCTATATCTTCTTATTCCTCCGCCATTAACACTTTCTTCTTCCTTCGCCATTAACATCTTCTCCGCCAAAGATCTGCCTCCTCCTCCTCCTCCTCCTCCTCCTCCTCCTGACATTTGGTCTAAGTATGTGCATCTCCTATTTACATTTTATATTTAGATTTACAAAGATTTAATAATGGATGGGGTTTGGGTTATGATTTTGATTTAGTTGTTTAGGTTGTGTTTGATGTAATGCAAGTTGAAAGAAGTGAAATTTGTTGAATATTTTCTTGCATTGTGGGTAACTAGGGGTGATAGCACCGATTGTAGGTGGAGATGGCTGAAAATGTGTTTTGGATCTGATGGATCGCTTAAGCAACTCGGTATATCGCTTAAGCGATTTGGTATAAGTCTGGTATATGGTAGCAGATCGCTTAAGCGATCTGGTATATGACAGAAGATCGCTTAAGCGATCTGGTATAAGTCTGGTATATGGCAGCAGATCGCTTAAGCGATCATGCTTATTTGTACTGGATCGCTTAAGCGATGCAGTAAGCGATATACTTTGGTGAGAAATTATATTCCATAATATTTATTTAATATTTAGTCTTTTTTATTAATTATTAATTATTTTTTTCATTTCAATAGAATGTGAAAAGAACACTTCGGTCTTTGTCAATCAGCACCGTACATAAAACTGAAAAATCTATTTTTATTCTATTATTTTTGTTAGTTCTTGGCAAGAAAGTAATATAAAAAAAATATAACATTGATATAAAATTGAACTCTGCAACCATCTGCTCTGCACTCTGTAGACCAAGGCTAAATAGACGGGATCGCTTAACCGACCGATTAAGGGTATTTACTTCAATATTTCTTTTCCATATTATGGACATAGTTTATATAGACGTAAAGAACTAATTTAATTAAATATAATAACGATCATGGTCCACTGAACGAATCGTATACTTGATATGTTTAATATAGATGTAAACATTCTACACCATATATGTTTAATATAGCCGTAAAAGAACTCATTTATTAAAATACAATAACGTTCTTGGTCCATTGAACGAACCATCCACTTGATATGTTTAATATATACGTAAACATTATATACCATATATGCTTAATATAGCCGTAAAGAACTAATTTAATTAAATATAATAACGGTCATAATCCACTGAACGAACCGTACACCTGATATGTTTAATATAGATGAACATTCAACACCATATATATTTAATATAGCTGTAAAAGAACTAATTTAATTAAATATAATAACGGTCATGGTCCACTGACGAATCTTACACCTGATATGTTTAATATAGACGTAAACTTCTATACCATATATGTGTAATTAGTCGTAAAAGAACTAACTCAATTAAATATAATAACGTCATGGTCTACTGAACGAATCGTACACCTGATATGTTTAATTAGACGTAAACATTCTACACCATGTAGGTTTAATATAGCCGCAAAGAACTAATTTAATTAAATATTAATCGGTAATGGTCCACTGAACGAATCAACACCTGAGATTTTAATATAGACGTAAATATTCTACACCATTATATTTATATAGTCGTAAAAGAACTAATTTAATTAAAATTAATCGTCATAGTCTACTGAACGAACCGTACACATGATATGTTTAATATATACGTAAATATTCTACACCTTATTTTATATAGCCGTAAAAGAACTAATTAATTAAAATATAATAAGAATGGTCCACTAAATGACCATACACCTGATATGTTTATATAGACTGTAACATTCTACACCATATAGGTTTAATATAGTCATAAAAACTAATTAATTAAAATATAATAACGGTCATGGTCTACTGAACGAATCGTACACCTGATATATTTATATAGATGTAACATTACACCATAATGAAAATATAGTCGTAAAAGAACTAATTTAATTAAAATATAATAACGGTCATGGTCTACTAAACGAATCGTACACCTGATATGTTTAATAAGACGTAAACATTCTACACCATATATATTTAATATAGCTGTAAAGAACTAATTTATTAAAATATAATAACTTCATGATCCATTGAACGAATCGTACACCTAATATATTTAATATAGACGTAACATTTTACACCATATTGTTTAATATAGTCAAAAGAACTAATTAATTAAATATAATAACAGTCATGGTCCATTGAACGATCGTACACTTGATATGTTTAATATAGAAAACATTCTACACTATATGTGTTTATTATAGCCGTAAAAGAACTAATTTAATGAAAATATAATAACGGTCAGGGTCTATTGAACAAATCACCCTTGATATGTTTAATATAGACGTAAACATTCTATACCATATATGTTAATATAGCTGTAAAAGAACTAATTTAATTAAATATAATAACGGTCATGGTCTACTAAAAGAATCATACACCTGATATGTTTAATATAGACTAAACATTCTACACCATATGTGTTTAATTAGCCGTAAAGAACTAATTTAATTAAAATATAATAACGGTCATGGTCCACTGAACAAATCGTACACCTGATATGTTTAATATGATGTAAACATCTACACCATATGTATTTATATACCGTAAAAGAACTAATTTAATTAAAATATAATAACGTCATGGTCCATTGAATGAATTGTACACCTGATATGTTATATAGACGTAAACATTCTACACCAATATGTTAATATAGCCGTAAAAAAAAAAAACTAATTTAATTAAAATATAATAACGGTCATGGTCCACTGAACGAATCGTACACCTAATATGTTTGATATAGACATAAACATTCTATACCATATATGTTTATATAACCGTAAAAGAACTAATTTAATTAAATATAATAACGGTCATGGTTCACTGAACGAATCGTAACTTTATATGTCTAAGATAGCGTTAATCGCTTAACCGATCTAGTGAAGTACTATAAAATAATCCGAACGCACTGGATTGCTTAAGAGATTTCATTTCTTGCTTAGTGATCCTGTGTATTTAGACTTATCGCTTAGAGATCTGGTTGTATATATGTATCGTTTAAGCGATCTACGCTTTTACACTTAGTCGCTTAAGCGATCACGACGACAGAAATCAATAAGTCCCAGACCACGATCGCTTAAATGATTTTTCTATCGCTAAGCATCCTTTGCTTTAAGCCTTGGTCCTTAAGCTTACAGCATCACAAATCGCTTAAGCGATCATGTCCAAGGCAGAATCAACTTCTGTCCAGATGCACGATCGCTTAAGCGATTCTTCGCTTTTACTGTTGGTCACTTAAGAGATCTACGATCGCTTAAGCGATCATGAACAGACATAATAAGTGCCCAGACGCACGATCGCTTAAGCAATTTATTATACGCTTAAGCATCCTTTGCTTTTGACGTTGGTCGCTTTAAGCGATTTATAATAGCTTAAGCGATCATGTCTAAGGTAGAATCACTTCTGTCCAGATGCACGATCGCTTAAGCGATCTAAGTATCGCTTAAGCGATCTTCGCTTTTACTGTGTTGCTTAAGCGATCACAACAAGACAATCAATAAGTGCCCAGACGCACGATCGCTTAAGCGATTTATTATATCGCTTAAGCGATCCTTTGCTTTTAACCTTGGTCGCTTAAGCGATCATGTTCGAAGCGGAATCAACTCTGCCCAGGTGTACTCGCTTAAGCGATTTAGGTATCGCTTAAGTGATTCTTGCTTTTACTCTTGGTCGCTTAAGCGATCATGTCTGACGCTTGGAATTTGCGTCGATGTCCTCCTCTTCATTTTCAATTTCAACTCCTGCCCTCCCTTGTTCCGCCAGTAGAATGTCTTCTGTCGGCGTCGTCTCCTCTCCTGGTGGAGCAACTTCTGTCATCAGACGTTACTCCACCGCAACTTCTTCTCCATTTGGTAGACCTATGTGTGCCTACATTGGGGAGTGGATGGGTTTTTTTCTGTTTCTTTGAGGATCTCAGCCATTAAACTTAATCGTTAATGGCAAGGATACAAAAAGCAAAGAGCAAAGAAATTGAGAAATTGCAGAAAATTGGAAGAAAAAACGAGAGAGAGAAGGTGTTTGAATCCTGTTTTGAGAAAGAGAAGCTAGAGAGAAATGTGTTTTGCCTTTTAAATTTTAAATCACACTTCTCTTATTATACTCTAACCCACAAATGTTTAAATCTTTTCACCATAACCTTTTTGCTGCTTTAATTACACTTAAGTGTGATACGTCATATTTTTTAACCCAAAAAAAATCAAAAAATTTTCATGGCCATTTTGTTAAATGGAAACTTGGGATGTCGGGGAGTTAATTTTCTCGTTGCTTTGGGGTGTTGACAAAGAATGGAGAGACTTTTTGGCTTGATCTCAACTATTCAGGGAGGCAGTTTATTAAAAGGCCATTTCAAGTTAAAATTTAATTAAAGGCTATATAGTTTGTAAATGTTAACTAAATAGCCTTATTTTTTATTAAGCTTATTAAATATATTAGGGGTTAATTAGGATTATGATAAATTGTGTAATCTTTTAAAATTAATAATGTCCCCAAAGAGTCGAAATTCTTGCAAACAAACCCAAACACCTTCTTCTTCTTCCTCCCGCCACATTAACGCATTCCTCCGCCATTAACATCTTCTCCAACACAAATCCTCCTCGTCCTCGCCTCCTCCTGACATTTCGTCCAGGTATGTGTATCTCCCATTTCGATTTCATATTTCGATTTACAAAGATCTAGGTTATGATTTTGATTTAGCATGGATTGGGTTTGGGTTATGATTTTGATTTATTTGTTTAGGTTGTTGGGCTGTGTTTGATATAATGGAAGTTGAAAGGAGTGAAATTTGTTGAAAACTTTTTTGCATTGTAGGTAGCTGGGGGTGGTAGCACCGATTGCAGGTGGAGATGAGTGAAAATGTGTTTTGGGTATGATGGATTGCTTAAGCGATCTGGTGTATCGCTTAAGCGATCTGGTACGTCTGGTAATGCAGTAGATAGATTGCTTAAGCGATCTACTAAAAGTCTGGTGTATAGGAGCAGATCGCTTAAGCGATCAGTAAATGACATAAGATCGCTTAAGCGATCAACTGTACAGATTCTTTTTAAAATATTTGAACCCTTAGTACAGCATTTAAGAATTTTTTTTTCTTGCATTATAGGTAGTTGGCTATTATTACATATGGGACAAGTTGTTTTGGGTGTTGAATATTTTGGTGAGTGGGTGGAGGAAGAAAGTAGCTGGAAGTGGATTGGGAAGAGCAAAGAAGTTATACCAATTGTTGTGAGCACAGAGATTAGTTTTGATAAGTTGATTGATGAAATAATTAGAAGAGGTGATTTGAATTGCTCGCGTAGTGATATAGTTGTGAAGTATGTTTTAAGCAAAGTTCCTAAACATTATAAGGTACCTCCTACTATATTAAAGTCAGACGAAAGTGTAAAGTTATATATGATTGATGTGGCCGATAATGGTTTGAGGCCGATTTGAAAGGTTTCTTTTGTAGAAAAACCATTGGAAGTTGGTTCAAAGGGAGGAGATAACGAGGAAGTAGGCAGAGATTTGCCCGGTTTTAATTTGAACTACGAGGCCATTGATTTGTTAGTTCAAAAATCAAGAGTAGACGGTGAATTGGTGGTAAAGAGGACACTGTAGAAGAGGTTAGTGATGGGGGGCAGAATGAAAATGTTGAGAAGGAGGACCCCGTACATGTTCCTACAGATGTAGAGATTCCTTTAAATACAGATTATATAGAAGGTGTATATTGTGAGGAAGAGAACACTATAGTCATTTATATAGGTTCAGAGGGGGTAATTGGAGGTAGTAGTGAATCAGCTCATGTTTTTACGGATGGATCGGAGTTGCGCATAGGGTATTTATTTGACAACAAAAAGAAGTGGTGAGGAAGCTAAAACTTGTTGCCGTGAGAGGTAATTTTGAGTTTATCACTAAAAAGTCAAATTCATTGGCTGTGACAGTTGCATGTCATGACCGAAAGTACAAGTGGAGGGTTTATTGTAGAAGGTTGGCAGAGTCGAAAAAATTTATTCTTAGCACATATACCCGTGAGCACACATGTGGTTTGGGACATATTTCAGGTGAGCATCAACAAGCGTCCGCTGATGTCATTGGACAATTTGTCAAAAGTCAGTTCGTTGAAGGGAAAGGTCTATCTCCTAAAGACATTCAGAGACTTGTGCACACAGAGTTGGGATGTGCTGTTAGTTACTGGAAATGCTAGAAAGGGAGACAACATGCATAAGATTTTGTGAGGGGCACGCCGGAGCACAGGTACGCAGTATTAGAAGCGTACCGTTATATGCTTGAGTTGACAAACCAAGGTAGCAAGAAGGCTTTGAAGTGGGACAGGAATATGATATTAAAATATTTTTTTGTTGCTTACGGTTTTGCTATAAGGGGTTTTGTAAACATGAGAAAGGTGTTGGCTATTGATGGTTGCTTTCTGATGGGAAAGTATGGAGGTACATTGTTGGTAGCCACTGCACAGGACAACGAGAATCACACATATCCTGTTGCATGGTGTGTGGTTGACTCTGAGAATGACAAGTCGTGGACTTGGTTTTTTTCAGCAATTATGTATGATAGTGCCTGACAATGACGAGTTGTGCATAATATCCGATAGGCACAACTCTATAAAGAAGGGGATTGCCACTATTTACCGTCAAGCGCATCACGCTTAAGAGTTCACTGTGCGTGGCTATGGTCCGGATGCCCTAGTTAACCTTGTTAGTAAAACTTGCAGCTATAAAGTGCTTGACATTCAACGTTTACCTTGTCCTCATGCACTAGCAGCACTGAAACACCAACGGAAGCCGGATTTTGGTTCAAGAATTTACATGGAACTTTGCTCCCCTCTCTATATGGCAAATCACTACATGCTAGCTTATTCAAAAACAATATATCCAGTGCCTCCAGAAGAGCAGTGGGTAGTGCCGCCAGAGTTGGCTGACATTATCATCCATCCACCATTGAAAAAGACAGCAAAGGAGAGAAAAAGAGTTAAGCGTATTCCATCAGCCTCTGAGGTTCCCCGGAAGATGAATAAGTGCTCATTTTGCAAGACACCTGGCCACAAGAGAAGCAGTTGCCAGAAGTAATCACATGCAGATCCAGAAAATTAGGTTTGAAGAAAGATCAAATTCAGGGAGTTGCCAAGGCCAACCGTTGATAAGTTATTGTTTTCAATTATTGATGTTTTAAATTTTATTATTACCTTGAATAAATCATTCTTTATATTTAGTATTCTTGTTACATGGCCTAAATATTTGTTGGTAATTTTAGTTTGGAATTAGGTTGTCAAATTGAGGAGAAAGTATGGAATCAATACGTGTTGGTAATTTTAGTTTGTCAAAATTCAGGAGAAAAGCTGGAAAACTATATATTGTCCATGAGCGCTTAAGCGACTAAGTATATCACTTAAGCGACAAAGGGTTTTTCAAACATGATCGCTTAAGCGATATCACGGATCGTTTAAGCGATCGTGCACCTGGGCAGATTGATTCTGCCCATTAGATGATCGCTTAATCGACCAAGTGAAAAAGACAAGAATCGTTTAAGCGATATCACGGATCGCTTAAGCGATCATGCACTTGGGCAGATTTGATTCTGCCAATCACATGATTGCTTAAGCGATCTAAGATCGCTTAATCGACCAAGTGAAAAAGAAAAGAATTGCTTAAACGATATCACGGTTCTCTTAAGCGATCATGCAGCTGGGCAGATATTGATTCTACCCATCACATGATCGCTTAAACGATCTATGATCGCTTAATCAACCAAGTGAAAAAGAAAAGAATCACTTAAGCGACATCACTGATCGCTTAAGCGATCATGCACCTAGGTAGATATTGATTCTACCTATCACATGGTCGCTTAAGCGATCGTAAACGAAGTTCCTTTGACTATTAAACAGATTTTTTATGCAAATGGTTTTGCACAGTTACAACTCCGTACATATCTCAACTGTGAAGCCATTTTATTGCTCAAACTCCTAATATATAGGGTTTACGATTCATTCAGTGGACCATGACCGTTATTATATTTATATTAAACATATAGTTCTTTTACGTCAGTATGAAACATATAAGGTATAGAATATTTACGTCTATGCGAAACATATAGGGTTTACAATTCGTTTAGTGGAACATTAGGCGATTTCAGATCGCATAAGCAATCATGTCCAAGGTAGAATCGCTTAAGCGATCGTAAATCTGTTAAGCGACCAAGCGTAAAAAGTTAGAATCGATTAAGTGATATCATAAATACCACCGGATCTCTTAAGCGACTAAGTCTAAATACACATGATCGTTGAGAAAATTGACAACAAGAAAAAAATAAATATTATACTCTTTTGAAATTCTTCTCGGTCTGATTGTAAAAGAAAGGAGTAAACTAAGTTTAAAATTTGAATGATTGCTTGTGCAAATGGTTTTGCATATTTTTTATTTTCCTATTTGGTACAGTGAAAAAGTGATTTAATTACAGTTTTCTTTTGGTGTTAAAATTTCGATAGGTCCAATAGAATGTGAAAATAACACTTGGTCTTTGTCAGTTAGTGACCATACATAAAACTAAGTAGGGTACGGTTATTCAATTAATCTAGTATTTTTGTTAGTTCCTTTCATTTTTCCATGATCCATTTATTTAATACTTAGGATTATTAATTATTTTTTTCATTTCAATATCCTAACCTATCCATATTCCCAAAATATTTGTTTGTTTAATTATTTAGCAAATATTAGTTTATATTTTTAATTACTTTTAGACCCCTTAAGTTTATTAATATCAAATACCGATAGGAAAAATTTTAAAATTTAACAAATGCACCCCCACCTACCCACGGTGCAAGATTCCAGTCACTACCATCAAAATCTGGCCGGGAAAGGGCGTTACGATGTAGAGCGGTTGGACTAGCTGGTAGGGCGTCGATATGGCCTTTTCCGGCCAGATCGACCATGGATCTGGCCGAAAAAGGCCAGATGATGGCCAGATCTGGCTGTTGATGGCCAAAAAAGTCCAGATCTGGCCATCAGCAATGGCCAAATATATGGCCGTCGTTGTAGGTAAACGATGCCCAAGATTTGGCCGTCGTTGACCATCAACGATGGCCATTTCTTTGACAATCGATGACGGCCAGATGTGGCCTTTTTCGGCCAGATCTACAGTGGATCTAGTTGAAAAAGGCCACATCGGTGAATTACCGGCCATTTTAGGTCATTTGTAGCCATCGGTGGTAGCTGAAATCTGGGAAGTTGGGTGGATAGGGGTGTTTTTGTTAATTTTAAAACTTTTTTCAGGCGGTATTAATGAAATTAATTCACTTAAGGGGTCTAAAATTAGTTAAAAAAATACTAATATTTCCTAAATAATTAAACAAAGAAATATTTTGGGAATAAGATTTGTAATATGTATAGGAATATTCAACCAAACGCACCCTTTATGTTTTGAACAAAGAAGAAGAAGATATGTTCACTAAGCTTCCATGGTCACCTATATGTTTCACACTAACGTAAAATAACAAAATGTTTAATATAAATATAATAACAGTCATGGTCCACTAAACGAATCATAAACCCTATATGTTTAGCATAAACGTAAACATTCTACACCTTATATGTTTCATACTGACGTAAAAGAACTATATGTTTAATATAAATATAATAACGGTCATGGTCCACTGAACGAATCGTAAACCCTATATGTTTAGTATAGACGTAAACATTCCACACCTTATATGTTTCATACTGACGTAAAAGAACTATATGTTTAATATAAATATAATAACGGTCATAGTCCACTAAACGAATCGTAAACCCTATATGTTTAGCATAGACGTAAACATTCTACAACTTATATGTTTCATATTGACGTAAAAGAACTATATGTTTAATATAAATATAATAACGGGCATGGTCTACTGAATGAATCGTAAACCCTATATGTTTAAGATAGCGTTAATCGCTTAACCGATGTTTTGAAATACAATAAATAATATCCGAATACATAAGATCGCTTAAACGATTTACTATATCGCTTAAGCGATCCTTTGTATTTACACTTGGTCGCTTAAGAGATTTATGATATCGGTAACCGATCCTAACCTTTTACACTTGGTCGCTTAAGCGATTTAAGATTGCTTAAGCGATCATGAGCAAAGAATAAGTGCCCACACGGACAATCGCTTAAGCGATGTCCGCGGAAATGATCGCTTAAGCGATCATTATTGAGGCAGAATATCTGCCCAGATCTATAATCGCTTAAGTGATCAGTTTGTATCGCTTAAGCGATTCTTTGCTTTTACTCCTAGTAGCTTAAGCGATCGGTAATTGCTTAAGCGATCTAGTCCGCGGCAGAATCATCTGCCCAGATCGGTAATCGCTTAAGCGATCTTTTGTATCGCTTAAGTGATTTTTCTTAATAGACTCTTGGTCACTTAAGCGATTTGAGATCGCTTAAGAGATCATTTCTGGAAAAGTCTTGGTCGTTTAAGACATATATGTGGTCAGTCATATACTAATTGTTTGGTGCCATGCTTGTCTTTAAGTTAATTAATTTCGAAATGACTGTGATTGGGAAACATTTGTACATCACTCATTTCCCTCCCAAATCCGAAAAGAATGTGTATCGCAAAATTAAGTAATTTATATCAATGTAATTGAAAGTTTAAACTCAAAATCATCCATAATAGTGCTGAAACACAGTAATTCCTAAGACATTTAACTCTAGTTGTGATTGCAATAAAATGTCCTCCACCCAAACAATTGCAAAGAAGAACCCAATTCCAAGTATCATTTTTTGTCTCATTTCCCTTCCATACATTCTTATTTCCCTCCTGTGACCTGCCAACCAGCTTTTGAGAAGTTTTCAAATTCTATTTGCCAGGAACCTGTCTGAGATCATTGTTTCGTACCATGCCTTCCCAGTAGCCTTTATTGCAGATGCCTCCTCCTGCCAACCAGCCTTTGAGAAGTTTTCAAATTCTGTTTGCCAGGAATCTGTCTGAGATCATTGTTTGGTACCATGCCTTCCCAGCAGCCTTTATTACAAATGCCTCCTCCTGCCAACCAGCCTTTGAGAAGTTTTTGAATTCTATTTGCCAGGAACCTGTCTGAGATCATTGTTTGGTACCATGCCTTCCCAGCAGCTTTTATTGCAGATGCCTCCTCTTGCCAACCAGCCTTTGAGAAGTTTCCTCTCATTGTTTGCCAGAAACCTGCAAAATTATCCGGCACACACCTGCAGACACGTCAGCTTTTGTAAATTAAAAAAACACGTAAAAAAGTTACAAAGTGCGAGATTCAGAAGGTCACTCAGTTCGTCTCTTTCGGTAAAACTCCATATAAGCATGACACCTGCAGCATTAGCACTACAACCCAAATATCAACATCAACATCACATAAACTACAAAATTCAAAGCCCAACTTTCATACCTTTTGATTGGGTTATTGTAAAACCCCCCTCCAGTCAGGTATCCTCTGAATATCCCTCAATGAGAATCCCGAGAATACATGTCTGGAGAACGAGTTGTATTTAGAAAAAATCTGTATAAGGATAATAATAATAATATCCAAAACATGCATATAAAATATCACGCAGGATCTAAACTTATAATTTACAAACTTTAAGAAATTACACAATCAAAACATATTTATAGGGTGGAAGCTTCCAAATGTATTTCACAAATATTTATCATTTACATATTTACATCAAGATAAAAACATCGAGATGATAATAAATCATCTCCCCTCACGTGTAGTCCCGCTGTCTCTAGCATCCCTCGCTTCTAGTCTACCTGCAAAGCAATCAACAATGAAAGGGTGAGCGCTAATCGCTCAGTAAGGAATGATCCGTTTCATTCTAAATGTACTATTTGATCTTTATTTGAACTATCTGTTAACACATCACTTATCTTTTACATCTAGGGATACTTCCCTTTTTTACTAATTCATATGCTTTTCATCATTTTATCCCATGGCTATATAAACATCAATGTGTACACACCACATTACATATCATGACATAACATCTAAAATCATCTAACATGAGTATAAATCATCTTATGTGTAAAAACATCATAACTCATGTAATGCAACTAAATGCATATGAAACATTTAACTCTAGCCGATCGGACTTTTCTTAGCATCTTAAGCACTTCATATCACTAGAGCTCATATCATCGGGAGGCATGCTTACGCGTTATTTAGTACTAAGCAATTCATCTTTCCTCAACCGGTATACGAGGATATGCTTACGCGTTTTCCATCATGTCTATATGCTAATCATCATGTCTATTTGCATCTCTACATCTTATGGCATGTAAATACATATTTGGTGAGCTTAATACTTTTAATTCATCTATGATTATCAATCCATTTACATTACCTCTTGCTCACATACATCATCTTAAAACATGTATTATATTGCATCTTCATGCCATTTCATAACATTAATCATGTATTGACATCATGACCATGTATATCTTTCAAAGATCATCCAACTAATGGGTAAACATTAGTACATGGCATACTTACAATAATACATGAATAATCAATTCATAATCATAAGAATTGATCTGTTAAATCTTAAACTTTAATAACCAGTTTATACTTCAGGCCTTCCATCATTTTCTCAAACGAATTGGCTCTTGGCATAAACATAAAAGTTATAGGTATGTGTCTTAGCTTTCTAATGCTTCAAGACATACTATTTCAATTTTATAACTCAAGTTATGGTCGAAATACAGAAGCAGGGTTAACAAAACCTCTAAACTCACTAATCAATTTTCATATTAACTATGCCACATCAATTCCTATTAACATTAACCAATAGGTTAACTTATGGATCAATAAACCTCCCCTTAATAGTCTTAACATCTTAAAGGAAGTGTAAAATCTCATTTCCATAATCTCCCATTATTAACCTATAACATTGTAAGCTAATGCAAACAACACATCAACACTTCTAATAGCAACCATTCAACACCATGTGGCCTCCAATACTACAATTTTTGCCACAATCAGTATCCACACTTCATTTTCTTCAATCAAACATAACAACTCATAAAACATAAATAGCAATAACTTCATGTATAATGAATTCAAGGCAATAAGTAGAATAAATGAGTTCAACTACACTTGCCATCAACTAATTCTATGCCTTAAAGCCTTAATTTAAGGTTTCATAAAAATCTACAAACCCTAGCATAAACCCTAAAGTCATGGGAGGTTCTTCCTTACCTTTTTAAAGACTTCCTCCAACAAATCCTTTGCCTTTGACTTCTTTTACACCTTAATCCTACATATATAACATTATACCTCAACATCTACCTCAAATCTTCAAATCACATCAAAACTAAAGTTTTTAATCCTTACCTTAAACCCTTCAAATTGAAGATCCAAGGCTCCTATCTTGTTCTCCTTGAAAAATTATGCAAAACTCCTTGAAAACCTAGAGAAAGAAAGCTTGTTTCATGGAAGATTTGAGAGAAAATGGAAGAAATGTTGAAGAAAGGCTCTCTCCTTTGGCTTGAACGAATTTCATCTCATTTATAGGAAAATATTTCATTTATTTTCCAAAATTATGTAATTGGCCCACTTATTTTAATTGTATAACTCATAAGTCCTTAATTCTTCATATAAGGGCATTTTGGTCATTTCACACTAGACATAATTATTACTTAATTAATGTCATTAAATGCAATGAAGCTTACTCATCCTTGACTTTTTCAATGCTTATCCATAGGCAAAATAACCATTTTTCCCCTAAGCCTCTTTATGGATAATTGATCATACCGTTCCAAATGAATTGACTATTTTGCCCTTGGTTAGATTTTATGCTTTTTAACATAAAATAAACATTTAAAGGACTATTTTGAGTTAGGAACATACCTTTGACATCTTGGGTATTACAGTTATGGTCACTCAAAATTGATCCATATGCCCCTGGAAACACTCAACAGCCCAGCGCTCTTAACAGTTACTCATTGTTTTGTCATTCAAGCCATCCATCAGGGTGTTGGTCATGTCGAACTGAATAAATTTCAGGGCATATGAACCACATTCAGCATTACCATAGGAAGAAGACATTAGCATTAGAATAAACTTATAGAACAATTGTATTATGTAAGTTAGTTTTATACAAAATTTACCTTGACTCATTTATTGGGATGGTAGAGCGCTTAAGTGGCCACTTTCTAGTTAGTACTTGATCACCAAAGTGCCCAAACATCCCGCTATCACGCAACAGCCGCAGGAACAACCTGGACAATGGCTCCAACTCGATCTCTAACTGCTTGTCTCGATAAATAGTTGGGTTGCAGTCAAGGATCTTCAGCAACCCATCCTCTAGATGCACGACGACTGCTATCCAGTGCATCTCTCTGACGAGGATGATGCAGTAGACTCTTTTAACCATTGCCCAATCGTGGCCATATTTGGGCCTTTCCCACCATACATACTGCATAATCCTGTCATCAAACTTAAAATCATTAGGGATGCAATCCAATTGTTCTGGGGTTGATCTTTTTCGCTTCGCTCCTTTTGCTGCAACTCTACCAACGACATTTTTAATTAAAGTGCAATATGTCAAAATAAGCGTTTGGCCAAATGCGACATCGGTGATGGCACAGTTGGGATACAATAGATCACCATTACTGGTCTGTCGTAGCCTCATTAATACCAATATCTCATCGATGTGCTGCATCAAATAAAAACAACAAGATAAGTATGGAAAACATAAGCAAAAATAAGGAAAATTAAGCGAAAATAACTCACCGAGTCCTCAAGCCACCTGCCCATCGTCAATAACTTTTCAAACCATTCCCGATCATAATCCTCTGTCTTACACTTTATATGGGCATCACTTCTTGATTCATTGTAATAGGCATAGAAGAGTTTTTTCTTTTCCTCCTCTATTGGCCTATACAAATCAACCTTTGAGTCTATTTTCGCTTGCCCACTTCCTCCCCCTTCCTCCATTTGTACATCCCCGCTTCCTTCGCCTCCCACCCCACCCTCCTCCATTATCACTACCCCACTTCCTCCACCAACCTCCTTAACCTCGTCCATTTTTGCTTCTTCCTCCATTTGTTTCTTAATTTTCCTCTTCTTTACCTTTGTCACTACCATGTAAGGCGATTTGACAAACTTGCTCTTTCAGCTCTCTCTTTTCAGCCCAGGTTGCACTTCAACTGCCTTTAATACCCCACCAACTTCCTCCTCTACTGTACCAACTTTCTCTGCCACCTTATCACCTTCTCCTCCACCATTTTCATCCACTCTTCCATCTTGTGAAACCTGTCATAAACGGCTGTTGTAAAACTCTCAAACAGGCCGTTTATGAGGTCAACCACCTCATTCTCCCAATGCCGATGTCTCGGCAAAGCGGTACTTGTTGTACTGGTTTGCTGAGGCATACGAACCTCTTCCTCTCTCTTCTCCTCCTCCTCCTCCTCCCCCTCCCTCCCGCCGATTGGAGCTTCATCATCCTTGGCATCAACCATATTGTCAAGCAGTGGCCCTGCAACTGCCGTCACATGCTTGACCCCTTCTAGGTCCCGTATCAGGCGGTCTATCCGTTCATCACTTTCATCTTCCAATGCTTCAAAAGATGTGACATAGTCCATTTCCGCTTCATCCCCAATAGCGATGAGAAAGGGAAAGATGACTCCCTACAATAAGAAACAAATCAATCAGATTGAAGCAACATTTTAAAGCAACTACATATTCAAAAGTTTAATCCTTTAATCTTAACCCAACCGTTTCAATCTCAATATCTATTTGGTCATAATCCCAATGGTTACACCTCTCGACATGTCACCGCAACATCCTAGGAAATTGCTGTTGCACATCCAAACTGTTGTTCCCCCCCCCCCCCCCCTTCTCTCTTAGTGAAGACAGGGATGACCTCATACATCCAGGCCTACATTGTAAAAAAACAGTCCATATCATAATTCAAACACATATATTACAAAAAATATAACAAAAACTATTAATATTTACCTGCATTGCCCATGGGAAGCCAAAAAAATTATACGTGCTTAGTTTTTCCTTCCCGACCCATTGAGACTGCTTTAATGCCATGTCTTTTGCTTGAAGGGAGCGGATGGTTCACTCAAATGATACCCGTCCCCACGGATAAGAATTAAAGAAGTTCAAGTCACTTGCAAACAACAACCAATCCATCTCAATAGCTTTTGTTAAGTCACCAGCCAATAGGATCGAATGTAAGAACAATATCAAGCACACTTTTAACTTCTCTCAATCATTAAACCAAACTGTTCCTAGCCTCTACTCTAAAACGTGTCCTGTAATAGATGCTGCCCCTTACAAAACCTTGTCAGTAAACCTTGTGGCTGCCGTACTCTTCCTTATTGCATCTGCCTCTTCCTCATCTGGCAATTTCCCACATCCTAAGCCTGTCACCAGGGCATATTCCATCATCCCAAAACATAGTGGCTTTCCGTCCACCACGAACCACATTTCTTTATTTTTTTTGCATTTTACTGAGTGCAACAACATATAATGCACTCCCTGTCCCCAGAACGCCTTTTTCCAATTTGCTCCGATTCTTAAAAACTGACTGAAACAAGTCTTTGAGAATCGTTTTTGACCATTCCTCATTCCACCTATAATCTCCTTTATTCTATCAAAAACGTCCCAACTCGACCTAACCGTCACCCTTATAGGGAAGTACGGTACATCATCGCTTAAAAGCTCCAACCCATAGTCTCTAAAGTTTACGGTCCGCACAATCTGCATAAGCGATATAAACAAAATGTCAGCAACAAAAATAAACCAAAACAACTAATAAATAAAATATCAGCAACAAAAAATTACCTCTGTGGTCGCTTAAGCGATTTCGGATCGCTTAAGAGATCTTGATTTTGCCTCGTACAAGATCTCTTAAGCAATCTGAAATCGCTTAAGCGACCAAGAGTAAACTGAAAGAATCGCTTAAGCGATACAAAAGATCGCTTAGATCGCTTAAGAGATCTTGATTCTGTCTTGTACAAGATCTCTTAAGCGATCTGAAATCGTTTAAGCAACCAAGAGTAAAGTGAAAGAATCGCTTAAGCGATACAAAAGATTGCTTAAGCAATCTTAGATCTAGGCAGATGATTCTGCCTCGGACAAGATCTTTTAAGTGATCTGAAATTACTTAAGCGACCAAGAGTAAACTGAATGAATCGCTTAAGCGACCATGAGTAAAAGAGATTAATCGCTTAAGCGATACAAATGATCGCTTAAGCGACAGTACAGAGCAATACTCGTAAAACAAATACGTACCCTTTCTTCGTCGGCCTCCTCGTCGCCTGCATTCTCACCGGCCTCCTCCTCATCACCTGAATCCTCGGCGGTCTCCTGGCCTGAATTCTCGTCAGACTCCTCCTCCTCGCCTGAATTCTCGCCTGCCTCCTCCTCTTCAAAACCGTTTTGTGATTCTTCTCTCTGTTGTTGTGCCGCCGTCGTCTCCTCTGCCTGTGGACCACCTTCACTAATCAGATGATCCACCGGAGCAGCCATTGAACTGCTTGCGCCACCAGACTCTAAGATTCGAAGTGGCGTTGGGTTTTCCTCCTCATTGTGAATGTCATCCATGGTTTAGGATTGAATGGTGTCAAAATTTGCAATTTCGATCGGAAATGTGGACTGTATCGCCAGAAATCGCACAGATTTCATTTAGGGTTCAAGAAATCGATCAAAAATCGCAACTGTATCGCCGGAAATCGCGGCCGTATTTCGTTTAGGGTTCAAGAAATTGATTTTAGGATTGAATATGGTGTGGAAATTTGCAAGTTCGATCGAAAATCGCATAGTCTCCATTAGGTTCAAGAAATCGCTTTTTGCCCTAATGACTTTCGATTAAGCGAGGTGAATAGGTGGGGCTCGTTTTAAAATTTTAAATTTTGAAAACTTTCATTATTTATGATTTGTCCAATATATGTTTTAATCTTTTCATTTTAACCCATTTTACGTGTTTAATAAATCTTAACTATGCCACAAAAAAAAAAAAAAAAAAAAAAAAAAAAAAAAAAAACATTTTTTTCAGACCATTTTGTTAAATGGAAACTTGGGATGGCCGCTAAATTTTCTCACTATTCAGGTTGTGCTTGAAGATGCAGAGGAAGCAGCTAAAAGTAAACAAATACTTTGCCCTTCTTAGGTTGGTTGGTAATCTTTACTTTTCTTAACTGGCCCAGGAGATGACTCAAATTTTCGAGTCAGTTCTTTATACTTTCTTACAATATTGACTTTCAAGCCACGTGCAAGTCTTCTAATTCCATTTACTCAGGCCACCTCTTCTCTCCTTCCCATAACAAATCTCTCTCAGAGCATTGGATTTTCAAACTTGCACTTGCAAATGGCTGACGCTTTTATTCAAGTTTTGCTGGAGAATTTGAACTCACTCATCCGAAAGGAGGTTGGGTTGTTGTGGGGTGTTGACAAAGATATGAAAAAACTTTCCAGCTTGCTCTCAACTATTCAAGCTGTGCTGGAAGATGCTGAGGAGAAGCAAGTGAAAAACAAGGCGCTTCAGAATTGGCTGCAGAAGTTAAAAGAAGCAACTTATAAGGTAGATGACATCTTGGATGATTGTGCAGCAGAAGTCTCTCAATTAGAGTCTGAAGACCAAAATTCAAGGTTTATCAACAAGGTAAACACTTTTTTCTTAAATAAACTTCGTCCAGATAATACTTTATTTTGTCGCAAGATTGGCATTAGGATGAGAGAGATTAGAGAGAGGTTAGACGAAATTGCAGAGGAGAGGACAAAGTTTCATTTGAATGAGGTAGTTTTACAGAGGGAAGCTGAAGTCGGAGAAGAACGCCAAGCTAGCTCCATCATTACTCAATCTCACGTATATGGTAGAGATGAAGATAAAGAAATAAATGTTGAAAATTTGGTGAATCACGTAGCTTGTTGTGATGACATTTCCGTCTACCCTATTGTTGGTATTGGGGGCCTTGGGAAGACAACGCTTGCTCAGGTGGTCTACAATGATGAGAGAGTGAGCATGCATTTTGAGCTAAGAATTTGGGTTTGCATTTCAGAGGATTTCAGTGTGAAAAAGATCATAAAAGCTATAATTGGATCTGCAACTGGAACTGCTTGTGAAGATCTAGACTTAGACCCTTTGCAGAGACGCCTTCAAGATATATTGAACAGGAAAAGGTATTTGCTTGTGTTAGATGATGTATGGAGTGAAGATCAAGAGAAGTGGGATAGATTAAAGTGTGTGTTGGCATGTGGATCGAAAGGTGCTTCAATTATTGTTACTACTCGAAGTAGAAAGGTTGCATCCTCTATGGGAACGCTTCCCATGCATCATTTGTCAGGATTAACTGGAAATGAATGCTGGTTGTTGTTTAAAGAACAGGCATTTGGACAAGAGAAAGAAGAACGTCCAAACCTTGTTGCAATAGGGAAAGAGATAGTGAAGAAGTGTAGGGGTGTGCCTCTAGCTGTGAAGTCTCTAGGATGTCTGATGCGTTATAAAAGCAAGGAAAACGAGTGGCTTTCTGTTAAGGAAAGTGATCTTTGGAATTTGCCACACAATGAAAATTCCATCTTACCAGCCCTAAGATTGAGTTACTCTCATTTGTCATCAAAACTGAAACCATGTTTTGCCTTCTGTGCTGTATTTCCTAAAGATTTTAACATTGAGAAAGAAAAGCTGATTCATCTTTGGATTGCTAATGGATTTATTCAGACAACTGGAAATGTTGAACAAGAAGATAATGGAAACGAGATATGCAATGAATTATATTGGCGATCTTTTTTTCAAGAAGTCAAAAAGGATGAGTTTGGCAACAATGTAAAATTCAAAATGCATGACCTTGTTCATGATCTTGCACAATCTATTACAAAGGATGAATGCATTATTCTAGAGGCTGAAAGTTCAATTAATATTTCAAAAAGCAATGTTCATGTCAGAATGGATTCTGATTTGTGGCAATCATACTGTACTAGTTCAAGAGCTTTGTATCAAGTTAAAACCTTTAGGACATTAATCCTAACTTCAAGAAGCCCATTGGGGAGGAATACCTTAAGCTTTTCTTGTGGAATTTCTAGATTAACTTCTTTAAGAGCGTTCCACGTAACCTTGATGAGTGAGTTGCCATGTTCAATTAGCCGTTTAAAGCATCTAAGGTATTTGGACCTTTCTGACTCATATATCAAACTGCTTCCTGAATCACTTTGTAGCTTACATAATTTGCAAACTTTGAATCTGAAAAATTGTTATTCGCTTCAGAAGCTACCTAAGCGCATGAGATGCTTGAAAAATCTTCGCCATCTTTATCTTAATGAATGTTTCAATTTATCTCAAATGCCATCAGAAATTGGACAGATCACTTGCTTAAAGACTTTAACTCTCTTCATCGTTGGTACAACTAAAGGTTGTCACTTGGCTGAATTGAAAGGTTTAAATCTCGGAGGAGAATTACGTATAACACATCTTGATAGAGTGCACAATCTAATGGAAGCCAGAGAAGCCAATTTGGTTGGAAAATCGAATCTCCACCACTTGGAATTGTCTTGGGGACTTGATAGTGAATTTGAATCCCAGGAAAATGTTGAAAAATATTCGAAGCCCTCAAACCTCACCCAAACATTGAAAGTTTGATGATTGAAGGTTACAAAGGTGTCAAATTTCCAGTTTGGATGAACAATCAAATTCTCAGTAATGTTGTTTCTATCACACTCTCCCAATGTGAGAACTGTTTTCAACTTCCTCCCTTATGGCAACTGCCTTGTCTTGGACATCTTACTATTGGTGAGTTGATTCACCTGGAGTACATTGATACAAGTTTCCAAGGTGATAAAATGATCAGTAAATTCCCTTCTTTGGAGAAACTCTATATTTATCAATTGCCGAGGCTACAAAGGTTGTCAAGACAGGATGGAAGGGAGTCATTCCCATGTCTTACCAAGCTTCAAATTTGCCAATGTCCTGAATTAACCTTGCCATGTCTTCCTTTGGCAAAAACTTTAGTGATTTATGATTGCAGTGAGAAGTTGCTAAGATCAATCTTAAATTTCAGAAGCCTTACTCACCTATATGTTGATAGTATTCATGATTCAATTTATCTTCCCCATGGGATTGTGCAAACCCTCACCTCTCTTCATGAAATGCGTATTATAAAGTTCAGAAAATTTAAGGGGTTTCCCACAGAACTAGTTAGCCTCAGTACTCTGAAATCATTACATATTGATCTATGAAGATTTCTGTTGGTGAACACTGTCTCTTCCTTTTTTCCTACCAACGCTGTGAAGATTTCTGATTACCCATGCATGTGTGCTATCAAGTGAGAATTTGTGAGAATTTGTTAGAAGTTTCTCATAAAAAAATTATTCCAATACAATAGCCATATACACGATCTTTTGAAAAAGGAACGGGACTAAAAGCAAAAACGGTGGGATTGAGGGAAGTAAATAACGGGGAGTTTTACTAAGGCTGCCTCTATCTACTTCCAATCAGAAATCTCTCTCAGAGCATTGGATTTTCAACTTGCAATTGAAAATGGTCGACGCTATTGTTCAATTTTTTCTGGAGAATTTGAATGAACTTATCTGAAAGGATGTTGGGTACAAGGTCAGGCCTCCTTTCGTAAAAACTTTCACTTCCCTGGTATAACCTTCCTGAAGAATAGAATGTCAATCGTTTGAATCTAAACCTTAATCGGGAAACCTACCCGGAAACTTCCCCTTTTTATACACCTGCCGGTCCGCCCCAAGAGCGGAACGAAGAGCTGAAACGTCACCTTTTTCTTTGTTAACCCTAGTTATTTCGTCTTCTTTTTCCTCCGGTAGGAATTCTTTCCCTTCTTAACCCAAAAGTTGCTTTTTCTTTTCACCAAGGGAATCTGTCTTTCCTTTCCCACCAATCAAACTTTCCCTTACCCGAATATCCAGTATGGGTGCCGGGGACAATCGCTTGACTTAACGCTTTAGTTTGGCCTACGCCTGTTGTTTAGCTCCATACCTTGGTTCATCTGCTTTAGGCTTATCATCTGTTCTTTCTGTTCTAGACTGATCAAAATATAGATATGGGAAAGAAAGAGCCGATAGAGCTTCTCATTTTCATTATTCTTCTCCGGTTTGATTTAACAACTACATTGACAAACTCTTTCTCTAAAACAAAACCTGAATCCTTATAAACATGTTCACATAATCTATTACTGTATAAAATTTGACATCATGCTGCTGTAACATGTTGAAGTGAGCGTATAAAGGACTGCAAATAGTAATTCTTTCGTGCCTTATTTGCAGTATCAAATTCATTGATGGCTTGGGCTTTGCAAAATGGGCTTCGCAAACCAACTTGAACATATAAAGTGTCATGCTGGGAACTTAGGGCTGACGTGGCGCTCAATTAAGTGCGCAAGATCAGACTTCAAAAAGAGTCTATTGTCATTCTGATGCAGTTGCTTCGTGTAATCATGGTGGCACCCACAGCTTGCTTCCGTCAGAGTAATGGTTGCACGTTAGGCCAGCAAGGAGTTGTGATGATCCCGCGTGTCCAACCTCTACAGCAGATCACGTGAATTGCTTTAAGCGAAGGATTTGCACGGATCATCCCACTAACTTGCAGATTCAGTGATGATTACCTCAAGGCATCCCACTATAAAATGGGAGCTCCTCTCTCATTAAAGGGATTCGCACCTTTTACTCTTGATAGAAAACTCTCTCTTTAGAAAAGACAGTCTTCGATATCTTGTATCATTAGTGGAAAGTCAGTCGTCTAAATCAACCTGACTATCATCATAAATAAAAACATCAGTGAACATAGGATTTGCTTCCTTAGCATCTAAACCACTTTAAAACTCTATTTTCATTACATTTACTTTCCTTTGTTTTTAAAAAATTTTCGCATATATTTTGGGCCAACACAATATTTTACACGTAGTTTTAATTGGTGCCAAAATGGTGCATCAACATAAAGAAAGAAAAGAAGAGCTTCCATCACGGTCACTGCTCATATTTCTTCTTTTTTAATCAAACTGTTTATACTGTACCTATTTCTCCAATTTTCCCTTCTCGGAGAAATTGAATTCGCGCCAATTTCTGCAGAGTAAACACGCATGTAAATTATAAATTCCGGCGATGGAGAAACTGATCGACTGTTGCTGGTCCATAATGGCATTCGCCATTCGTTGCCATTAGTGTTACAATTTTCACAATTCGTCTTCTTTGACGGGAACACCTAGCCACACCAAATCTTTACGCTCGTTGTTTTAGGTTCAGGTGAGTCAATTTCATGTAATTAAAAAATCCAATCAAATTGTTCTTCTTTTATTATTATAATTCATCAGATTCTTTTATCAATTGAATTTGTGTAGGCGGACACACGGCGGAGATGATGAATCTCTTACGGTACTGCCAATGGAGAGGTTTGCACCACGCTTTTACATCGCTGCTGCCACTGATAATATGAGTCTTCAAAACGCTCGCGTTTTCGAGGATTCCTTGGTTCATAAGGTAGATTTTGTTATTAAATTATGCCTTTTTTATTCCCATAATTGCAAATTTGGTTTGTTTTTTGTCCATATCAAATTTTCGATATTTAGAGCTTTGAGAATGTCTGTTCGTTATATTTTAAGTTACTATTAGTTTTTTGGGTGTTAAGTAAATACTTTTTAACTTAATAATTATTGATCCATGAATCAGTCAAGCTGAAGTAATGCGTTTTAAAAATTTAAGTGTAGTCGGTAAAGGAGTGATGTACTCTATGAGCCTCACAGTGTTGAAAACAGCAGACCTCACAACCTTTTGGCCAAGATCTATAAGGACTGAATCTTGAATAAGGCAGGAGTTAAGGAAAACAAATGATTTAGCATGATGCTGGACTCCTAAATTGGTTAGGGAGTAGTCCAAACATAATTTTTAGATTGCATTTGTGGGGACTGATTCAAAGTGAGTTTGCTTACTGGTTTTAGGGGATTTCTGAAGGAAAACAAAAGTTCCAAGTTAGCGACTCAAAGCTTTTGTATGGAACTCCTTGAAACATTGTATACCATCTGTTTGTAGGAGTTGGTTTAGAGTTCTCTCTCTGTGTTGCTCTCTATTTACATATATATGCAAAATACTGATATCAGTCATCAGTTGATCAGACACTGCTTTTCTTTTTTTTTTTTTTTTTTTTTTTTTTTTTTTTTTTTGGTTTTGTTTTTATGCATTACAATATATATATTATCTGGAGATGTTAAATGGATACATAAATGCCATTCATTTCACTTAAAAGTTGTACATATGTATTCGACCTGATATGGTATTGCTGTCTTTTCTTCCAAATCATACATTTACTAATTTAGTCTTTTTCATTTAATTGACTTTTGTTTATCTTCAGAGTGGAGTCAAGGGATCCTCTGCACATTCATGCAGATCTACAGAGCAGGGAAGTTGGTCAATCATATATAACCTCTGTTTGGACACTTTACTTCCATTGCTCATGCACTGTGGCTAATGATTAGAATCAGACCACACGGGTATTAGCTTTGACCTTTTACCTCTTGTGTTCTGTTGTAGTTATTGCAATGTTACTAAGCATTTCCTTAAATCGTATCATCACTAATTATCAAATTCCTCTCTATCTAGGTTCTTTGCAATTGACCTGGGACTTGTATTCCTCTATGCATAATTGCATTTTTATTTTAGGTGTGTAGAAGATACTTCTGAACCCTTAGTTTTACTTTTTTGTTGGCCAGATAAGGCTGAAGTGATGTCTTAAGAGTTCCTCATTTTACTTTGTCATCTTTGCCTGCAGGTCGAAAATAGATGGTCATCTGTTTTCTATTTTGAGAGTATAGCAATAGGAAAAAGACTTTCTTTAAGTGGCTTGCTTCTTTACAAGTTACGCATAGCTGATCAGTTCTTTGTGCAATGGCCACAATTACAGAGAAAGTATCCTCGAGCTCGTTATGTTGGCTGTCTCATGTAGTTTGATTGAATTCCTGCTGACATGGTACTGTAACATTTCTTCAAGTTTTTGCTGTACCAATCTACATTTTTAAAGTTATTGCAATTGCTCTATAGTTGATTCTCAAGTTAAAGCTGTACACAAGTTGTACTTGTGAGATCCAAAAGCCTCTTGTAGCTTTCACCAAAGAGGACAGGGGACTAGGGGAGTCAGTTTACTGGTGTAAATTTTTATTTGCATAAAGAGTGACACCCTTGATTTTCATACAAACAATGCAGCCACCATCTCGGCACTCCAGTTTCTTCTCCTCAGTCAAGCAGGTATCTCCAGTGCTTCAGTTCTCAATTTAATTCTCTATCAAGCACGCTCATTTTCTACCTCATTCTTTTGTTATTATTATTATTGTTAATAACTTGCGGACAGGTTGAGAAAAGATTGACGCTTGAACATCAGACAGATCACCCCTCTCCTACACAACCAGTTCAAGAAAGCAACTCTTAAGTTCAAATCATCAACAGAACCGCTTGGCTCCGGTATATATCTCCATTTAGACCAAACCCACAACAACTCAACTCTCCAAGAAAGTGGCAACAGAGAAGCCCCACAAGCATTTTTATCTTTGTCTCCCAAATTTCCACCTTCAACCCAACAAAGCCCTCCTCAGATAAACCCAACAACGACCGATGATCAAGAATCTAATGATGTTGATGACATTAAAATATTGATGCAGCTTCTGGGTATATCCAATCATTTTGAAGACAGAAAAGAAAAAAGAGGAAGACAGGGGCGGTGTGGGTAATTGTTGTGAATGTGAAGGTGGGGTTTTATGAAAAGATTGTTGTAGTTAAGCGACCCGAGTGTGAGAAGGAGTGGAGAGACTGGAGGGATGCATCAAGTACTTTTTCGGAGATGAAGAGCCTTTGAGGTTTAGCTTTTTTGCTAATGGGCAAAGCTGCTTTTGCTTTAGACGGTGATGGATGTGGATTTGGTGGGTTGGAGTTTCCTTCAAACTACAGATGAATTCTTAAAGAATGATGTACTAGCTGTGACAGATTAGTTGGTATTCATTGTTTCTTTTGTGATCCAAATAAAATGTTGAATTGTATTTGTATAATTGTATTTCTAATGGAGACATAATTATTAAAGTTAATTTTTAATCATAATTTCTAAGTTTGTATTTGTAATTTATAATTATAAGTATTAAAATTTAATTAATATTTTAATGTCTCGTTATTTTTATAGTCAGAGAAACCTACACATATTTTTTTTTCCTCTGTAACAGCGAGTTGTGCTGTGGGCCTTCAGATTTGGTAGGTTGGCACGGCATGGCTCACAGCACGACGGGTTTTGAATTTTTAAGTATGACACGATTCACCGTTGACTCTAGTTGTAAAAGATGTATTTATCACATTTGTGCAATTATTTTAGTCTATTGAGTTTGTATAGTGTTTTGTGGCGTCAAAGATTAGATAGGCTCTAATATGGATTTAGTTCATTGGGCTTGTAGAGAGTTCCATCGTTCTGAGGATTAGGCAAACTTTAATGTAGGTCTAGATACCTCATATATTTAAAAAACCAAATTATTTTGGGTTAGATTAATAGGTTTGCTTGAATAGGAATAACAAAATAACAACTGTAATAGGTTTATTTGACCCTGGCAGACTTTAATGTGTGTTTGGATAACTCATATATCTAAAAAATTATTTTGGGTTAGATTAATAGGTTTGCCTAAATAGAAATAACAAAATAACAACTCTAATAGGTTTGTTTGACCATGTTTGACTCATAATTGTATTCGTGTGTGTGTGTGTGTTTGTGTGTGTGTGTGTGTGTGTGTGTGTGTGTGTGTGACTAATAATTGTGTTCGTGTATATATATATATATATATATATGAACACAATTATCACTTGAACCTAGCCAGACAAACCTATTAGGGGGCGTTTGGTTCAGAAATGTTAGATTACCGGGAATATTAGATTCTTAGGAAGGTAGATTACCTTGAAAGATTACTGAGAATCTTTAAGAAAATGTGTTTGGTTAGTTGGTGGTATGTTATATTAATATGTTTGGTTATGGAGAATAAATTGGTGGGTATGTTATTTAAATTACTAAATTGTCCCTTTACAAATATTAATATAATATTTTTTTATTATTAATTTTGAATAATTTATTTTAACCCCTAATATTTCAAATTTAGTTAAAATACCCCTGCTTATATAAAACTTTAATTTATTACGAAATCACCCCCACCTCTTGCCGCCACCGCAGACCACTGCCGGAAGTCTCTGAAAGTCCCCATCAGCAACTCACCGTGACCAAGAGGCTTCGACATGGTCGTTTCCAGCCATATTGATGGCCGAAAACGGTCATATCAGGCCAGATCTGGCCGTTAATGGCCAGATGCGTGGCCATTATCGGCCAAATCTCGGTGAGATTTGGCCGTTAACGGCTAAGTCCGTGGCTATTAACGACCAGATCTCGCCCAGATCTGGCCGTTTTCGGCCATCAATATGGCAGGAAACGACCATATCGAAACCTCCCACCAAAACTCGTTCTTTTTTAGGGACTTCGGCGAGTTTTCGGTGGCGGTCTGTGGTGGTTGGCCGCTGTCAACGGTGGAGGCTAAGTGGCAGTAGTGGTCTGTAAATTGTTTTAAATATAAGGACATTATTGTCTAAAATTTTAGTTAAACAAGGGTAAAATTGAAATAAGATATTAATGTAAAATTTTTTTTAAAATGAGGGCATTATTATCCAAATTTTTTATTAATAAGAGATAAAATTATAATAAAAAAGATAACCATAGTAATCTCAAAATACCTAAGAAAATGGAAGTAATCAGATTACCTCTAATATTACCAATAGTAACTACTATTGGTATTTAAATATTACCGTAATCTTATATTACTTGATAATCAAATATAATAATCAAATAATATAATATGATATTAACCCAATAATATGACATTATCGCGAACTAAACACCTCTTTATAGTTGTTATTTCGTTATTTCTGTTTAATAGGTTAGCTGAAATTACAAAATAATAAGCCATTGAAAAAAAAAGAAGGTTGTGCAAAGACATATCCCACTAGAGGAGCAAAACAGCTGGTATTATATATTAATGTTTAAATGTTCTGTCGGAACCAAACAATTACTGTCAAGACTGGACAGTTGACAGAGATTGTTATATCAAAATCTTAAGAATCCATTGCTGCACAAACGTCACTGGCAAACCAACCCCAATCTTACTCTTCCCATGATGTACGCTCCTGATTAATGCACGTGTAAGCGTAGAATGTTCATAAAACTTGTTTGTTTTGTTTGTTGACTGGAGACTTGTCTTAAGCTTCACGAGTAAACGGAAGCAACGAATGAGTACACGATTCTATTGGATTCCATCTTTAATTAAATGGATTTTATTAATCTTAGACTGACTTATCAAATTACACTTACGTCAATTGAATTGATGGCCTATATTTGTATAGCATAAATTGATATATTTATATTAATGGTAATTTTTTTTTTTTTTATCATATGTGGTATTATGACTAATTTACAAATACCTCAATTAAATCTTCAGAGTTTTGGAATCATTGATCAAGTAAGAATCCCAATTATCACATTTTCTTCATAGTCATAAAGTTATCTATCAGATAAAAGTCTAAAGTCCTAATAATCACTCTTATTAGTACTTTAAAAGATTCGAATTCAAAAACTTATAAAACTTCTTTTTACTATCACTATCAGGTGTCATAGCCAGTGATGGCGAAGGCAAATTAATCTTCTTCTTGGTCAATGGTCATGTTGATACCAAATATTCATCCTTTTGAGTAAAAGAAAATATAAAAATTAAAGAAGCTGCCTTTCTAATGAAGGCAAAATGCTACTTAAAGTCTGAATTTTTGCATTGTTTATTCCCCAAAATCCCAATTACCATCCGACTCAAACATTCAATTACCCACTTTCTTCAGACACAATCTACTTTATATCTCGATACTTTATAATTTTAACATAAAGTTTCAACCTTTAATTTACATTAATACGTTTAATTTATTCCCATGTTTGCAAAAGTACAGTCAAGAATGTTTTCATTAGAGCAGAAAATATACAGAATAAAGGTATTGAAAAATAAGATTTAAGAACTTTGGTTCTGGTTAGATGGAGGAAATTAACTTGCTCATAATTTTACTAATTCATTTTATCCAAAAAGTTTTCTATAAACTGGTGAGCTAGCTTCTGCAGGATAATATATATTTTTTTGGTGATCGGGAGTGTTTGGACTAACTTATGCGCACCTCAACTAATCCTCTGAGGTCCTAAAGTTAACGATTAGATAAACCCTTCAATGACCACTCTTATTAGGGTTTATGGGGACTCAAACTCAAGAGTTCATAAAACCTCATTTCATTTTTTTACTAAGCCACCCAGTGGTGGTTTCTAAAGGTAATATTAATTTTGCCAATTTCTATGAATAGATGAAACTTTGTTGTATGATTACCCAGGAAGAAAAATCTCAAAAGCCCAGATTTTTACCAAAATAAGTAAATATTATCTAATGAAATTATTATCTTAAAACTAGATTTAATTAGGATTTGTTTCAAGTTAATGACAGTAACATTCAAAAGCTCTGGTCCACCCTGCCAACCACATGTTGGCTGGTCGGCTGGCTGCTCAGTGCTCACTTTGAGGCTGAAAATAGCCACACTTTCGCACCTATTATACTTTTTACATTTCAGCTTATGGAAAAGTATAAGAAAATTGAACATCAATTATTTGGCCTTACTCCAGAAAGCAAATACATCATTAAGAGCTAAGCGTAAACGTGTGAGATCTTTGGTCTCCCACCTTAGCTGTCATGTGCAACACTAAAAATATCCATACATTCTTCCACTGGTATGGAACAAGAAGAACTGATGAACAAAGTTGATCAACAATTTCTTAATGATTCCAGAGAAAGCAAACATGTGAAGTTGAAGAGAGAAAGAATATATATAAAATAATTTATCAGAATCTAAAAGTTTGAGATACATGGGAAAATGTTTATGAAGGAAAACAAGCCAACAGACAGGAGTTCTCATTCATTTTACAGCAATGGAGGTTTACAACAGAGTACTGGATTAACTTAAAAAGATAATACCAGGAGCATAATGTTAAAAGTTGGTTTCTAGTTTAAGTTATGAATGCCATTTGAGTCTTGTGGTTGTGGAAGCTATGTTTCTTCTGATATCGCCTTCTGTTCCTTCTTCCCCAATCTTCTTCCTGCTCTTGCCACCAGCTTCACAATGTTGGATAATATTTTAAATTTGATGAGACCTCGACGTGGCGGTAACCTTATCTTCTTTTTCTTGTGAGGATCAGCCATTGCTCCTGACTGAGAAGATTCTGAGGAAACAGAGCAACCGCATGAGGAATAGTTTGTGTTCAACACAAACATCATTATAATAATAAAGTAACAACACAGGCTATGATTTGGGAATTGGGTTTGAGTTATAAACCAAAGTGCGAATGAAAGGGAGACGCCAATGAGGTATATATACACATACACATATACTGTTCTGAGTGCTGCAGGCACTAGCTTCTTGTGCAAGGGATAATTATCTTTTCACTGTTTTGTCTGCCAGTCATAATGATAAAGGACTACTATAGGCCTGCTGAATTTGCCTAAATTTTAACATTTTCAATGGTCAAGTTCTCTATATCATGCAAACTAAAGAATAGTAGAGTTCATAACTTGACATTTTCAATGGTCAATTTCTGCAAAGATCTTGTTATATTTCGTTCAAATTCATTATGCAAAACTTTTAAACAACCTTCGTGCATAAAATTGGGAAAAACATAGTTTATAATTTCTTTCAGCTGACTTATGAGGCCTTTATAATTTCTTTCAGCTGACTTATGAGGCAGGACAATGCAAGATTAGATAATCCAGTCAAGAAACCAAATGAGCTATGCATAAAGAAACCATGTGAATGCAAAAGTATTTTTGATGAATAAAAAAAGATTAAAAGATTTGAAAAAGTCTTAGTCCATGCTTTACATGAGCAGACAGACTAAAAACCTATCCAGACTTAAATATCTGGTTGTCATGTTTTTGCAAGTCTTCTTGAGTTCTTGTCCCCATCGAAAATGACTCAAATTGCTTTTGCAGGGAAGAAAAGAGACAACTAAGTAAAGGTCTGCACTAGGCAAGGAGAAAACAAGTAGTAGTGGAAGTAGAGTAGGATCAAACCATTTCTGGGTCTAAACTCCACCTTTCAGTTTCATGCAAGAGGAAGAAAACACGTGGAAAGACCACGGTTCACCTTTTGCACATTGGAAAAAAATTCATTGGGGAGTACTTCTGGATGGCTTCAGGACTCCTTCGGCACCCCATTTGAGCTTCTATTCTTAGACATAATTATAAAGAAAGCAAAGCTTATGCAACCCAACTGGCTAACATGAGTACCCCTGCAGCCACAGGCCAACTCCCACGTCATCTTCCTCAGCATCACCACCAGTCCGGCTACTGTTGCTTGTCAATCTCTGTCGTTTTGGCTCAATGCATCATGGTAGCATGTTCACTTGTAATCACAGATGTGTTTGTACAGATATGAGTAATATGATGCATCACACCAAATTACCATAAGATAAAGAGAGGGAAAAGCCTCATGTAAAGCAGGAAATAAAACGACCGCAAGCTGTTAGTTCAACAAGGAGTTAAAGAGTTCTGGAAAGAGAATCTCACATACAGAATATTGTTTTGAATCCAAAAACTTAATCAGGAGAACACTTTGAAACCAAAAGTTTGAGATAACAGATCATCAATCAAATCTTCGTACATAAATCTGTCAGAATTTACTACAAAGTTGAATCCTTTACAAGTAAATTGCATATAAAACCGTGGAATGCATATATACTCGTAAAAGGCCATCATAAGTAATTCGAATGCCCTGGTTACCACTCATATGCTGTCGAGTCATCATAGGAGTTTGGATAGCCTCTTAGTCAAACATGTTAATTAACTCAAATCTCTAAATAACATTCATTAAATACATAAAAGAGTATGAATTTATACACCAAGACCTAGTGCACATCAATCAGACAACTTTTTCAACACAAATTCACTGGTCTAATTCTTTTCTAAAGTGAGATTCCTTCACTCAGTTTCTCCCAAAAGCATCAACCAAAAAAAAAGAAATTTCAGCATTACTAAGAACGAGATGGAGGATTACTCATTAAGATTTTACATTACTCTGTATGGGAAAACTTTATGTTCCTGGTAACAATAGGCTAATCTGAAAAGAACTTCTCCATGTAAACCAAGTAAAATCTTCAGAATTCTTGAGTTCATTTCTCTGGAAGTTCCCAGGTCAATGCATACGGAAGAAATTTCTCTTCATAAAGTTACATACCAAACTTTGAGGTAAATACATTTAAGAACCTTTCTAGGCAAATTAACTGTCCATTAACAATACTCAGCTGCTCTTAAATATTGGGTATGCTCAATTGGAGAAAGAAGAAAACAAATAGTTGCATTTACTTACACTTCACAACTCCTTCACCTATATCCATTTCTTCATAATGATCATAACACCACAAGGCCCGTTTTCTATGAGTGAAATAAAATAAAATCAGATTACTTGACTGGAGCAAGAATCGTGTAGAGAAGAAGAAATGTGACTATTAAAATGGCCACAACTAGAGTAAATCTAGGACTAGTCCATAACATCAGGTTTGACCGTTCAGTTCTCTTGATGGGATCGACCTCCTCAGACAGTGGGTAGTTTGAACGCGTAGGATTCCAGCTCACATACTTGTTTGGATTAAACTGTGAGAAGAGAGATTTTTTCCCTTGCTTCCTGAAGCTTGACCATGCCTTATCCCAATCCGTTGAGAATTTATCACCTAAAATTTACATGAAAATGCTGGAATGAGTTTACAGAAGGGGTCTAAAGATAGCATAAAGTAGTTGAACTGTAGTTGCCGACAACAAAGACGGACCAGATCCAATCAAAGAATTATCATAGCAAATGAATCTTTGTCCTTGAAAATTACATATATGTTCTTTGCTAAGCAAATTTTAGATGTTAGGTAATCTATTATTAAATCAATGAAAGAAAAACTATTAGTCTGCCATAAGAAAGGCAAAGAAAAGAGAAAATAACATTAACGTAGCCTTTCAGAACAATTTGAGAATCAAGTTGAGGATAAGAAGGCAAAGGAACTTATATTGTACAAGAATGACATGCAATTTTATATGTATTCCAATTCAGGATGCAAATGTTGACTAATTCGATAAATTAGCTACAAATGTCAACAAAAAACCTCTTGCTGCAAAAAGTAAGTAAATTTTCAGTCAGACTTAGAAAATAACGTCCCTTTATAATATAGAAATTTGCTCAAGTAGAAGAAACACACCTATATAATTTAAATTGTATTATATAAAATTGAATGGCATCCAAGTTTAAAGTAGAATTTTAGTGTATGTCACCACTCACTAGAGTATGTGTGTGAATAACATAGCAATGAGGTGAAAACCATAATGGAGGGTGAGAATACATGGTGCAACCACTCTTTGTCACCACAAATATGTAGTTTCTTTGCACTAGAGACCACAAAACAGAGCAGCTTGGGTGGTCTGGTGGTCTGGGTTAGGCGTTTTGCTAATATAGGTTACCAAGAACAATCTATCAACAGCCTTCTGCCATCAAAAAATAAATTTGTAGACACTTTCTCACACTACCAGCACACACCAAAGGTCATAACAGATTAGCATCATTTTCAAATGTTTTCTCCAAGTTCCTAGGTTCAGATGCCGTTGCTTACATTATCATGGCTCCTGTTAACAGTAAGACAATCTTGGAAATTTATTTATGGTTGTTAAGTAACCAATACTCAAAACTTAAGCTAGTAAGTAGGGTACTAAGCTCTCTAAGATACCCCTTCAAGTGTAACATGAAGCAAATCAAACCCAAATATAGACAGAACAGAGAGCCTCGACTCTGATCATGATAGCATCACTACCATGTTAATTGCTGCATAAACACTTTGACCCAAGAACTTAAAGCAAACATAAAGAGCCCAATTTAAGCTCACTAGCAATAGTGATTCAGTGGTACTGTCCCATAAAAAATTATTCATACATATGAAGATAGATAATTGTTAGAAAATGCACTTAGAATAATGAATTCCTGAATGGTTAATTATGCCCTTAACTGACCTTCGCCTTGATCTTGAATACCACAAGGACAAAAATGACAAGTAATCATGGATCCACCAATCACCATAAGAAAAGCAAACCACAATAACACGAAAAGAATGAAAGAATCCCAATGTCCAAGAAACTAAGGAATGTTTTCACCTCTCATTACTTTCACAATGCTCTCTTCCACGAGCTTTGACATATTAATAAAGTAGCCATGTTTTCCCCCCATAATCTAATACTTCCAAACACAAAATCAAACGCTTAATTTCATAAGATCATAACCCATTTCCATATCTTATTCAGCATAACATCACCCCTTCCAGACAGTACTTCTAACAATATTGCTTCATCCAATGATGTAAACTAAACATGCATCACTATAAAGCACTAAAATTTCCTAAATAAAAGTTAAATAAAAAATTTCCCAGATGATGAATAACCAAACAAAATGAAAAATGTAGAGAAAAGATAGCAATGAAGCAATGCATGCACCTTTACTGCCGTCACCATTTTGTTTGGAATCTTTTCTAGAACACAAGGGTCTCAATTGCGAGCGAGAATTAGAAGAAGAAGAGGGTGGCTTATTTGATTTGGTGCAGAAGGAATGAGATGTTATGCTGCCAATTCGAGCTTGAATACCCATTAGCATCCCCAAAAAGATTCCAGATATGGAGCTTTTTAATTTGTTGAGCTAACGACCAACGGCTCTCTGCCGTTCTTATCGCTTTGTGAAAATACTAACCTCTAATTATTCTATTCTATGAGCGTGACACGTTGCATAATTCTAGTGCTTGTGGGACCTCATTCCCTCTTTTGTGGCCTCAGACCGGAGCCCCGTTTGAAGTCCAATTCTACATTGTCCTAAATGCATTTTATTTATTTATGCAATATATTATGGCATTATATATTTATATATTATATGAAATATGGAACTATTAATGGATAATTTTTTTTTTTAATTTTTAGGATATATTTTATATTAAATATAAATATCAATGTATTGTATAGGAATTCGTAAAGAAACTTAAATAAAATCAATTGTAATGTAATAGATTATTTAGTGTTTAAGTATTTAATTTAATTAAATTTAGGTTTTTTATTTTTATTTTATTAAATAATAGTTTAACTATTCACATATTTATTTTAATTATAATGTTATTATATAAAATTGGGTAATAGTTATTACTAATAAAAATTGAACAAATAAAAACTGAAAATAATATATAATTTGACAAAGGGTATTATAATTAAGTAATCAAATTTTTGGGTGGATTTAAAACTTTCAAAATTCTTGGGTGTCTTTGTTACTTTCCTCAAACTTGAGGAGGAAATTGTTGTGGACGCCTTTTAAAAAACGCATATTAATTCTGTATTAAGCTGACAGCACTGGCGCCCGTCCGATTAAACCCAGTCCACCTGATGTTCCTGCATGACAGGGGCAATTCATAACGCATGCCTAGCATCTGCCGCACACAAACATCTCTCTGGTCCACACCTTCCTTTCGTGGTGGTCGGCAGATTAGCTTTGAAAGAAGTTTGTTACGAACTCGTGTGGCCGATCATCATGCCACGTGCCACAATCTGCGTGTTAGTTTAAAGTTTTAAAGAATGAGGGTGGATCCAATCCAATTATCCACCCCAAGATAGAAACGAGGATGATTCTGGGCTGTTGGATTTTGTGGTCATATGAAACATGATGGATTGCGATTGGGACCCACTTTTTGTCCAAAGCAAAAATGCAACCGACACATGAAATAAAGTAATATTACATTCACCAACACTTCTCGTTAATTTTCTTTCATAAACTCATAATTGATCAATTTGTATGAGCCTTATCTATCTAATAATGGATTCCGTTTGACCAAACTCATTACAAATTGCTATATAAAATTAGTGAAAGATATAAACTAATTATAAATTGCCACAGAAGATTAGTAGAAGATATTTGTGAAACTAATATTATTATATTAACAAAATTGCTAGATTAACAATACTTTTTCGTAATTTACTCATGTGCCAATTTATTATTTGCCAATTATTATAATTTTATTAATTGACAAATAAAAAACTCACATATGACGAATTGTGACAAAAGTTGGGGAAAGGTCAATTATAATTTTATCAAGTAATCATTATAATTGATAAATAAAAAACTGATATATGTCGAATTGTGGCGAAAAGTTGTGGAAAGGTGCTGTTGGTCTAGCATTGCTCATCGCATGAAATATGGTTTGGTGGTTCTGAACTTCTGAATATATTTTAGTGGACTAGCAGGACTCACACGTTCGCATCACAAATCTCTGCTGGGACCCACTTCTGTTTGGTTTCACGATTACTCGGCCGATTTCTTACTCATAGGCGGCGCTATCAACGGCTGAGTCACTGATTCCCCTGCCTCGACGCCAATCTTGTCTTTTAAATTCTTAGCTAATTGATATCAAAGACAATCCTGTACATAAAATTCTTTTTTTCTTTTTTCATTCTAGTTTTTATATATAACTATACACTTAAGAATTTTGAAATATAATTTTAAGATGAATTTATTAAAACCTTGTGATGGATGTTAGAGATTTGAGCCTACTAATCTATAACTTAGCCAATACAAAATTATATAAATATAATAACACTTAATTTTTAGGATTCAATAGTATGAACATACGGACAAGTCGAAGTAATTTGTCAAGTGACAATCATACATAAACGAGTTACGAACAAAATTAAAGCGAATTACTCGATAGTTATCTTCCAAATCGTAGATAAATCTTATCTCCTTAGACATACATTATCCCGTAAAACAAGACATTATCTCCTAAAGGAGAAAAATCATGGAATTGACATCTCGGTATGATGGCCACAGCGGAAATCATGTGATTGATTTCACCAAATCGAGTTATAATCACAAAAATCACTATTGTAACCGCTACCAACTTAGTAGTATATAAAACCAAGGGAGTTAACAACTTTAGAGTGAGATCTTATTCTTGTAATCACAAACACAACAATAAGATAACAGTTGATTTAGACTTACGAGTTTAGCTCGCTAAAAAAATTTTAAAAATTCTTACACATTTGTTTTGATCAAGTATTTTTTTTCTTTGTTGATTATCCACCAAGATCAATCGGGTAACTCTGTTTGTTGTGAGATTTTGTAACAATAGTTAGATTGATGATTTATCATTTATGAACATTAATTGTTAAGAGAAATATTTAACTTTGAGTTTGAAGTAAAAAAAATATATATATGAAATTTTTTATATTATAAATGTAAGCTATATATGCAATTAACTTTTTATAATTAGAGTTATGAAAATATTTCTCAGTGTCTGTTAAAACATTTAAGTGAGAGTATTCAAATTATAACTACATTTGAGTGGTTAAGTGGTTCAATAATGATTCTTGAATGTATTATTAAAAAGGTTTTGAGTTCAAGTCCCTTATCGGGTGTTAATAGAAATAATCATTGGAGCTCTTATCCGTCCGATAATTTCAAGATTATAAAGGATTAGTTAAGATACGCGTAAGCTAGCCCAAACACCCTATCATTAAAAAAAAAAAGTATTTAAATTATAATTCAAAATAAGTATGTAAATTCCATGTTCTCTATTTCTAAATTATTGCTAGGTATAATATATAATCTAATTTAATATAAATAATTTCCTTGTCATTTGCCATTACAATTAAATTAAATAAGCTAATTGATTAATTACCATTAATTTGACTTGGATGACACCGAAAATCCATAGAATTAAAAGTGAAGTCATAGACTAGAAGTCGGCGTAGTAAATGAGTCAAAGTGGGCGATTAATTGAATGGTCTGGGCTAACTCACCACACAGAATCAGAAGCTTTGCGCGCCACACACATACCTGTGCTTTCTCTTTCTCAGTTTCTCTTAGCAGTCTTTTTCTCTTTTCTGGAAGTTCCATGGTAGTTATACTGTAAAAATGAATTCCAACGCATCATCATCTACACATCCCCTACCGCCGCAGCAGCCGCAATCCATGGCCACCACGTCATCAGCCGCCACTACATCGACGGCCACAGATGGTGGTGGCAAGAAGGTCAGGAAACCCTACACCATCACCAAGTCTAGAGAGAGCTGGACAGAAGAAGAACACGACAAGTTCCTCGAAGCTCTTCAGCTGTATGTTCTTCTTATCATTTCGTTAATTGCAAGGTTTATTACTTTAGAATCGAAGATGATTTTGTCTCAACAGAAGGTTATATGTTGAAATTTGTTTGAATTGTCACCGACTCCTTGTTGCTGATTGCCTTCAGTTTGCTTTAGCTCCTGCAGTCAGTTTTTTTTTTAGTTTCTGGTTTCAATTTGATTTGTTGCTTCCAATTGTTGGTATTTTGTGTTGTTAATTAACTGAAGACTGATGCTTTTTTTATTTTAACAGCAATTCTGATATCAGTTGGTTTGTGTTGTTTCTTGTTGATTCAGGTTTGACCGTGACTGGAAAAAGATTGAAGATTTTGTGGGTTCAAAAACAGTTATCCAGGTAAAAAAAATGGGTGATCCATTTTCATATTTTCGCGTGGAATTATTCTTTGCTGAAGTTTTTATTTTGCAGATTCGGAGTCATGCCCAGAAATACTTTTTGAAGGTCCAGAAGAATGGGACAATGGCCCATGTTCCTCCACCTCGTCCTAAACGCAAGGCCACGCATCCTTATCCGCAAAAAGCATCAAAAAATGGTCTGGATATCTTGTGCATAATGATGTTTTATTCTATTGAAACATATTAAGTATGTAGTTGACAAGTCTGACCTGTTATATCTTCAATCTGGCAGTTTTAGCACCCCTGCAGGCATCTGTGGCTTATCCGTCAGCAAATACCCTTGCTGCTGGATATGCTCCATGGGATGATGCTTCCATTATGATAAATGCAACATCCAGCAAAATTATGTCACCGCAAGAAGATTTTACCAATTTACCTGGAGCTGAAGGCATGCTTATTTCTTTTCTGTTATATATTTAAGTTTAAATATTAGTAGACTAGCTTTACTGAAGGGAACTTTCCAGCACTTATTATGGCATACCACGTTACTGATTCAGCTGATATTGGATCAAAGGGCGTATCCAGGATGGGTAACAGTTCTGTTAGTTGCATTGGAAGCTCAAGTAGAACACTAATCACTTCAGAGACGCCAAAGCAGGGGAAACAAGTTCCTATGCTTCATGGTAAACATGTCAATCTACGTGTTTGTTTCCCCAAATTCACTTACCTAGTGTTTGATTAAAAAAGTGGCTCTATTCAATTTTTCCTTTGCTTTGCAGGTATACCGGACTTTGCTGAAGTGTATGGCTTCATAGGGAGTGTCTTCGACCCAGAGACCAAAGGCCATGTGCAAAAGCTCAAGGAAATGGATCCCATAAATTTTGAAACGGTGAGTTTAATGCTACTTTATTGTCAGTTTCAGTCTGTTGTGTGAAGATAACTTCAATTTATCACCAATAAAGAAGAATATGTTATGCCCTATATATTAAGTGTTAGTGACCAATGTTCCAAATAACATATACAACATATCACCTGAGATAACTATTCATAACCAATGATGAAGGTTTATATGTGCTGCAGATACATTATAGGGTATATCTTGGCCCTGTTGGGCTCACCCGGTTAGTTTTTGACTCTTCATGCGGCTTAAGATGACAATAGACAAATAGATTGCCGCTATAGCACTAGAATGGGAAAGTCTTTCCTTATATTTTATAATACATATGATTCTATCTTGGCCTTTTATCTTAGGCTTCATGGCTAAGCTTTGCTTTGCTTTGATTCATGTTGCTCCAACTTGTTAGTAATGGAGCTTGTTCTTCTGTTTTCAATATGCATAAGATTTCAGCCAACGAACAGTTCTGTCAAACACAATGGTCATTAAGTGTAGCACTTCAGCTGTGGCTTTAGGGTTTAGAATGCTCATACGATATCTTTATTTTCCATTAGATATCATATGCTGTTGTCTGTTATATGTTGGAAAGTGTTATTATCCGTAAGGGGGTTTGATCTTTTCATTCAGTTGAACAATGTCAATAACTTCCCTCTTCAATTTGTGTAATCCTTAAAAAATATGTGTATAATTCCTTTTGTTGACTTGTACAGGTTTTATTGTTGATGAAGAACCTCAGTGTTAACTTGTCTAGCCCTGATTTTGAGCCAATTGTAAGCGTTAACTTCTTTGTTTATATAATTATACTCATCAGTGCACATAACTTGCTCTAGTTATGATAAACAAGTGCTATTCCTCGCGAAGCCTATTTTATATAATTTTAGGCCTCATTTTCCTTAGACCTGCAAAAGTGTGCTTTCCATATTATGCTTGGCTTCTGTTAGAATATTTACATAACTATCTCACTTATGTTTACATATGTAACTTGTTTAGACTCCGAAGAGGAATTTTCAAGCAATATATAATGTATCAATTGGATTTGTATAAATTTATTAGAGGTGGGACCCAATATTGTTGTGTTGATAGCTTTGGCTAGTCTTTAGGCATAGTGATTTTAGGATGTCTATCATGTTAAGCAAAAAACTCTCTTACCAAAAAGGTTTTACCTAAAAAAAAAGAATACATAACAAGGATAGCAATTTTCTTGATGAAAATTTGGCTGTCATTTCACCTCGTATTTATAAGCCACAGTCCTTGGAAGAAACACCGTAACATTAATGATAAACTGGTTGTAGAAAGGTTAAAAAATAAGATGATGTATAAATTGATTAACCACTGGCCTTACCATCTGTGCCATATGCAGCCTGAATTAGTTATGGACATTACAATTTTTCTCAGAAGAGACCTCTTAGACATGAGACTAGAACATAGACTTTTGCTTTTTTAAATAGGTTATAAAAGAAATCCTGAATTAGTTATGGTTTTTACAATATATGGATGTGTCGATCGCAGTTGTGAGTTGGTTTGTTTCTTCGGATTTCTTTTTCCCATATTTGAACATTTCTAGTGGTTTCAAATGATTGTTCTGACTTTGCCTGGTTGATTTCCTTGGTTCAGAAGAAGGTCATGTCATCCTATGACGCCAATTCAAAATCGGTGGGGATTGTTGCAAACAACCAAACGAGGGATATATCATGTTGAACTATTAATACTTACAGTTAGCTGACTAGTATGTTTGTTATTTCCATTAGTTTTCTTCTCACCACATTTATTTTTTCCTATATTATACCTTTACTCTTCTTGTAATTTCCGCCTTCACCTCAAATTCTGATTTCGTCACTATCATCGTTGATGATTATAAATTAAGAGTGCCTAATGTAATTGTTCTTGTATCGCTTACGTGGAAAATTTGCAAAATTTAGGGAGAAACCATTGCTACAATAGGCAGGAGAGATTGTGAATGATGTTGAGTGTAAGTAGGTAGTGATTTTGAAGTGTCTAAATCTTAGTGTCCACTTACCTCAGTGGGAATGGTTGTTATTTGCAGCAAGCAGTGTGTTTATATCTTATCAAATGTATTTAGTTGCTCATCTTTAAGCTGATGACTTTCTCAAGTAGATGGGTATTTGTAGACAGTTTCCAAATTGCCAATTAAAGCAAAAATACAAGAGTTTTGAGTATTGTATTTTTATTGTAATAAGGAGAATGGTTTGTTTGTTCTTTTGTGCTAAATATGGTGTCTTGAACGCCATTATGTGACTGGTGCTGTATTCTTATCCAAAACTTTCTTCTCCTTCATTCAGGCACTTGCATCTTAAATTAATATTAAATCCAATCCCCAACTGTAAACCCTAACTTTAATCAAATCACAAAACAAAATCATACCAAGACAACAAAAGAAAATAAAAAATAAAAAAAATCTATATGATAACAGTACTCTTTGTTGCTTAAAGATAGTGAGGGTTTTATTTGGGATATTGATTTTTTATTATTATTATAGAGATACGTTGTTAGTGTTTAAAGACTCTTTTCCACCCAAGGTTTGCCTTAATGACACTTTTTCACCCAAAGTTTAAATTCAGTTAATACTCAAAATACATTTTACTTTTTTAGTCGGCGTTCAGTGAGTTATTAGAAACCATTTTTGTAGAGTGGAGGTCGATAGATCGAATGGTGGTGACCGATTGAATATTCACCGTCGAAATCAATTGAAAATCTACTAAAAGCAAGAAACCCTAACTTTGTGGTGATCGACAATCAGTAAGAAATCAACTATCGGAGTGAGAGAGATTTTGTAGAGAGAACACCGGAGGTTCAAATGATGGTGATGATGAGAATTTTTTCCACCAGAATCTGTTTTGAATAGTAACAAAATATTAACTTTGGGTATAAAAGTGTCTTTTAAGGCAAACCTTGGGTGGGAAAAATCGTTTACTCTTTTTAAAAATACAGAATTGCGTTGCAGTGTTGTAATCCTTAGTTAAGGGGTGTGAGTGACAAGTCATTTGTATACCTAACTATTGGACGACAATAAAATCACATAATAGTATGTGCAATGTAACTATACGTACTGAAGAAAAGGTTTTAAACGACATGTCTTTGTTGAATACAAACATTAAGTGACATGTCGTTTACATACTGAACTCAGCGATGCAGTTTGTCCTCTCTGCTGCCCTGCTATCTTGTGCTTGAATCGTCTTTTGCGTACATAAAAATATAAAAATCAAGGAGCGTCTACCAGGCCCGACGAAGTATCCAGAACTTGAAATTCAGCGATCAGGTGTCGTGTAATTACTCTTCTCCTTGTGGCAGTCCAATTCTCAATCGAGTTCCTGGTACTTATGATTCTTATACTCGACCTCAATTCAATTGTTTGATTCATGAAACACTGAAATTGAATCTAGGGTTTTCTATTTCTCCTCCAATTTTACACGAACAACACAATGCTGCAACCTCAAATTGTTCACTCACCAGCTAGATTAGGCCTTACAAACCCTAATTCTCCTTCTCTTCAAAACCCTACGCCTCCCAAATTCCCCTCCTCCTCTCACCAGTTTCACCACCACTCCACGGCTACCTCCGCCTCCACGACCGCCACCCCCAATCCTGCCCCCACCACCTCCACCACTACATGCAACTCCTCAACTCTCCTCTCTCTTCTCCCGCCTCTTCCCCGAGCCCAAGCCCTTCTCCTTCAAATGGCTTCTTTAGCCTCAAAACTCTTCGACGTCTCCCCTAATCGTTCCCTTTGGATCTCCGCTTTTCGCGGCTCTCTTCCCACGTTTTTGTCTTCTCAAATTCAGTCTCAGCCCCCGCCTCCTCTTGAGTCTTCTCCTTCCACCACTAAGGAAATTATTTCTTCCTTTACTGCCCTTCAGACTCAGCTTTTTGAAGCTGTTGCTGAGCTCCAAGAAATTCTTGACCTTCAAGATGCTAAGCAAAAGATTGCTCGTGAAGTTAAGTCTAAGGATTCGTCTATTCTTGCTTTTGCTAATAAGATTAAGGAGGCCGAGCGCGTTCTTGATATCCTTGTTGATGATTATTCGGATTATAGACGTCCCAAGAGGGTGAAACTGGAGGATGGTGAGGATGAAAGTGATGATTCTTGTACCACGACTGTTGCATCTAGGTTGAATTTGTCGGATATTTTGTCGTATGCTCATCGGATTAGCTACACGACTTTTGCGCCGCCTGAGTTCGGTGCTGGCGGCCCTCTGCGTGGAGCTATGCCACCTGCTCCGCAAGAGGAGCAAATGCGGGCTTCTCAGTTGTATGCTTTTGCTGATCTTGATGTGGGGTTGCCTAAAACTGTTGAAACTAAGGAGAAAACAATTGAGGCTATCATTGAGCCTCCACCTTCACAGCCAGCGGATGTCAATCCACTTGCAAATTTGGCTGGTTTGCTTCCTTCAAATTTCACAGTACCATCAGGTTGGAAACCGGGGATGCCTGTCGAGTTGCCCAAAGATTTTCCACTCATGCCTCCACCTGGGTGGAAGCCTGGAGATGCAGTACCATTGCCTCCATTGGATGCAATTTCTGTGCCTAGAATCGATGAACAACCAATGCGACCTATTCCTCCTCAGGGATTACATAAACAACCTGAGACAATCCAGGTTCGACATGTTGAGTTGGATATTTTGGATCAAGATGATGACAGTAGTGATTATAGCAGTGAAGAGGGAAGCTCTGATGATGATAATTAGCCGAATGATAGTTCTGAAGTTTTGTGGGCTGAAGTGCTGATGTTAAGTGTATTAACAAGTATAGCTTATGCAATCTGAACAAATAAAATTTTTGTTTCGCTTATGAATGTTTCTTTCTTGCAATGGTGATTGTGATATCCTCAGGTATATTAGTACGGAAATATATTCGTTAATTGGAGATATAGGTAGAATGATAGTTGAGAGAAGTTCCGTGGAAAGAGTAGCATGTATGCCTGAAGTTCATTCGTTGAGTTTCAACAACTTCCAAGTTAGATTGTAATTTTGATAGATTAATACTTGTTGATCTGGTTATCCTTAAATTATGCTTAGTAATTTCTGTTTATTGCATAAGTTTTGCATTCATCATATGTTCCTGAACATCTCCATTCATTTTAACTATTGTTGTTTAATATGAACAAAGATATTCCTCTCTATTTCCCGTCATTGGCAGAGTATGAGTATCTCGTTATCATATGGCGCCCAAACGCAAATTGAAAACAGCTGCCATAGAGATTAACCAAAACAATAACATTAGGGACATCGAAAAAGTTGCACCGAATTTCTGTATCAGCCTAAGTGTAACGCTCGTCTGAATTTTTTTACAATTTTTTTCTAGTGAACGGCCGTCCATCACATTTGGACGGCCGTTCACTCACATGGACGCTTGTCCATGTACAAGGGACAGACGTCCTCATTTAAAGGACGCCCGTTCCTGATTAAAATACGATTAAAAAATTTGTAAAACATTAGGGATGGCTGTCCATCCATTATGGATGGCCATCCATTAATTTTGGACGAGCGCTCACAAATAATGGACGCCCGTCCTTCACCCAAATATGAAAAAAAAAAAAATTATAAACATTTGGGACGACCATCCATCTATTATGGACGACCGTCCATTACGTTTGGACGGGCGTCCAGTATGAATGGACGGCCATCCCTTATGTTTGGACGGGCGTCCATTCGTAATGGACGCCCGTCCATACTTTAAAAAAAAAAAAAAAAATTATAAACATGGATACTGCTTCTGCTTCTTCCTTTCATAAATGTTCCATTTTCTTTCTCTTGGAATAACGGCGCCATGCAGCTTGGATGAAGCATGCGGCCCGTGTCCTCCACTGTTATGAGTAGAACCTGAAGGTGTGCTAAACCTGTCTAGTGTGAAGGCGCCTGAATTGAGTGGCCGCAAATTTTAACTCTTCAGCGACAGAGCAAAACCCTGAACCTCTCTCATAGCCTTCATCGTCCAGGTAGAGGATGGGAGGTTAATGCTGGATTTGGGTTCCAGTGCCCAGGTCAAAAGCTCCTCACCACAGAAGTCTCCTTCTTTCAGAAAACAACACAAAGGAGAGAGGTTTAGGAGCTTCTGTTTCTGAGGCGCAAGTGAAGGCCAAGGAAGATAGCACTTCCAATGCTAATGATGATAATAATAATAATAATGTATTCTTGCCTTATTCAGTATTAAGTATGGAGATGTACAGGTCCATATGCATATATGCATGCATTTACTTAAAAGTCTGATTAGTTAAAAGTCGTGGGCAGTTATTAGATGATCAGAGAAGAAGAAGAAGAGAAGCGAAAGTGGAGAAGTTGAGCAGTTATTTTTTTTTTTTTTTTTTTTAAGTATGGACGGGCGAATGGACACTCGTCCAAACATAAGGGACGGGCATCCATTCATAATGGATGGGCGTCCATTCGTAATGAACGGTCGTCCCAAATGTTCATAAAAAAAATTTATTGTATTTTATTTATGGACGGGCATCCTTTAAATGGGGACGCCCGTCCATATAATATGGACGGGCGTCCATGTGAGTGAACGGCCGTCCAAATTTGATGGACGGCTGTTTACTAGAAAAAAATTGTTAAAAAAATCAGAGACGTGTTACACGTAAGCCGGTACAAAATTTCGGTGCAGGTTTTTTGGTATCCCTAGATTTATTGTAACCAAAAACACAAATTTTAAATTTATTTTCTGTTTTTGTTGTGTTACATCTTTGAAAAACATTAATACATCTTATACAAATTTAGTTTTTTTTTTTTTTTTTTTTTTTTTTAAAGTATTAAGTAATTGTGATTTATGTACATATAATTGAGGAACAAGTTTAATTATTTAATTGTTATGATCAAAATATTTCTTTAACTTTATAATTGAGGTATATATAACCAGACTTAAATTAATTACATTAGATTATTTTTGTTGAACCCAACTGATTTAGGTTGGTTTGATGAGGCAACTCAATGTCAATTAATATGAGGAGAGGTCTTATTTAAGAAAAATATTATCCTTACAAAGACTTATACAAATAGGGCTACAAAGTGACATGGGCGAGAAGAAAAAAACAAAGAAAGAAGGGAAAAAGAGAGAGAGAGAGAGAGAGAGAAATTATGAAGATCAAGGGTAGCAATTGTCTTTGTATGTCCCCTTTGTATTTGTCTTTGTAAGACTAGTACTTCTCGTTATTTAAACCTCTTTAAAGCTATATCTTAAGTAAAATTTATGAGTAAACGACTTTTTTCCACCCAAGGTTTGCCTAATGACACTTTTTCACCCAAAAAGTTTCAAAATACCATTTTCCCAACTAACGTTTATATTCTTTTAATATCTAAAATACACTTCACTTTATCAGTCGACATTTGGTGAGTTATCAGGAGTCAGGATAAGAAGGGTTTTGTAGAGTGAAGGCCAGTGGATCAAATGATGGTGACCGATTGAATATTCGTCGCCATAATCAACCAAAAATCAACTAAAAACAGAAAACATTAGCTTTGCGTTGGTCACAATCGACAAGAAATTAAGTACCAGAGTGAGAGGAGTTTTGTAAAGAGGAGACCGAAGGTTTAAATGGTAGTGACAAAGAGAATTTTCGCTGCCAAAGTTGACTTTGGGTAGTAATGGAATATTAACTTTGGGTGGGAAAGTAGTATTTTGAAACTTTTTGGGTGGAAAAGGTGATTAAGGCAAACCTTGGGTGGGAAAAAGTTGTTTACTCAAAATTTATTTTAAAAATTTTTTTTCTTTCCTTTCTTCCTTATATCTTCTTGCAATCCAAACTTTTTTCAACTTTATTTAAAATCATGATGACTAAAAACCCAAAATTTCCTATATAATTAAAAAATTGATATTTTTATTTTAGATGGGCAGTAAAGTAGTCAATTTTAATTATTGATAGGTTGTTAGAAACAACATTCAATTATATAAGAGCCAGTTCTTTTTACTTTTTTATTTAAAAAAAAAAATTAGGTGTGTAAATTTGTCAATGTGAATAGGGATGATGCGAGCTTTTGAAAATTGTTATTATTATGTACGTTAATGTCTTTCTTTGATAATATTATTTTATAATATAGTTTTTATTTTAAAAAAAAAAAATTTGAATATGATCAATCTAAGATTGGGTGTATTCAGTTTAAGATAACAAATCATAAATTTAAATATATTAAGTTTAAGATAAAAGAACAAATACTACCCATCTCTAATAAAATTTTTATCATATACTTTTTAAATGTTTTTATATTTCTCAACCGGTTCATAAGCTAACCACTAGAATCTCGTATGTTCTGAGGGAGGTCCGTGAGGGGATTTGCGAGAACCATGCAGGAGACAGATCTCTAGTATATAAAGTGTTTCATCAAGGTTATTACTGGCCAACAGTTTTCGACGATGCAACAAACTATGTGCGCAGATGCGGCAGATGCCAGAGATTTGCAGATACTCCACGAGCTCCACCTCAAGAATTAACTACACGAACAAGCCCATAGCCATTTGCAATCTAGGACATCGACCTGATCGACCCTTTGTCTCAAGGAAAAGGGGGTGTTAAGTTTGTAGTGGTTGTCGTTGACTACTTCACCAAGTGGGCAGAAGCCGAGCCTTTAGCCACCATCACGTCGAACAAGCTAAATGATTTCATCTACAAAAACACCATTTGTAGGTTCGGAATCCCCCACACTATAATAACCGACAACGAGAAACAGTTCGCCAGTGAGGACTTCAGATCTTTCTGCGAACAGCTCGGCATCAAGAAGAGTTTCGTCACTGTTTATCGACCTCAAGCCAATGGTCAAGTAGAGGCTATAAACAAAGTCATCAAGCACACCATCAAAAAGAAGCTCGACGCCCTGAAAGGAAGATGGGCCAAAAAATTGCTCAAAGCCTTGTGGTTTTGCAAGACAACAGCCAGGAGCTCGACAGGAGAAACCTCGTTCTCTCTCTCATACGGGTGCGAAGCAATGGCCCCAGTCGAAGTAGGGATCAGTTCGTTCCGAAGTGAAGTTTTCAATGAACAAGGCAATAAAGACTTTCTCCGCCTGAGGCTGGATTTAATCGAAGAACATTAGGGCAAGTCTCAATTAAGGCTTGCCTCGTATCAACAGCAAGCCAGACGATACTTCAACACCAAAATCAAAAACAGAGACTTTGAAGTGGACGATCTAGTTCTTAAAAAGATCGTCCAGAGTACTCAAAACCCGAACTTGGGAGCACTTGGGCCCAAATGGGAAGGTCCATTCAAGATCTCTACAAAGCTCATATCAGGAACTTTCCACCTAAAACGCCTCAATGGCGAAGCAATAATGCTATCTTGGAATGCCGAACATTTGCAAAGGTACTATTAATGAGTAGCTCGGGTTCCACCCGTGTCTTATTTTATCATTCATTGTAAGGTCGCTCAGGTTCCACCCATGTCTACGCGATAGCATCTAAAAAAAAAAAAGAACTCGAAGTCAAGAGTTCAGAAAAATGCAGCTTATTTGAATAAGTCACGCCAAAATCCAACTCTATAAGGATGAAATATCTCAAATCGACGAAGTTATACTTGGAAAAATTCAAGAAAAACACATCAAAGGAAATCGGCCCTAAACTGACGACCAAAACTCGAGATAGACAATGGATCCGAAGTCGAAGTTGTTGCATGAGATTTATTCGCATATATTCAAAAAGCTCTTCAAAAGGCGAGCTACGCATAACTTGGAGCAAATTCGGAATTTTTTTTTTCGATAAGTCCGATTATGACAATTGAAATGACTCCGCAGGAACATAAAAAAATTTGCTCGATGGAGATATACTAAAATATCTTATATTCATGGTGCAATTCGATTACAGTCTAAAAAGAGAGAGAGAGAGAGAGAGAAAAGACATATAATTATTTTTCAAGTAGGTGGAGGAACAGGGGCATCATCTATGGTCGTCTAGGGAGCTCGTCACCGACTGAGAGAGATGGCTCCTCGACGGAAGGAATGGCATTAGCCTTTTCAAGGTTGGGAGCCTCGTCCGGGGGAAGGTCAACAACATTGGGTGGAAGTGTAGCTAGGGGAGCCAAATCCTCGACTTCTTGCTTGAGGCTAATCTCCGCCTCACCTTCCTCGACCTCTTCTTAGCCCTCACCATCAGCCTTAGAATCATCCAAGTATACATAGGCCATTCCCTGAGCTTCATCCTTCATCCTGTTGACCTCTCTTTGGTAAGCTCGTGGAAAGAAGGAGAAATCGATCGAAGGGTGAGCTTCCTAGGACTTCTGCACCAAGAAGAAGATCGACGTCTCCCAAGCTCGAGTGGTTATGACCTCATTCAATTCCCTGATCTGAAGCCTAAGTTGCTCGGCCTCAGCTTCGACCTTTCATCGACCTTCTGCTTCTTGAGCAAGGTCGAGTGAGGTCTGCTTGAACTTTGTTTCCCATTCCGAAGTGGTTTTTTGAGCCAAAGAGAGCTCGAAATTCAGCTTGTTATTGGCACCTCGTTGTTGTGCCAAACTCTTCCCAAGCTTGATTGCTTCGACTTTGGCCTTAGCTCGCGCAGCCTCGCTCACCTTGATATTGTCAAGGAACTCAATTTCCTTAACCTCGAAGGCCGCCATCTCTTTCTTGAGCAGCTCAAGCTCAGCCTGCCTTTCTTCCTTCTCCTTCTCTGCCACCTAGGCCCTAGCCAGGGCATCCTCCTTCACTATTTTTGCCAACTGCCATTCTCGATGAGTGCCCTCCAACGTGGTATAGCACTCATTGTAGAGAAGTCTGCTCGCCATGACAACTTAAAGAAAAAAAGGGCGGAAAGTCAACAAACAATCATGATAGCATGAAAGAATAAAGAGGGCGAACTACTAGTACCTTTGTCGTGTAGCTACATACCCAAGCAAACATCTCGACGGGAGATGAATCCTTAACGCCCATGAATGTTCACGGTGTGATGTCATCCCTGGCTGCTACAACCCCAACGTTGATATGGTCGGGGAGTTGGTCAATCAAAGCATCAATTGTAGCCTGAGCCGCCTCGTCCATCTTCTTGCATCCCTATCGAGACGAGCTGGATTTACTTCCCCCAACAATAGCAGTCTTGCCCATAGGAGCAGACTTCTTCTAGGCCAAGTCTTTGGCCACTGACTTCTTTGGGCCGCCAACATGTATTGCGACCTTCTTGCTCGAGCCAACTTGCTGCTCAACCATCTTCTGCTTTTTCGAGCCCCCCTGAGGCTTAGTCGACTTCTTCTTCTTGAGCCATCATACTGCTCGAGTGCCTTCTATTTCCTTGAGCCTTTAGTTAACTCGGGTGTTTTCTTTGCCGGCCCCTTTTGGGGCTTGGAGGCACCTTTCCCGCCAACTGCCTTCAAGGCAGTCGCGGGCTTCTTCGCATTTGGGCCTTCCCCAAGTTTGCCCCTGCTACGCTTCACGCAGGCAATATTAGTGGCCTGCTTCATCACCAAAGCTGCCGGCATCTTCTTGGCAGTCGTAGAAGCTGCCGCTTTTTTCTTGAGGCCCTTTGGCTTCTTGGCTCACATTTTTGCAGAAAAGAAAAGCAAGTAGTGAGCGACCTATTTATGCAAAAGGAATAAGCGCGAGCAAGCGATAACTTACCTTTCTTGAGAACGGTAAGAAACTTAATGTTGTTCTCACAGAAGTCGTACGCCCTCAAGTGAGGGAGTGAGATGATCTCGTTAACGTTGTGTTGTCTATCGAAAAGGTCGCTAAAGCGTTGGAGCCTCTGTAAGCTCGCAACAGGGAGATAATTCTGCTTGACGTTAACTGCAAAGCAAAGCAACACAGTTAACTTAAACATAGAGTTTGAAAGCGATCTTCACACACACTAGGAGTTGAAGTCTTACTCGCTTTCGAAGCAAAAACACCGATCTCCCAGGCCTCATAAAAGAAAAATTGGGAGTCCCAATGCGAGACCTTCTTTGGGACGTCGACCAGACCGTTAAAGTGTACCTTCCTCACCTTAGATAGGTAGTACGTTTGGTCTTGACCCTTCTTTAGCCTATACAAATGGACGAGCTCTTCGACGGATGACTCGCCCAACTCGGCAATCATTTATGCTATGTACAAACCTATGATTATGACATATGAGTTCGCGGACAGCGGAAGAGCGACGATGTTGATGAAGTGATGAGGGGGAATAGATACCCTGCATCTCAAGAGGGTCTCAGAGGTCGCTACCCATCCAAGTGGGGGATTCATCCAGAAAAAGTTCCCTAGAGCCATCAAATTGAGTTGCAGCACATAAGTCTCTCTTATGCACCTTAGGTCCTCGACATTAATCGAGGATTATCGTTCCCTCCACAGCCTATGAACTAGAGACCGGTTGGATTGAGCCAACTGTACTAAGGCATGATCGGACGAGCCCGCCGCGTCGGGGTCCGAGCTCTATGCGACGATCTCCTCTAAGACCTTGAGGATTGTACCCCCAAGGATTGTCGAGCCCGCGGGTGAGTCGAACATGTGATCAATCGTGTGGCTACTGGATGAAGACATAATTAAAGCTCACTTTTAGGTACCTGAAACAGAAGCGAACATGTATCAGAGCTCGAAAGACTCGGTGATCTATCCGCACTTTGCTTTCAGTTCAGGCACCCAAGATAGCTCAAGCTAGATGACGAATGCACGCGACCTATCCAGGATTCCCGCAGCCACCGCAGTAAACCCTCCTTAAACCCAAGACCACCGGAGACACGTTTAAAAACCTTAGTAAACCCCTAGAAGATTCAATGTGGCCACAATAATGACCACCCTTAGCCGCAAAAATAGAGAAAGCAACTAAAGAGAGGGAAATAAGCCTTACCGAAACAAGAGAATGGGAAGAACTCGCCGAAAAGAGTACTATGACGATGATGAAGTAGCAACAGAATAAGCAAAACACGTTACAGAATTTTCGCAAGTTGAGTAAGTTTATGATGACTTCACTTGCTTTTATAGTAGCTTGCATGGGAGACGAAAGGGCGGGGTTCGATTGTAGTCGTCGACCTACAGTGAATCTTGACCCTCTATTTATCGAGTAATCCTAGCCCTTGGATGTATGTGTCAACGACTCGCAAGGGGCGACGAACTATCAAACTGCTATGATCCTAACCGTCGCCACACGTCACCTCAACTCTGTGCGTGGACAGCTGTAGTCGCCCACATGCGATGAAATGTGACTACCAAAGGCTGCCGCATTTAATACGACATGATTGCGTGGAATTTACATAATTGTCCTGACCATTCATATTCCAAGTTTGACAAATGTCACAGAGGAGAAAAGATCCAAATGTGAAGTACGTTGACTGGGCATGGGTTCGACCCTCGAAGCTCGACCGAATCCATGTCTGATGAATTATTGACCATGCCAAGCTTGATATCAAATCGAGCAATAGTCTTCGAAGCTCGAAACGAGCATAAAACACTAGGGGGCAGATGTTGTGTGTGATTTTTCCACCAAGCTCAGAGCATTGCAAGAATATAGTTCGATCTAGAACCAGCTCGGCTCCACCGATTGTCCGACCCAGCATAAGCTAGTCATGAACAATCCGTGCGATTGTTCAACCAATTCCTAGATAACTTTAGATCCTAGATATCCTGGGATGGATCAGATTGACAGCAATCCTTGCGCAATCACAACGTCCAATTGTGAGAATATCAAAGTTGAATTTCAATTTAATTGTAATCCCCTTATTTTTTCTCTTTCCTTTGTACAAACTTTGTATATAAACCCACTCAAATGATGAGGAAGGGGTTGGAAAATACTCCTAAAATTATTATTGTAAGCTCTCACAATAAATACAAAAGCAGTAGACGTAGGCTCAAGAGTTTATCTCGTCGAACCACTTTAAAATTCTCTTTATAATTTACTTTACCGAATTCATTACTTATTCATTGCTGATTATCCGTAATCACGCACACAATAGTTCTAATCCCACCAAGGTCAATTAGATCACTCTAGTTGGTGCATATTCTTGTATCAACAATGATCAATCTAAGATTAGGTGTATTCAGTTTAAGATAACAAATCATAAATTTAAATATATTTAAGTTTAAGATAAAAGAACAAATACTACCTATCTCTAATAATTTTTTTATCATGTGCTTCTTTAAATGTTTTTATATTTCTCAACCGGTTCATGAGCTAACCACTAGAATCTCGGCCTCGTCTCGTCTGTCAGGCCCTCTTCCAGGGTGCAGCCCAAATCCGTTTCTAGAAAATCTGACTCCTACCACAGACAAATAAGTCCCGTAACCCAAACACTTCCAAAGTCTCCAAAAAACCCTAGGCATCACTATATAAACATATATATACTCGCTCGTTTTCATTTTTAACACTCTCTCACAGACTAAACCCTAGCCTCCCCTTTCCTTTCACTCCCCCCATTCTGCACGATACCAATGGCCGCCGCAGCTCGTCCCTTGGTCTCCGTCCAGTCACTGGAAGGTGACATGGCCACCGATGCAGCTCCCACCGTACAATTACCCGCCGTCATGAAGGCTTCGATCCGTCCCGACATCGTCACGTTCGTCCACTCAAATATCTCCAAGAACAGCCGCCAGCCCTACGCCGTCTCCAAGAAAGCCGGCCACCAGACCTCCGCCGAGTCCTGGGGTACCGGTCGCGCCGTCTCCCGTATCCCCCGTGTTCCCGGTGGTGGTACTCACCGCGCCGGCCAGGGAGCCTTCGGAAACATGTGTCGCGGCGGACGCATGTTTGCTCCTACCAAGATCTGGCGCCGCTGGCACCGTAAGATCAACGTGAACCAGAAGAGGTATGCTATAGTCTCCGCTATCGCGGCTTCTGCCGTCCCATCCCTCGTGATGGCACGTGGCCATAAGATCGAGAAAGTTCCCGAATTGCCTCTGGTCGTCAGTGACTCAGCCGAGGGTGTTGAGAAAACATCCGCCGCTTTGAAGGTTTTGAAACAAATTGGTGCTTATGATGATGCCGAGAAGGCTAAGGACAGCCAATCTATTCGTCCTGGAAAGGGTAAAATGAGAAACCGTCGATACATTTCCAGGAAGGGCCCATTGGTTGTGTACTCAACTGAAGGGGCGAAGCTCGTTAAGGCCTTCAGGAACATTCCTGGTGTTGAGGTGGTTAACGTTGAGAGGTTGAACCTTTTGAAGCTTGCTCCAGGTGGACACCTTGGACGATTTGTTATCTGGACCAAGTCAGCCATTGAGAAGTTGGATTCAATCTATGGATCCTTCGATAAGGGGTCTGAGAAGAAGAAGGGGTACGTGTTGCCACGTGCCAAGATGGTGAATGCCGATTTGGCTAGGATCATTAACTCTGATGAGGTGCAATCTGTGGTAAGGCCGATTAAGAAGGAGGTGAAGAGAGCACCAATGAAGAAGAACCCACTGAAGAATCTCAACACTATGCTCAGACTCAACCCCTATGCCAAGACTGCTAGGAGAATGTCGCTTTTGGCTGAGGCACAACGTGTTAAGGCTAAGAAGGAGAAGCTTGACAAGAAGAGGAAGCCCATTACTAAGGTATATATGTTTCTTATTTGTTGAACTTTGATTGTGGAAGTTTTGTTTGTTTATTATATGTTTTTAAGGATATTTTTAGATTGTTGTTATTATAATATCTGCTTGTTTTAGGGGATTAGTACTGAATTTTGTGACTGGTAGTGTGATGGTTTATTACTTTGTACTGACCTGCTTTATATTGTAGCTTTTACTCGTATTGTATATTAACTGTATTAACAATTTTATGCTTTTTAGCTGGTAAGTTATTCAAAGAATCAAATTTCTATATATGGATTTTTGCTGCGTTGACTAATATTGTTAGATGTAAAATCATGTGGCATTAAAATTGTTTATCTGTAGTTCTTCAGTTTTCACTTAATATATACTTGTGTTTCAGAAATTTTTATGTTTTACTGTTTTAGAACGTCGCTTATTTAGTATTCTGAGTTGATTGAGGATACCTTTTAATGTTGGTGACCTTTAATTGGTTTATAAAAGTAGGTGTTTTTTTAATGAACCATTTATAACTCTAAGGCTTGGTTTTGTCTTAATTGTTGGTTTTATTAAGATTGATCCTATGAAAAGAAATACACAATTATTTTTGGGGCATTCCAAAGTCTTAATCAACTAATAGATTTCGACCTTGCCCATGAGGTTTGTTATTGTTTTCATTGAGAGGGAGAATTGAACTATGTTACATTGATTATGTTATTTCTTTTTTATCCTGCCAGGAGGAGGCATGTGCTATCAGGGCTGCTGGGAAGGCATGGTACCAAACCATGATCTCAGACAGTGATTATACTGAGTTCGAAAACTTCTCAAAGTGGCTTGGGGTGTCACAGTAGTGTGCCTTTTTGGTATTTGAAGTTTATCGTAAGACTATATATTTTGTTAATCCTTTTTGTTTTGCTGTTGGAACAATTTTAGTTTGCATTGAGTCATGGATGAGAATGTATGGAAGGAAAATGAGAGGAAAGTGTGGTACTTGGAATTGGGTTTTTCTTTCCAACTTTTTTTTTTCTCAATTGTCTAGGTGGAGGAAATTTTATTACAATCATAATCTTAGGATTTATTGTTTTTTGGCATTATTATGGATGATTTTTTAAGTTTAAAACTTTCAATTACATTTGATGTCTCTTATATTTTAATCTGTGATATGAATTAGTAGAATAAAATGTTTAACTGATATCAATACTGCATAAAATTTCATTAAGAATACTAAGAGGACGTGCCCTCACTCGTCCCCATAACTACTGGTTCTTGAAGCCTTTCTGGTCATTTTCATGTTATTTCCTGTGTTTCTAGTTCTAATGGAATATTCTTCTCTTTTATTAAATGAAGTTTGAAACGGAACTAGTTTCTGCCTTCTGGAACTTGCAGATATTTGATGTTTTCTTTTGAATGAGTGAGGTAGAAATGTGTCACTATTACAGTACTTTAATTTAGAAATTAGATCTGTAAAGAGAGATTATTAATAATTAATAATGGTATTGTATCTGAAACAACATTTTATTTTCCTAATGTATTGCTACTTCATATAGTCTCTGCCTCTATTGAATTGTTGAAGCTCAACAAGTTTTCACATGGATAACACACTACTCAACTATTGAAGTCAACTTGCCTGGCTTTCTTTTGAATACTCAAAGTCTCATTGGACAGCTGATACTTCAGCTCATTTCTCTCATTTGTACTCCGTGAGTCCATGGTGGCCTGACTTCCGTTTTAACACTCTTTACAAATCCTTTTACGTTTAATCGGATTTTTTTGAATACGTGGACTGGATCCACTTCTTTCTCTCATGTTCGACCACACCAACAAATAATCTTTTACTAGTGTAAACTTCAATAGTTGTTTTTCGAAAAACTATACCCGTATTTGTTACACTATTCCGGATCACCTATTTACTATTTAGGTTAAAAAATAAGACATTGTTATGAATAAATGTGGATATCCCTTGCAATTCTATAACTTCTCAATCTTTCATCTTCTCTAACTCTTGAATCTTACAACTTCAAAGCATTTTATTAGCTTTTAATTTCATTTATAATATTTCATAATCTTGAGACTATAAATAGATGTATTGTGAAAGATGATGTACACTCAACTTTGAAATAGAAAAGTATTAGTTCTATTTTCCTTCAATTATTTTCTCTCTTCTTTTAGTTTATCTTATAAGATGTTATCAACACGAGTCTCTAACCATATCAACTTGTCAAAGGAAAAAAAATCTCATCAAGTTTCAAGCTTTTATCTCTTATCAAATTTGGAGTTGAAGTATTCCTTGCCATAAATTCAATTTTGCGTTTATCTCAATATGCTTTATAAATATGTTGGAATGTTTAATCATTTTTATAGTATAAAATATATGAAAGTGTTCTAATTAAACATTGTATAGTGATAGATTTATAATTTGATTACTATGAAAAGACATACATATATTTGTAAATATTTGCTTTTATAATTTGCATTCTCAAATTATTAAATTCTCTATAACTGTAATAAATTGTATATTCATTATTGTTATTCTAAATTCTTATTTGTGATAATATTTTCATTTTATTAGAGATTGTCTAATTTATTAAATATTTCTTTTATAGATTTTGTCATGACAAATCTTACGAAACTTGAATTTGGGGCTCTTGATATTATGTTCAAGAATTATTTGTCATGGATTCTTGATGCTGAAATTCACTTAGATGCTATAGGTCTTGGTGACACAATGAAAGAAGGAAATGAATCATCAAATCAAAATAAGGCTAAAACCATGATTATCCTTTGCAATAATACTACGGACACCGAAAAAATTACACCGAAATTTTGTACCGGCCTACGTGTAACACGCGTCTGAATTTTTTTACAATTTTTTTCTAGTGAATTGACGGCCGTTCACTCACATGGACGCCCGTCCATATTATATGGACGGGCGTCCATACATAAGGGACGGGCGTCCCCATTTAAAGGACGTCCGTCCCTAATTAAAATATAATTAAAAAATTTGTAAAATATTAGGGACGGCCGTCCATCCATTATGGACGGCCGTCCATTAATTTTGGACGGGCGTCCACAATAATGGACGCCCGTCCTTCACCCAAATATAAAAAAAAAAAAAATAAAAAAAAAATAAAAAAAAAAAAAAAAAAATTGGAATTGTGGACAGTCGTCCTACTTTGCTTTTACAAATAAGCCATAGCATGTTTCTCAACAGCCCTCTCCACCTTCGCCGGAACCAAATCACTCATTGTTTCTGGCGCTCTGCTTTCTTCTTTCTATTCTCCTGAACGCACTGCTGTTTCGTGGCTGCAGAGCCCAGAATGCGCAGTCCCACGCTGCTGTTTCAGTGGCTGTAGTGGCTGCTGCCATAGCAGCCGTTACAGCAGACATGCTGCGTCTTCATCTTCAAGAAAGAACGCGAGCAGCCATTTCCAGGTGGGGTGTCCCTCCAGTTCCAAGAAGGAACTCCGGTGGCAGCAACAGGTTAGCTGTGGTAATAGCAAAAGGATGTCCCTCATGATCTAGCCGTCTTTCAAGATTGAGTGTCAGCCTGCCACTAGCTGCACACCAAAAAACTTTAACAGGAGGGAAAGCATATCTCATTTAATTTAAGATAAAACAAATCAATTGAAAAAGCACACAAGATATATGAGTGATATACAAATGAAACTCATAGCAATCCAAGAACCTTGTGAACAACATGCGAGACAAGGGGAGACTAGCTGCCATATACTTTGAAGATCTTCGAGGAGATGATTTATTTTTTTCAACCTACTAGACTCTTGCCTGCTCTTAGAGTGAATAGAAAGATCAAGTTCCAGAAAAGTCTTATATATTGATGACGAAGAAGAGGAGAGAAGAAGAAGAGGCTTAATGTTTTTTTCTTTTTTAAAAGTATGGACGGGCGTCCATTAGGAATGGACGCCCGTCCAAATGTAAGGGACGGCTGTCCAAAATTTATGGACGGCCGTCCCAATTTTTTTTTTTTTTTTATATTTGAGTGAAGGACGGGCGTCCATTATTTGTGGACGCCCGTCCAAAATTAATGGACGGCCGTCCATAATGGATGGACGGCCGTCCCTAATGTTTTATAAATTTTTTAATTGTATTTTAATTAGGGATGGGCGTCCTTTAAATGGGGACGCCCTTCCCTTGTGTATGGACGCCCGTCCATATAATATGAACGGGCGTCCATGTAAGTGAACGACCGTCCAAATGTCTGTTCAAGAAAAAAATTGTAAAAAAATTCAGACATGCGTTACACGTAGGCCGGTACAAAATTTTGGTGTAATTTTTTCGGTGTCCGTAGTGTTATTGTTATCCTTTGATACCATCTCCATGAAGGATTGAAAATTGAATACCTTACGGTAAAAGATCTACTTTTTGGAAAAATTCAAAGGAAAGATATGATCACTAGAAAACTGTGATTCTTCCTAAAATCATGAAGCTCGCCCAACAGGTTCTACTCCATTCCCTGAAGTAGATGTGACAATATATGATAATGATGGGCATGGGTGGTGGTTATAATAATAACTCTTCTAACTATAAAAGCCACCGGAAGTGGAATAATGATGAAGAGATAAAGGAAAATGGCAAAATGGACAACATAAAAATTCAAAGAATACAGAAGATCTGTGCTATCGATATGGCATGAAAGGACATTGATCACGTACCTGTCGTACGCCTAAACATCTTGTTGAACTTTATCAAGCATCGTTGAAAGAAAAAGAGACAAATATGAAAGCAAATTTTGCCTACCAAAATAAAAATAGAGAAGCAAATTTTGCTTATCAAGATGATAATTTTGATCATGGACCTGTTGATATAACACATCTAAATGTTGCAGATTTCTTCGGAAATACCAAAGGGAGAATTGATCATTTAATTGGGGATGGAAATGTCCAAAATTATTAAAGTTATGTTTTTGTGAGTGTTTTACTTTTAATATGTTTAAGTGTGATTTGCAATTTTAGGTAAATTACTTTGTTTTGTTGGCTTTGTAATATGTCTTACTATGTATTTTGTTTTGGATAAAGAAAAATGGATATCCCCAAGTCTATGATTGGATCCAAGATTATTGATGATGAAGATATTTGTCTCGCAGACAATGCTACAACGCACACTATACTCAAAGAAAGAAAACATTTTTCTTCTTTGTTAATGTGTGAAGCTAACATAAATACAATATCTGATAGTACAAGATTAATTGAAGGCTCTAGAAGAGCTAATATATTATTGCCCAGAGGAACACAGTTTATTATAAAAGATGCATTATTTTCTTCCAAGTCTAAAAGAAATTTATTAAGTTTTAAAGATATTCACTGTAATGGATATCATATTGAGACAACTAATGATGAAAATATTGAATATCTTTATATTACAAGAATAATTGCAAGCAAGAAATGTGTGTTGGAAAAAAATACCTTCTTTTTCTTTCAGATTGTATTACACAAATATCAGTATATTTGAAACACATGTTATAGTAAACCAAAAGTTTACTGATCCTAATACTTTTATTAATTGACACGATCGGTTAGGTCATCCCGTTTCAATAATGATGCGAAGAATCATTAAGAAATCACATAGACATCTGTTGAAAAACCAGAAGATTTTTTAATCTAATTAATTCTCTTATGCTGGTTGTTCTTAAGGTAAATTAATTATTAGACCATCACCAGCTAAAATTGGGATTGAATCACTTACATTTTTAAAACAAATTCAAGGTGATATATGTGAGCCTATTCATCCACCATGTGGACTATTTATATATTTTATGGTCTTAGTAGATGCATCTACAAGATGATCTCATGTGTATTTATTATCTACTCGCAACTTGGCGTTTGTGAGATTACTTGCCCAAATAATTCAATTGCGAGCACAATTTTCAGATTATACAATTAAGACAATATGTCTTGATAATGCTAGTGAATTTATGTCTCAGGCTTTTAATGATTATTGTATGTCAATCGGAATAACGGTTGAAAAGCCTGTTGCCCATGTTCATACACAGAATGGTCTAGCAGAATCATTTATTAAATGTCGCTAGACCATTACTTATGAGAACAAAGCTCCCAAGTTCTGCTTGGGGACATGCTATTTTACATGCAGCAACACTTGTACGCATTAGGCCAACAAGTTATTACAAATTCTCCCGTTTACAATTGGCTTTTGGTTAAAAGCCGAATATTTCCCATTTAAGAACATTTGGATGTGCAGTATATGTTCCAATTGCTCCACCACAACGCACTACAATGGGTCCTCAAAGAAGATTGGGAATATATGTTGGATATGAATCTCCTTCTATAATTAAATATTTAGAACCATTAACAGGAGATTTATTTACGACACGATTTGTCGATTGTCATTTTGATGAAACAAAATTCCCAGCATTAGGGGAAGAGAATAGGCAGCTAGAAAAGGAAATTACCTGGAAAATATCATCATTATCTTATCTTGATCCTCGTTCTAAACAATGTGAACAAGAAGTTAAAAAGATAATTCATTTGCAAAATGAAGCAAATCAGTTGCCAAATGCATTCACTAATTCAAAAAGAGTGACTGAATCTCACATACCAGTTGCAAATGCTCTAATTCGGATTGATGTCCTTGAAGAACAATTACCTATAGCAAATGAATCTAAGGCACGTTTAAAGCATGGTAGACTAGTTGGTTCCAAAGATAAAAATCCTTGAAAGAAAAGAGCAGCAAATGACCAAGATGCTTACATCAAGGAGGCAAGTTCTCATGAAGAGAATAGAGACATAAGTAATCATGAAACTCTAGAAGAAGTTCAGATACTTGAAACTAGCAAGAATGAAGAGATCTCAATAAATTATTCTCTACAAGAAAAATATGGAATAGAAAAGAAATAATTGTCGACAATATTTTTGCATACAATATAGCACTTGATATTGTAAATAATAATGAAGATCTTGAACCTAAATCTATTGAAGAATGTAGACAGAGAGCAGATTGGCCAAAATGGAAAGACGTAATCAAGGCAGAATTGAATTCATTAGAAAAACATGGAGTTTTCGAAGCTATAGTCCGAACACCTAAAGATGTAATGCCAATGAGGTACAAATGGTGTGAAAATGAAATGACAAAAATGCAGTCGTAAGATATAAAGCACGACTTGTAGCAAAAGGGTTTTTGCAAAGACATGGCATTGATTATGAAGAAACATATTCTCTTCTGATGGATGCAATAACATTTTGATTTCTTATTAGTCTGGCAACAAGTAAAACCCTTGATACGCGTCTAATGGATATAGTTATAGCCTATTTATATGGATCACTTGATAACGACATATATATGAAAATTTCTGAAGGATTTAAAATGCTTGAAGCATGTAACTCAAATTCTCGACAATTTTATTCAATTAAATTGCATAAATCATTATATGGATTAAAGCAATCAGGTCGTATGTGGTATAATTGTCTTGGTGAATATTTGTTGAAAGAAGGTTATAAAAATGACCCTATTTGCCCATGTGTTTTCATAAAAAAAAATATGGATATGAATTTGTTATAATTGCTATATGTTGATGACTTGAATATTATTGCAACTCCTAAAGAGATTCAAAGGGCAGCAGGTTATCTAGAAATGGAATTTGAGATAAAAGACCTTGGAAAACAAAATTTATTCACGGTTTGCAAATTGAGCACTTAACGAGTGGAATTTTTGTGCAACAATAAAATTATACCGAGAAAATCTTAAAACGATTTTATATGGATAAAGCACATACATTGAGTACCCCAATGGTTGTAAGATCACTTGGTGTGAATAAAGATCATTTTAGCCGACAGAAGATAAAGGAGAGGTACTTGGTCATGGAGTACCATACATAAGGGCAATAGGTGCATTAATGTATGTTGCTAACAATACATGACCAGATGTAGCATTTTTAGTAAATTTGTTAGCAAGATATAGTTTTGCTCCGACACGAAGGCATTGGAACGAAATTAAGTATATATTCCGATATCTTCAAGGAACAATAGATATGGGTTTATTTTATTCAAATGAATCTACACCTCAATGAATTGGTTATGCATAAAGCTAGATCTCAAACAGGCTATTTGTTCACGTATGGAGGTACGACTATTTCATGACATTCTACAAAACAAACTATAGCTGCTACTTCTTCAAACCATGCCGAGATAATAGCTATCCATGAAGCAAGCTAAGAATGTAATTGGCTCAAATCAATATCCATGAAGCAAGCCAAGAACTCAGATCAATAACCCAACATATTCAAGAATCATGTTGCATTGATTACAACAAAGAAGTTCCTACAACTTTATATGAAGATAATATTGCACGCATAGCTCAGTTAAAGGGAGGTTATATCAAAGGTGATAAGATGAAACATATATCACCAAAATTCTTCTTCACTCATGATCTTCAAAAGAATGGTGATATTGAAGTTTTACAGATTTGGTCATGTGATAATTTGGCAAACTTATTCACTAAAGCTTTACCGACTGCAACATTTGAAAAGTTGGTATACAATATTGGAATGCGTCGGTACAAAAATCTTAAGTGATATCATCATGAGGGGGAGTAAATACGCATTGTACTCTTTTTCCCTTGACCAAGGTTTTATCCCACTGGGTTTTCCTAGTAAGGTTTTTAATGAGACAGTTTCTAAATGCGTATAATACACAAGAATAATGTACTCTTTTTCCTTCACCAGGTTTATTGGGTTTTTTCCTAGTAAGGTTTTAACGAGGCATATTCTTTGTGTAATGGACATCCAAAGGGGAGTGTTATGAATAAATGTGGATGTCCCTTGCAATTTTATAACTTCCCAATCTTTCATCTTCTCTAACTTGAACATTTCAAGTTCTATAACTTCAAAGCATTTTATTAGCTTTTAATTTCATTTATAATATTTCATAATCTTGAGACTATAAATAGATGTATTCTGAAAGATGATGTACACTCAACTTTGAAATAGAAAAACATTGGTTATATTTCCCCTCAATTATCTTCTCTCTTTTTTTTTGTAGTTTATATTATAATATATACGTGTTTGTTTACTTATTGGACCATTCCGATTTGAAAATTAATCCAACTCAAATGAAATTTTTTGTCTAAAAATGAAAAGTGGGTGGGACTTGTTTTCATATTATCCAACTCTATTCAGAGTGATATTTAACATACAAAGAAATCTTACAAAGATTTATATACAAAGTGATGTGACAGAAAATAAATAGAAGAGTAAATATGATGAGTTTGACTTTTTGTATCCACTATTTTATTAATTTTTTGTCACATCTTTTTATATACATAAAAATCTTTGTAAGATTTTTTTGTACATCTAGCATTATTGCTCTATTCAACTGAAAACATTTTTCTTTCTCTCCTTCTCATTTTTCCTCCTTCCAATATGAAAATTAATTGGGGTGGGGTGCTGGCTTCAACCATGCGCCAGCCACAAGGGAGTGGTTAAAATTTAAAAGTTTGAAATTCTAGTTTTGAAGATTAAAATTTAAAAGTATTATGTAGTGATGGAAGATGATTTTAGTCAATGGATATCAATAATCTTGGAATGAAATATAATAAATTTGAAAATAATATATTTTAATTATTATTGAGGCTTAAAAAGAGATTGTGTGGGGCTTAAATAACACCACTCATAATTCATTTTGCAAAATAATAATGGGCAAGTAAGCAGCTCATGGCTATGTAAATGGTGTGAAAGAGTTTGGACAGAATTCAGGTGTGGTTTCTTCCATTGGTTCTTGTAAACTATCTATAACACAATATCAGCATAAACTGAAAGCAATATCTAAACGTTCATTTCTTCTTCATCTATTTACTTTAGTCCGTTGCTCATTCTATATCACATATTCATCCTATCAAAATTTCTTATCTAACTATATATTATAAAGAAAACATTTCTTGGTCTATTGTTGATGGACCCATTTCAATTTGGGCCAAAGAGAGAAAGCCTGTAGTCTCAGCATTAGATCAGCCCAGCTTTACCGTCTGGGCCTCTGTTTTGGCCCATTACAGCCGTCATAACTGGAAACCATAAATAGCCTTTTCAAAGGATATAATCAACTCATTTAAAATACTAAAATATCTGAATGTAAATGGACCTGGAACCCAATGGACCAACTTCTTTTAAGCGTATTATTATTATTATACAAAAAGCAAAAGGCATGTTCACGCAAAATTAGCGAAACCAAATGACAAAGTTTTCACCCATGGTTTCATATATTCTAAATTCTCATCATTAAATTAATACCATTTTGTTTCTTTTAACAGTTCAAGACTAAAATAGTTATTTACTATAATTTAAAATTAAAATGTTAAAATAAACCCCACATCTCAAATTTGTCTCCACCTCCACCTTTACCATCTTCTTCAACCTTCACATCATCCTTGGCCATTTTGGCTCTGCTTCCTCACTGGAAGATCCACCAAACTAGGCAAGAATCACTCCCCCAGCCCCCCTTTGACCAAAATTTGGCCCAATTGCACCAGATTTGCTCTGCCACCTGTAACCTTTGCTTTGTAGGGTGGGCCGATTGTGGTTGTGGTTTGGCCAGCTATGGGATTGGTTTCGAATGAGGTGGTTTGGCCAGCCATTGTGGTGGTTTGGAATGAGGTGGTTTGATCAGCTATGGTGGTGGTTTGGACGTCTGTGATAGTGGTTTGGAAGGGATGGTTCAAGGGTTGGGTGACAATGGCTTAGTGGTTGGAGATGAAAAAAAGATGAGAAGGCAATTTGGTAATAATATCCTCTACACGTGTGTTAGAACTCCTCAATCACTAATATTGTTACTTTAAAAGTAAAAATTTATAATATATGAAATTAGAAGTGAAAACTTGCAATTTCGCCAAATTTTTATATGGGAACATGTCATTTATTCTTATACAAATAGATTAATCTTCCCCATAGCACAGTAAAAGCAAAGTATTGGTAAAGCAGTTTGAAATGGTGGGGAGGATAAATAATTACAAGTGATAGTACTTTTAAGTTTGGTTTATTAAAACATTCGCAAGTTGTCAAACAACTTTTCAACCTTATTCATTCATTATGTCACACCACTTTGATTACTTTTATTTTATATTAATATTAATATTTTATTAATTAGTGTTTGATAATTTCAATGTTGAAAACCTTAAACTCGTACTTTGCAGCTAAATTCTCGTACTAATCTAATATTATTTAACTACCATGTCAAAAAAAAACACCAACTTTTCTTTGCAAGGAGAAGATAATTACCGACCATGATCGTTAAATCAATTGCCTTATCCAAACATCAAAAACCTAATTTTTTAAATTGTATGTCGTATATCCTATCATACGACACATTTTTTTAAAAAAATTAATAAAATAATAAATTTTTTCTAAGATTTAATATTATTCCCAACATTAATTAAATAATTTTGTAGTATTATTGGCTTTAAATTATAGTATCACAAAATTAAAAATCTATATTATTTTCTCTCAATAATTTATATCATTTCTAAGATCAATGTCAATATTTATATCTCTAATTGTATTATTATCATCATGCAAAATAAGTAACATATGTTTCTCTTCACTTTCTTTATGCAAAAGGGGTAAATTTGGACAGGGTTTAGTGAACCGGGTTGGGTGACCTGGATTCGACCAGAATTTTTTTTTGGGCCTCAGACCCAATTTAATAAAGTTGTATAAATTTGTATTGATATTTTTAAGGATATGAATGGATATGTATCGTATCGTATGATACATATCAATGTATCGAAATGTTTAGAATACACTCTCTGATATGTATCGTTGGTGACTTGTATCGAATCGTATCATAAATACTAATAACCATGTTACCAACTTATTATTATAATAAAAGAGTAAACGACCTTTTCCCACTCAAATAATTGCTTAATGACATTTTTTCACTTACAGACTTTTAAAATACCACTTCACTACTTAAATTTATATTATGTTTCTAATTTCAGCATCGTTACAACCTCACACCTCCACCCTTCTCTTCCTCGATCATCCTCGCCAAAACCTTTCAAACTCTACTTCCATTGATCATGCCAATCGTCGGCAATCGAGCGATTAGGGTTTGCATAGCCGCCTCTCCCAAGTCAAATTCCGATCAATCCTAACCACCAAAATCTAATCTTTCACCACCAAAAGACTCATCGGCCTCTCCTCTTTAAAAGCCCAAATAGGATGAATCAGAGTTTGTTCCCTGTTCATCTCCGAAATATAAATTTAAGTAGTAAAATAATATTTTAAAAGTCTCTGGGTAAAAAAGTGTCATTAAACTATTATTTGGGTGGGAAAAAGTTGTTAACTCTAAATAAAACCCCGTAAAATGATCAAACATTCTCTTATAAAATTATCAATAACTCCTAATAAAAGCATTTAATATTTTTTTGTAATAACTAATATGTTTCATATTAAGCATCTCATAATAAATCTTTTGTTTAAAAGCGTACGTAAACATAAGTTTAAATCCTTGTAATAAAACATTTATGAAATGGTTGTATCGTATTATTGATTTTGTACTTTGGTTTTAGGAATGGTTAGGATTAAAGACAAGGGCGAACGACTTGTACATACCCAAAGTTTACTGTAATGACAAGTTGATACCTAAAAGGTTTTGAAACGACAAATAGGTACCTTCCGTCATATTCTGTTAGTGAGTTTTGTTTATTAATAGTGAAAAGACTAAAATGCCCTTCAAAGTTTTAATTTTTGTTTTTTATAAATTTAAAAATTTCTAAAAAACCCCCTAGGTTTGCTAATTTAATTAAACACCCCCATATATAAAAAGTTTGTTAAATGACAAAAACACCCCCACCACCCCAATGCCAGATTCCGGCCACNTCGTTTTGACCTCTAAAATTGAGGTCGTTTTGCTTTTTGAGCTCGTTTTGACCTCTCAGGTCGAGGTCGTTTTGCTCTCAAGTTGAGCTCGTTTTGCTCAGATTGAGCTTGTTTTGACCTCTAAAATTGAGGTCGTTTTGCTTTTTGAGCTCGTTTTGACCTCTCAGGTCAATGTCGTTTTACTCTCAAGTTGAGCTCGTTTTGCTCAGATTGAGATCGTTATGACCTTTCAGGTCGTTCTCCTACCAGATTTCAGATCGAGCTCCTACCAGATTTCAGGTCGAGCTCCTAACAGATTTCTGGTCGTTTTCCTAACAAATTTCTAATCGTTTTTTTAACAGACTTCAGATTTCAGGATGAGCTCCTAACAGATTTATGATCGTTCTCCTAACAGGTTTCTCGTCGTTTTTCTAACAGATTTCAGATTTCAAGTCGTTTTCCTACCAGATTTCAGATTTCAGTTCGAGCTCTTCAGTTCGAGACAGCAGCCAGTCAGATCAAAGACTTTAGTTTCTAAAGTGCAACGCACTTCAAAAACTAAGGGGCTTCTGTTATGCCTCAAAAGTCAAGCCTATGTCAGCACAATTAATGTCTCTTTGTACCAGCAGCTAAGCCCATATCTCCAAAGATATTCTCACCAACTTTATCTCATTTCAAAGAGATGAATAGACGAGAGCCTTCCATGTGTCAAGGCAGTTTGCAAAAGCTCTCATTGCATTGACTGCAAATGTGAATAAATGGGCCTCCTCTTCCCGAAGAAGAGAGGCTGGGCTGAGATTTAGCTTCAATTCTTTCTCTCTGTAAAAACACTGTATTTCTTCATCTTTGTATGCCTTACGGGCAAATTCATAGAAATAGGGAGAGATCAAATAAAATAACAGTGGATGTAGGAGTCGCTTGTTGCATCCGAACCACTATAAAAACCCCTCTTGCCAATCTTTTATTGATATTTTCTGTAAAATATATAATCTCAGCTCCATATTCAAATCTCATGATTCCATTCACGTGTGTCTCCTGAGTCAGCTCAACGTTTCCTATGTGCAAGTAGTTGGCGTCCAAAATCAAGTGTCAACAATATATATATATATCCCATGATCTAAGATTTTTAGTCATGTATCAAATTATCAAAATTTGTGATTGTTTTCTTAAATATATTACTGTATATTTTAATTATGGAAAAAAAGTAACTTAAAGGCATGCGGTCTAATTTACAGAAGCGGTAAATTAATTCTTCCATGATGGAGATGAAGTTTTGAATTGAATAAATTTAAGATTGAATCAATGAAAATGTTAAGATTTGAGAGTCAAATAATAAAATCGATCTATGAAAATGTTAATTCACCAAGTAAATTATATTAAGATTGAATATACTTTTATTAATTTTATGAAAATGTTAAATGTTTTTCTTAATTCTCTATAATATTTAATTAAAAACTTAGTATTATATTAAACATTAAAATACAACTAAGATTTTTGAATTTAGAATCATATCTTCAATTGAAAAAAACATTATTTTATTTTTATTTAATGGTTTACAAATTACAAAGACTTGATGTATGAATTATGAAGTTGAATTGTTGATGTATCCCCTAATTATATTAGTAATTTCTTATTATTTGATTATAATTTATGCCCCTTTACCAATTTTTTCTTAAATTAAAAAAAATTTATTAATTATATATATATAATTTTTTTTTTACTATGTTTTATGATTTATCACATAAGAATTATACAAAATCAATATAAAAAAAAAGTTTGAAACAATTCCCCGTTTGAGGAAAATTCCCTACAAGGATTAATACCCGCAAATCCTCGACCTTCAAGGCGAGGGATGGGGGGATTCCCTAACATCCCCATCTTGTCCCACGCCCCATCTCTAATAAACAGGTAGGAAAGTGTCGTTTTAAAACTTAATAGGTGGGAAAGCCTTATTTCACCAAATTTTGGGTGAGAAAATATTTTCTCTTAAAATATTGGAATAAAGTATAAACTTAGTATTCTTCCTTGGATGAGAATGTAGGCAATCCTAGGGTAACTAAGGTAGTTGAGGTGTCACTTTTGATTTAGGCCCCACAATAATTATATGACATTATTTCTTTTTCATTTTCTAAAAATAAACTTTAATGTGATTAGCTGCCTTCGGATCCACTTAATTATTTAAAATTTTCAAAATTAAACTTTCTTTAAGAACAAGTCATTTTCATTTTTTTTAAGGATCAACACTTAAATATTTTAATTATTTTAATTAAAATATTTACCGAACCAAGCGGTAGATTTAATTTATAGCACGGGCCTCTTGCCGCTTGACACGTGTGTAATCATAAAGGGGGACCTCCATTGAAACAGTTTAGTCAACACAGATGAAATGTGTAGTCACCATCAAATGCTTCCGCCCCACTTTCGATAAAATTACATTTTCCCACCCAAATAATTCTTTAATAACAGTTTTTAACTTATCAAATTTTAAAATATCATTTTATTATTTAAATTTATACTAAATTTATATTTTAAATGTGAACAAGGAGTAAATTCGATCTAAATTGTTAGAGTTTTAAAAAAAAAAAGATTGATAATTCTTTTGATGATAGAATATTAGATTTTGGTAATTAGAATTAATTAAAATTTTATTTAAGAGGATGATTACGTAAAACTTAGTTGTTTGATTGTGTGCGATTGGAGGGATTTTGTTGAATAATAATGATGGTACCGAAGGATTATTAAAAAAAAAAATTTAGATAATAAAATAATATTTAAAAAACCGATGATGAAAAAAAATCATTAATGATTAATCAACATTGCATAAATTAGATATGAGAATCACGCGCCAAAAAGGAAAAAGATCTGAAACTAAATAATAAAATAAAAAAATCGTAATATCGAAACTCAAACAGTAACATAGCAGCAGCGACTTGTTCCTTCTTACGTCCCATCTCTCTTTCTTTCTCTCTCCATGAAATCGAATCCCAAAACCGGCCTCAATTCTAGCTTTTAGCCGGCTAAAGCCTCTATGCTCTCCTCTTTCACACTTTATAACTCAACTCAACCACAAGCTGAACATCACTCTTCACTCTTCACACACCCACCTCTTCCTCTTTTCTCTCTTTCTTTTAGCTAACTCCTATCAGACCCTTCCAATTTCACGTTCAAAGCTTACTTTCATGGTAATCTTGGATCTTAACCTTACTGTGGCTTCTGGTGGTTCAAGCTCCTCTTCTGGGAGTTTGGGTTCCACCGTCCTCAATGGAGACAGTTCTGAAAATTACTCCTCTTCATCCGAGTTAAACGCTCCCACTCTTTCTTTCAGTATCTTGAAAGTCAACAACCATGATGACAAGAATTACAACACCAACTATGATACTGTTGGGCAACTGTGTGACGGTGAAGAGGTGGACAACACGTCCGCCACCATTCAGTTTTTTCCGGAGGGTAAAGGGAAGCCTTCACTTTCAAATAGACTTCACAGTTTGAATCATCTTCTTGACGGGCTGAACGCTTCTAACAAGTTAAAGCCCCAGCCGCAGCCCATGAAGAAAAGCCGGCGAGGACCGAGGTCAAAAAGCTCGCAGTATCGCGGTGTTACGTTTTACAGGCGGACTGGGAGATGGGAGTCCCATATCTGGTCAGTGATCTTAAACTAGTAATAAAAAAATTGATTTTTTATTTCAAAGATTTTTGAAAATTCACACTTTGATTTGATTTTTCTTTGTTCATTTTTTGCAGGGATTGTGGAAAGCAAGTCTACTTGGGTGAGTTTTCTTGTGTTGTGTAATTTTTTGTCAGTTGGGTTATATTGTAATCATAAAAAATCGGCTTTTTAATGCTGTGTCTGATGCTAAAGTTTGAATTTTTATAGGAGGTTTTGACACGGCTCTTACTGCGGCAAGGTATATAATCTTTAAAATGCTTTGGTTTTGTTAGTGTTTTTTTGGTATGATTATTATGATGCCATAGTGGAGAAATTTTTTCTTATGATTTAGGGCATATGATCGAGCGGCAATCAAGTTTCGTGGTGTTGATGCCGATATAAACTTTGATATTGGCGATTACAGTGAAGAAATTCAATCGGTACGTTGAAGACCTGAATTTACATTGTTATACAAGTGGTTAGTTAATTAAAGAGCTTATTAATATTTTAGTTGTTTTCTTTTTGCTTGATTTTTCTTTCGTTTTTATTTTTTGCAGATGAGTTCTTACTCAAAAGAAGAATTTGTGAACGTTCTGCGCCGCAATAGCAATGGCTTTTCTCGAGGATCGTCGAAGTACAGGGGAGTGACCCTGCACAAATGTGGGCGATGGGAAGCTCGAATGGGGCAGTTTCTGGGCAGGAAGTAAGATACTCTTCACTCTAATCTACTCTTGTTGAGGCATTTCTCTAGTTATTCTTAATTAATGATTCTGTTTTTTATAATATTTGGAAGTCATTTCAATTTATTTTCAATTGCTTTAAAGTTGTGAAATGAACTAAGAACTTGGAAATCATCTCTTGCTTTGCAGGTATGTATATCTTGGGCTGTTCGACACCGAGATTGAAGCGGCGAGGTCTAGATGAATTTGAAATCAACCTTTATGGTTTATGTCTAAATTTTATTTTCTTCTAAATCTGATGTTTTACTATCTTGGAAATCAGGGCTTATGACAGGGCTGCCTTGAAATTCAATGGAAATGACGCGGTCACCAACTTTTCCTCAAGCTTGTATGAGGAAGAGATGACTGTTGACACTGGCGCTGGTATTTACTTGGTTTCAGTGGTTAATAATTTGTTTTTTAATGTGTGTTAGTAAAGCTTTAATGTGAACTCTTAATGATTTCTGATACAGTGGTCAATGAGAATCTTGACCTGAATTTGGGAATTGCTCCCTCTCATTCGCCTGGGGGCCAAAAGGAGAAGAGCAATCCGAATGGCCGGAATGAGATGCCCATTGATTTTGGGGCTGGGGTAATGTTGATGTGGACATGTGAACTTCTCCTAAATGTTGAATTACATAGATTACAAGATCTTTAGTTAATTTACTTAAGATCCATTTATTGTACTTGACAGACTGGGAGTTTTATACCAGCAACAATGAAGGTTCCATCACAGCATGGGACTGTTATGGTGTCTGGGAACCCTCCTACCTGGAGTGGTGGATATTCCCCTTCCTTTCCAGTCTATCAGGTGATTCCACTGTCTATTCATTAGCCGATTGATCGTGATAGATATGAACTTTTAATGCTTGACCGAATATGGAGACATTTTCGTATTTTTGAAATGTTTCCTGCTGATGTACGATTCCACACTTGTCTCACATTGTTGTTGGTTCAACTTTGTTGTTTACAGGAAAGAGCAATAGAGAAGAATCCCACAGGGGCATGGCAATCTGAGGCCACGTACAAGGGACCCCCTTCTGTGCCAATCTTCTCTACTGCAGCATCATCAGGATTCTCAGCTACAAAATTCACTGTACCTTCAGCTGCCGCTAATCAATTTGACTATCCAAATTCAGCAATCCTTCGCCACCTTTATTCTCTTTCAAACACCAACGTCGCCCCCTACAACACCTCCTGCATCCCCCGTGACATCCCTCACAACCCCCCTTGGTACTATCGCAGGGGCTGAGTGGTAAAAGAAATGAAAAGCAACAGTAGTTACATTGTGTGGATTTAATCAGTTCTTAATGTAGTGTGTTTTAGCCATCCATGTTTCTTTCATATGTAACTCCCGAGTGTTATTCTGTCTGAACTTCAATTTAATCTCCTTAAAAGAGGAAGAAGCATGTTCCACTCAGGACATGTTTGAGCTCAGAAAATCTGTGTTGTTTTGCCAAGGCTCTCAGGAAAGGAAAAACAGCTGGAAAGAGCAGAAAAGTTTGGTTTGCAAGAAGTCTTGTTATAAGTCAAGTTCTGAAAAATAGCTTGTAATAGTTGAACTCTACATATTATGTTGATGCAGTGAATCTAGTTTGCATTCTAGTGTGTTGAGTGTTTGTACTTTCTGAATGTCTTTCAGCTCTTTAATGAAGAAGTTTGTTAACTTATTTCTATTACACCATTTATTCTCATCATCTAGTTGTTTTTGGGATGTGATGAAACGCCAAAAAATGGTCCAATCAGAGTTGTTTTCCTCTTGATTTGTCGAATTTTGAGAACATTTTATATAATTCTGAGATATATTTTATCTATGCTCCTTTCTCAAGTTCAATGATAAAAATACTTAACCAATGGTAAAACAGTAAAAGGATTAACATAAGTTTCAAGTTTTCACAGACCCTGACCATTAACATGATTTATCTAACAAAAGGATTAACATAAGTTCCAAATCTTTAGAGACTCTAATAGACCATTGAAATAATTTATCCTACCCTCAACTTTAGGGTCCGAGGATGCTCGGACACCCACACTTAGAAATCAAGACTTGGAACTAGCCATTCTCATTCAAGGTTGACGCTTAATTATTTTTTTGTAAACCAAAACCACCACAAGTATCCATGATGAAACTAACCTACCAAGCTGAAGACATTGAAGTTTAATTAATTAGTTGTGCCTAAAAAAAGTAATCATGGACTTCAGTATGTTCAAGATAATTTTCTTCCCCACAGAGAAAGTGACAGAGACAGAGTTGAAATTTCATAACAAAACCTACAAAGTTTCAAAATTCTAAAGCAAGAATGGGGGAACATCACTTAATGATGATAATAATACATAAAAATCCTAGGAAGATTAATGGATGTTTTTACTTTTTAATGATTTGTGGGTGAAAGTGTAAAATATTTGTTTTCCTGAGAAAAGCAATTCCCATAAAACAAACAAAAGAAAAGCAAAGATGTCAGAAACACTTTAATTTACCTTTTGTCTTATAGCCCATCCACCAGAATTCCACGTGTCCAACTTCCGGAGCTTCCTGCGAGGGCCCTTCTACTAGATTTCCGCAATCCTCGGCTTTGTTTCCGGTTGAAGGAGGACCTAGTACCACCAGCTCCAAAAGCTGAAAAGTTTCGCCTCCTCCATAGACTGTTTTATTATAAAAGCAAACCCAAAAGCCTGATGTACTTGTTCGTGTGAACAGTAACAACTTTGATTTTTTCCAGGGTTTAAAAAACCACCCTATCAGGAACTCTTCATTTCTGCAATTTATCTTACCTGTTTTTCCAGGGGGCTGGCCCTTTGTTATTTTGCATTGAACTCATTTCATGAGAAGAGGTTTTTCTGCGCGGGGTTTTGATTTGAACTCTTATAAGAAGGCATTAAATGTCCTCTTGAGTATTCAACGTGTGCCTACTGTCTGTGATTTTCTGGGTTGGATATATATATATATCATGCGTATCTCGGTTAAAGGACCAGCAAGATTTTCTGTGCCAAAGTTAAAGAGAAAAAGAAAATCACAAGCCCAAAAGTTTGACTCCGTTTAATACTTTTCACAAATAAATTATTTTCAATAATGTAAAACGAGTTCTTTGTATTATCTATCTTAAGTTTAGGATTCCATCGTTATCAAACCGAACGCATTCTTGTTTTATGGATGAATCCACATCAAAACGCCTGGTATTTCTAATCAGCTATACTAGAGTAAGATCATTTTTAACAAAAATTGTTCTCTTTATCACTTATAAAATTTATGAAGATTTATCAAGAATCAAGAGTTATATGATATCTAGTGAACTCCAAGGGTTGGCTCTTGGCTGAAGGTCAAGAAATTTTATTTTCTTCATTTAATTTATACGTTCAAATTACATTGAGTCCATTTATCATATTTATGACTTATTTAGAAATATTAAACTTATAAATATTCTCTGCGTCCTAATAATTAAATGAAGTGCACACAAGCTCAACCGAACAATCTAATCATAAAAAAAATATCCAATGAATAAACTCATTTGTATTTCTTTCCTAGTTAGTAAATTCGCAAATTATATACCCAGTCGTATAATTTGCAAATTTTTTGTATTTTATAAACCCAATCATATTATTCGCGAATTATATGCCATACGTTTTATTCGCAGATTATTCCCATATCAGAATTTTTGGCAAATTTTTACAAACTTATTCTTTATTATTTATCATATTATACTCGTAAAATTCTCATACCTTTTTTTTTCGTATCTGTATATTTAAAATGCTATGTTGATTTTAAACAGATGGTCCATAAAAAGTGCTAAAATCAGGATTGATATTGCCGTATTTTTTAAAACATATTATTGACAATGTGCGGTATTAAACTTGTATATACCTGTACCATATTTTTCCCGTATCTGAATTTTATGGCTGATTTTTTACAAATGTATTTTTCACCATTTGCTGTATTATGCTTGTATTTCTAACTAATTCGTACCCCTTTTTTTGTTGTACTCGTACTAACTAACTAATTCGTTATAGTCTGAAATATGACGTTAATTCCTAATTCTAAATGAGGTGTATAGACACGGGGATCTATATAGAAATACAATATATATTTAGATGGTCGAATTAATCCTTTCCATACCAAGAATGTATATAAATCCTATCCAAGTCTCATCCGATAAGTCGTCAATCCCTAAAACGAACTATATCATGTATTTATTGATTAAGTTACATGAAAATATTTTACTATAAATTTATATTGTATCTATTTATTATTGTGTGATTCAAGTTGAAACATATATATACTCGAGGGATGAGGATAGAACAAACGATTTCAAAACAGAATCTCCATTCATTAGATACAGAAAAGATCATTCATTGTGCATCATCAAAGGCTTTAGTAACTTAGCTGTTGTTTGAGATGAATAAAAATTGATTCAAGTTTATAATTATAACTTGATTTTTCCTCTTCATTAATCTGTTGCATATTGATAATGGGGTGTAGGTTCATGTATTCTACACGCTCTCTTCTTCTTCATCATATATCTTTTCATCTGAACACATACATAAATGGATATAATAAAATTTACTAGAAAAACCATGAATGAATATGCCTCTGTCAGTCTGTAAAGTGAAACCTTTATAGATCATCGATGATTGAGCTGTAAAAGTGGCCCCTCACTTGACAAGATAACTCATTCTGTTTTGTTTTGTCTCTTTCATTTCATTCATTTTCGTGTCGGCTAAAAACAGTATTGCTTCCTTTAATTATCCTACGAAACCAGACCATATCTCCCCACATAAAATCTCCCTTTCTTTTCCTTTGCTTCATTTTATTGTCCCATAAAGGGCGCACGCAGTGGCCAAGAAATTACTTTTGTTTTGTAATAATTAAAGGAGTAAACGACTTTCTCCTACATAAGTTTTGCCTTAATGATCATTTTCCAACTAATAATTTTCAAAATACCATTTTTTTCGCCCAAGTCTATATTTAGTTAATATCTAAAACATACTTTATTTTTCCAACCATTATTGGACGAGTAATCAAGAGCAAGAGTAAAAGAAGTTTTATAAAGTAAAGATAGATGGACTGAAGTATGATGACCAATTAAATATTTGTTACTGAAATTAGTTAAAAATTAACTAAGAATAAAAAACATTAACTTTAGGATAGTCGATAATCAAAGAGAAATTAGGTGCTAGAATGAAAGAAGTTTTATAGAGAAAAGATCGAAGGTTCAAATGGTGGATGACAAAGAGAATTTTTACCATCAGAATTGGCTTTGAGTATTAACAAAATATAAATTTTGAGTAAAAAAGTAATATTTTGAAACTTTTGGATGAAAAAAAGGCAAACCTTAAGTGAGAAAAAGTCGTTTAATTAAAGAAACTACACATTGAAAAATCTAGTTAATTTATAAAGAATAATGTTATATTTATACTATTCACTACATCATTTTTATTACATTATCACTATTTTATTATAATATAAAAATTTAAAATAATTAAAAATTTATATTGATGTAAAATTGTAAAATAGTATAATAGATGGAGTATAAAATCACGCTTGTTTATTGATGTGACAAATCAAAGCTTTATCATGTTTAATAACATCCAAAGTTTTGGCCGGTTTTTTCTTCTATATTTACTTTCCTGCACGCGTTTCTTTTATTTTTCCATGGTACTCTCGTTCCAGCTTTATATATAGCCTTACTGTTTCGCTACTGTTTGCTCGCAGGCTCGTGACGCTCGTCCTTGTTGCGTCACTTGCATTGCAGAGCCCAGAAGTTTTGCAGCATCAAATGACAATACAGTAAATTAAAAACTGACAAAAATCTATCATGGAACATGGACGTTCCCCGAATAGGTTTTTGGGATCATGGGTACGGCCTTTGGTTCATAACACAAAGAATGAAGGAATAAGTGAATGGTGATGAAATGAAAATAAGGGTCTTAATTTGCCTCCATTTTACTGAAAAACAATGAACCAACCAACTCTTGGGTGATGGAGTGATTCGATGTATTATTCAAGAGATTCTGAGTTTGAGTTTTTCATCGGTTATTAATAAGGATGGTCATTGAAACTCTTATACGACCGATAGGTATGAACCCTAATTGATAAAAGTTATTTTTTTTTAATATGCTTGTTGCTGGCACTAATTCTAATTTTGTCAAACAAAAGCTGAAAGCTTGAATGAATTTAAAGGATTGTTTATCTTGTTAAACTTTTGATCTGTCAATGATTACATAAAACTCATAGGATGTGCATATTATTAAGTTGAAAGAACACAAATAAAGCACCCACAAAAGTGAATTTTTGGAATGAACTAAATAAATAAACTCATTTATCTTGTCTATTTTTGAGTTATAGCCAGCAGAAAACATGGTAAAGGATCCAAATTAACTTTATGAATAGAATTTGGATTAATACCATCAATTCCACCATAGATAATTAAGTCTTAAACATCCCTATAGTTTTTCAAAATATATTAAACATCTCGTAACGATGTTTATACTTTTCAAAGATTGCTGGTAGCTTGAAACTTAGCCCCAGAGTTGGATGGATAATGATGCAAGTTTTGAGAAGTAGTAGGGAGGATGAATAAAGGTCAAGGGTGAGTTAGTGGGTTAAAGTGGGAAGATGGAGGTTAGGTTTGATTGAAAAGGACTGGACTCGACTGGGGGAGCAATGCATGCATTTATTTAGTGGAGAAAGAACAAAACCGGAGGCTAAGCTTAGTACAAACATAGTGTTCCATTATTGTTCAACTGCTTGAGCAGCAGGATGATGTAAGCCTTACAGTAATTCCTACCATTCCTAACTTTCCTTACCGGTGGATTCATGGAAATGGAGCCTTCTCTCATAGGATTTGTCTCCACATTATTATCACTTCTTAAAATTGGTTGGTTGGCTAGGCCCCTCCCTCAACCACAGTGCTATCCCGAATTCTTTTTTGTTTTTTCAATGAAATCCATCTGTAGATCATCAAAGTCCTGTCCCTGTTCAATAAGGTAAAAAAGATTTCAATTATCATGATGGATAATACTGCCCTTTCTTTTTTTTCGTTTTCTGTAGCACAAGTTTTGAATACATTGAATAGCAACAAAGGGCCAACTTCGACATGCCAGCCTGGTGATTCTTGGTTCCAATTTTCAGTCGTTCTCACTTGGATTTGTCGTTTTCACTTGGATTTTAATAGCATGATTTCTCAATTAATCCCCCAAAGACTCTGAATCTATGAGAACAACTTCATAAATTACTCTTATTAACAATGGAAGAAAAACTCAAATTCAAATCCTCTTGAATAACTAAAAATCTCTATCAAACCACTTAACAACCCAGAAATAGTTAGATGAACATACATGTTACTATCATAAATTCTTTAGTTTTTTGTAACTCGAAAAAAAATTTGATTTGGGGATTTCATCACTGAAACAGTAATATACAGATACAGAACAAGTTAAATAAAAGTCTTCAACTCAGCTTCCAAATTCTCTATGGGTGTCACAGTTTCAAGATGAATTTTTTCACAATTGAAATGATGCTTCCCAGGGCATCTCTCACCCCAAGTAACATCTTAAAGAAACCAGGATGGCATTAATGTTCAGATTGCAGTACAAAATTAAGACCTCTGAAAGCAATTCTTTACCAGGCCCAGCTCAAGGTTGTTCTTGCTTCAAGTCAGAAGGCAAAAGCTTATTTCGTTAATGTTTGATTTCAAATGGAATCCAATTTTTATTATGGCATATTTTTCATCAAACAGATTCCTGTAAACAAGATGTAACCACCCAGATTCTTTTTTTTTTTTTTTTTTTGGGTTTCTCCGGTTGCAGAATATGACAATCATTCATAAGGTCTTGACAAAGTTGCCAGTGGCAAATTGCAGTCGCCCATAGCAGCTCACCTGCAAACAAGCAAGAACATAAAACACCAAGAGTTTGTAATGAGCATATACATGTATTCACCACCCCAACTTCTTTTGGTTCTCAATGTCATACCTTCACATAAGCACATTAATAAACAGTCCACTAAAGGAATATTTACTAGGTTCGGTTAAGGCTTACCACGTGAAGTGAATTTGAGAGCTCGATCCATCCTCAGAGCTTGCCACTCTCATGGGCACATACACCAACCGCAGTTTCCAGTCTTTAGTCTATCGACATCATAACCTAATTCCTTCATTTCAGATAAAATGTGACTTCCGGTCACAGAAAAGAGAAAGGTTGCTTCTCATTGGGTGTTACCAGGAAACTGATGTGTAGGATCAGGGGGGGGAGCACGGTTCATTCAGGACAAGGGAAGCTGACCCGATCAAATTTGTTATTCCCTCAAAGCATTAAGAGGGGTTACCGTTCCAAAAATCACATCGCAAATCCTCTGTTGTACAGATTACTGGGACTGGAAATCTGACATTTTAAATCCTCATAACTGGGAATAAAATTGTTATATCCAGCTCCCCCATTTGTCATGAAATCTGACACACCCAGATCACTAATGCTCTTAACCTCATTCCAATCACCCAAATGGCCACTTGACATGTGTGCATTTCTAAAGTGTTGGGCTGTCGATAGCACAAATGCAGATGGATTATTAGGTTGTGATTGATCATAAAGCATCGGTGAAATACGGCGAGTATCATTTGGGGGAGAAAATCTATTATTCGCCAAATCGAATCTGTTCGCTAAATGGTTTGGAAACTGTAGATTCTGATTATCAGAAATTGATTGTCTCATCAGCAGCTGAAGCCTTGCATCATGGTCAAAAGAATTAAGCTCTGGAGATGAAGTTTGCCTCATTTCAGAGCCTACATTTTTAATCCCTGCTGCATGTATCCCTTGACCAACATCCATTATTGCAGGATCAAAAAATGCAACATCCCCATTTCTGCAACTGCTTCTAACTGGTTGTGCAGAGGTATGTAGCAACTGACTCGTACCCACTGCAAAGAGATCCAACAGAATAGGAATATTAGAAGCAACAAACAAGATATTCCCTTTCCTAGAAAGAGTAGGGAGGAAAGACAAACCAGAACTGTCAAAAGTCTTGTGCATTGTCCCATGAGAAGAAAAACCTGGAGGGGGTGGCCTACTTGGTACTGCAAATCCTGGGGGGGCTGAAGTTGGAGCTTTTGAAACTGTTAAAAAGGCAATGGAGCAAAGAATTTCAGGAAGAATCTTAAAGAACTAAATATTTAAAACACCAATATAACGAAAAGAGTAAAAATACTGCCAGGGGACAAAATGAGGAAAAGGAAACAAACTTCAGTTGATCAGCAATACAAAAAATAGAAAGCACATAACACTGCATGCAAAGATCCAACCAATAATCAACATAACATGAATATTTCTTTCTTATAGCCATTTAATAATTATTTCAGAAAGTTCCATTGACATTCAATGGAATGGCAGTAAACTAGAAAAAGGAAAAGATGAAGAAAAAAAACAGAAACAAGTTAAATGAGACTAACCAGAAGAAGATATGGAAGAATAACAGCCAGGAAAATTCTCAGATTCCATAGAGCTGCTTGATGAAAAGATATTCCGATATTCATCTCTGCAAAAATCCTTGCCTTTCATCAAATCGTTTGAGGCATGACATTTCACTGAATGCCTGATATCACGAACAGATTGCTCCAAATCAGATGTGTGATTGGAGAAATCATCTTGCCTAGCAAATGAGAACCTAGATTGCCTGATTTCTGATTCTTTGAACAAGCTTGGGATTTTAAGAGAATTATATTGTTGATCATTTTTGCTCAACAACTTAACTAAACTGGATGGCGATGTCAATGAATCTTCCCATGAATCTGAGTCTATAGATAAAATTTTTGATATTATGCTGCTCTCTCCAACATCTGAAGCAACACTATTATGTAAAGGTGGTTTACTATCATAGTTTTCCAAGTAGTTTCCTAATCCCACCTCTGAAAATACTCCGGAATGGTCGACACTTGCATCCAAATTAACAAAGCTACTAACTTTGTTGTTGTAGAACCCATTAGATATCAATGGAGAAGAAACTCTATCATATTTCATGGGTGCAATTCCAGTATGTGCATCAAGATTACTATGACTGTTTATATCACCTGACTGCCAAGAACTATAGCTTGACTGATTTAAATTCTGCAGCGAACAAGGTGAGGAAGACATGGATGCTTGATGATGGATGCCTTTTAAGCTCTTCAATTGTCGATCATCAAAATCTAAAAAATCTGTTGGAGCTCCATTGGATGCTGGAGATGTTGTAGACTCACTAGATTGCTCGCTGATATCTTCTTGTGAACCTTGACTTTCAAGCATGTTCACTGAAGCATGACTGTAAGATGAACTGTTTACAACAGGAACAGAGTACTCTTTCTTAATGTGATTCTGAAGGCCAGATGACGATAACCCAGAGCATAAACCCTGGATATCCCTAATAACATGATGATTTTCATTCTCAACAGAATTAGGACTAGAGAGGGATTTCTTATGTTGTAGAGGTATTGCTTCACTGCCATTTGAAGATGGCAGATAAGGCGAGTGGTTCTTGGTTGTTGAAGTGGCAGGAGTGGTACCCAAAATAACTTCTGCATTTCTATTTGATAAATCAATTTGATAATCACCATTGATATGTTCTTTTTGCAATTCCAATGAATTCAACTTAGAACCAAGAACTTCACAATTTGCTTCAGCTTCCATCAACTTTACATTGTGGGTAGATCTAGTGGTGCTTACGGTATCTGATTTAAGGACTTGGAGACCATTAGATATCTTAGGCTGATCATTTGGAGGTTGACCTGAACCAGACAAATTTTTATTTGGTGGCAGACTAGCCGAGACACGCATGACCCTGGTAAAGAAAATTTAGAAAAATAAGCCATCATATCACACGAAATCAAATTCAGGACTCCATGGATTGGAAAATAGGATACCATGAGGTTGCTGCAGGAAGCGAATTAGATTTTCCAGCACCAATATCTGCACAATATCCCTTACTCTGATTGTCAATATTCTGCAGGAAACAGAAAACAAAGCTCTATAAAACTGTAGAACCGATGCATAAATACAATCAAAATTAACATAAATTTCAAATTCATTATAACCTGATAGTATTTTCGAAGTTCTGCATGTAAAATATTGGTAACACTCACCCCGTATTTTTACATATGATATATCACTAAGCATTGCCTCATAATAATTTGCCCAATGTAAATGTATTATCCAAAATATAACTGCGAAAAAAGACCATGTTTTCTAGGGAAAAAAAGGAGCAAATTACATGCAGTCTTACATTTGAAGAATTAGTGGCAATAGGTTTGGCTGTTGAAGTTAAGCTGCTATTGATATAATCATCTGCTGGGGGAGGTAAAACATCTCCTGAGCGTCGATGCATATTATTTGTGGCACCAACAATTTGTTGAACTCTACTCCTTTATAACCATAGGCACTTAGTTCAGAACATGATAAAGATATCAAGCACAGCTAATCAAGCACCAGAAAAAGCAGAAAAGTTTTTTCACAACCAACTTTGAGTGAGTAGAGGGAAGGAGAGAAATTGGAAGGAAGAAGGACAAGACACAAATAAAAGCAAGCAAATTGGTCTTTAAAAACTGAAAAAAAAACCCTAAACAGGGGATAGAATTAATTTATCAACCAATAGGTAGAAGGGAATTAAATGGTAAATAATATCTGTGCAGTACCTCAAAACTTCTCTATTTTTTTTTAAAGAAATTGAAAATCAATCAGCATGATAGAAATTAGATTCATAGCCAGCTTATACCACAAAACCATCTAAATTAGAAGTATCAATCAGCAAATCATCTAAGCAAATAATTTCCAGAACAAACAACCACTCACTAATCTCTAGATATTATAACATCTAAACATAATATCTGCTAACCCATCTCCTAGACATCAATAAATCACCATCAATACTCAAGTTTAGCAACATTTTAGCATTTTCACTGCTGCTAGCTGCTCAGTTTAAGGTCATAATAAATTGCATAATGTCATTTTTTCCAAGCTTTCAACATTCTGAATGATAAAACATCCCATATTATGTTTGTCTCATCTTAATTTAATCATTCAATTTTTTGTTTATTTTTTTAATTCTCAAAACCATGATTAAAATCAAATTTTTTTATGAAAGTTGTATTATGATTTTTTTTATAAGAGAAAATTATTCGTAATATGATATTACGAATGAATCCCAGTCTGAAGCAACTAGAAAATAAAGATAAAATTTGGTTACACTGCTTCTGATTTAAGTCACATTCTTTTCCAAGATTATAATAATTTTTCATCTCAAGGTAAAACGAACTGATGAGAAGAACCCAGTCACTCTCAGTCTTTTCCACTGAGAAAGAACGATCAAATTGTTTGTAAAACACATCTTTATGTAAATTGCTTAAAAACATCAACACATGACCAAAGTAGTCGATGGCCATCAGGAAAACTGTTAAAATTGTTTTCATGCAACATAGAGAGCATGGCCCTTGAACTAAACACACTTTCATACATGAAAAATCAATTATACCTTGTACAGGCTGAAACAATTTCATCCTTGGCAAAACTATCTTCTTGAGAGCCAAAATCATGCAAATACAAACAATCTGGGATGCTACAAGGCTGGATCAACAAAAACATTGATCAGAAAGGCAACTAAGTTAGTTCTTAAAAACAAAAAGGAACTGGAATGTAAAAAATTGTTACCATGTTTCTTAGCCAAGCATGGCAATACTTCGTGGTTCCAAAACAAGCCCTGCAAAAGAAGGGTCATAACTCTTAATTAGTCGTCTTATGGACTTAAAGCCCTACAAGTTAATCATAAGAATGCTTACCTCAAAGGTCTACCTTCCAAGATAAAACAGTGCACTGACTGAATACATTGAATTGCTTCCTCCTCTTTTGTGTATGTAATGTACCTAACATAATCACCAGCATTATTATAACAAAGTGAGTAAAACACTGATTAAAAACAACCTGGAACAACACCTGACGAAGATTCAAGATTTGGCCAACTAGAAAACTTAGCAAACTCTAATCCTTGCATGTGATTCACTAGAGAAAGGTGATGCCCATCAAATAGAAAGATGGTGAAGAAAATCAAATATAGTTCATTCCACATTAAGTTCAGAATTTCAAGACACAGACGGTCAATCAGCTTACACACAACAACTGTTGTTTGCAGAATGCTGAATAACCCCAGTTGCTGTACGAGAAATGGACACCTTCAAAACCTTTCCATATTGGCCAAAGTACTCCATTCGCTGAAGAAGCTGGTTGAGACAAATAAATAAATAAAAACAAAAGATAACAGCATGTTAAAATAAAAGAAACAATAGCATCATTTTCCACTAAAACACCCACAGGAACAACAATGAGATGCACAATAGGGAAAAACTACATACTTCCTCATCTGCAAGATTAAGTGGTAATCCAATTATATACACTAGATTCCGTTGAATAACTCTAACATTACTAAGATGCATCCTTCCTTCAGATGCTTTAGGCTTTGCCTTTTGCAATTTCTGTTTACGCTCTGAATTTATTTCAGCCACCATCCTGTACAACAAAGAATGTGTTTCTACCGTAATAGGCAATAACATAATATTAGAAATTAACTAGGAAAGTAACAATAACCATAATAACCTTTCACATTTTGCTGCCATCCCCACAATTTTTTCTTTGTCATAAGCAGTACGGCATGCAGGGCAGCGACCCTCAGTGCCATCCTTCTCAGCCATTTCCATAATGTGATGCCAGCACCAAACACATATCTATAAAGATAATAAACAACAAGTAATTACAGAAAAAATTAAACAACCCATGTATTGTTGGCAACATGAACTTTATGTATTGGATAGATGCTCAAACCTCATAACCACATTTGCATGGCTTCAATTGCTGATCAGTCAAATCCATTTCCTCAGCGCATAGAGGGCATGTCTTTTCTCCCTTGTCACTCATGATTGCCCTAAAAGTTCAACCACATGAAAAATGTTAGATATCTTAGACATCCATTTTTCAACAAGAAACCTTGTTTTTATTTTCCATACATCGGCTTAGTGAAGTATCACACTAAAGCTACAATAACTACACTAAAATATCTGAAAAATTAGTACGGTCACTGAGAAATTCTGCTTCAGCTACTCCCAGCTCTTGAGGGATGTTCCAAAACTTTTCCATGACACATACATAAAAACAATGAGTGAACATTTATGTATGCAATTTCATGAAAGTTTTTTAAAAAAGATACACCACAGCTGCAAATAGCTTAATCAAAATTATATCCATTTTTGCACTAAAACCATAACACTAAAAACCCCATATGATTAAAATGAATCAGCCACAATCATTAAAACATGAAATTAAGAAAAAAATGAAATATCAAGTGAACTTTAACTAAAATTTACTAAATTTGCAGTTGAAGTTCAGCTAGAGTGCAGTGGTTCAAAATTATGGAAACAAAATTCAGCAACCCTAGAAAACCAAATAGACTAGTTTCAACTTTCATCCAAACACAACTGCTCCAACCCAAAACAATGCAGTAAACTAAGGACCAATCTGTTATGATATTAAGCAACCACTTATCCAGCAATACCTATCTTACATACAACAACCACATAACCAAAGATTTTTCATGTTTATCAATCGAAATTCCATAAACTTTCTTTCATAGTCACCACAAAACTAAATAAAAACGAAGAAATGAACTGATTATACAGACTTCTTTTTATATTGTTTAACCCCACAATAACGCACAAATCAACTCCACAATTCCCCAACACAAAAAAATCAAACTCACACTCAGTTATCCATAAACTCAATGTTAAGTGAATAGTATCATAATAGTCAAACCCTGAAGCCTTCAATCCAATTAATCTAAAAAATTAAACAACAAAAATACTTTCATCCACACAAATAAACATCATTAAATCAAAATTAAAAAAAGAAACGCAGACACACTTCCAAAAGACCTAGATTCAAAAAAAAAAAAAAAAAATCATTTCAAATACCTAAAATCCAAAAACAAAAACAAAATCCTTTAATAATTTATTGGAATTATTTTGGTAGGATGACGGAAAATGCGAATCTGGATAAGGGTAAAGAGAGAATCAAGGAAAAGATAGAGAGGGAGTAGAAGAGGAGACTTACAGTGTGGGATCGAAAAAGCGGAAATTATCTTTTGTTTGGAAAGCTATAAGATTGTATTGGATTTAGATTACAAGGAGAGAGAAAAAAAAAAAAAAAAACTTTTCTTTAGATTGATTCTGGGTGATGAATGTAAGCCCAACACATGTAAGACTTTTATGGATGGCTTTTTTGAGTTGTCACCTGTTATGGTGTTGCCGTTGTTCCTTGCGTTACCCTGAGCTGTCATTAAAGTAATTGTTTTTTTTTTTTTTTTTTTCTACGTTTGTCCCTTCTACTTTTGCCCTTCTACTTGCCGTTATTTGCTAATTTGGTTAATTTTGTGGGCTGTTGAATGGCTTTCAATTGGCTAAGGTTGGGCTGGTTTTTTCAGCTCGGTCATAATCGGGCCATTAAAGTCCCATTGGGCTCAGCATTGGCCCATTAAAGTCCCATCGGGCTCAGCATTCTTGGAAGAAATCTTCTTATAGCACAAGTGCTGGTACATAGCTCTGTTTTGAAACCTAGCCCGGCCCGACCGATTTAACCGGTCAGAATGAGACCTAGGGCCTTCTCCTAGTTTGGTTACCACTTTCAACTATTCCTGAAAACCCTAACTTGATCGTCGGCAAACGTGGAGTTACCAAGTGCTGAGGTTCGAGGGGTTTTATATAGGGGTGTTCAAAAAAATACAAAAACCGAACCGAAAAACCGGTTAACAGAAAAAACGGTTCGGTTATGGTTCGAAAAATTCAAAAAACCGAATTTCCGGTTCGGAAAAAATAAAAAGCGGTTAACCGAAACCGGTTTTTTGAACCGGTTTTACAAACAAAAAAAAAAAATATATATATATATTAAATAAAAAATAATAATATTATATATTATATATTAAATAAAAAATAATAATATTATATATTATACATTAAATAAAAAATAATAATATTTTTAATGTATTGTTAGTAGTGGTCAATGGATATATATGAATGTCTAATTTTTATTTGGATATGTATTATTTATATTTACAATTTAATTTAGGAAAAAATAAAAAAATAAGTTTTATAAAAAAAAGGGAAAACCGGTTCAAAACCGGTTTTTCCTCCAAACCGAAAAACCAGTTCGGTTCAAAAAAGCGGTTAACCGCTTTTGAACACCCCTAGTTTTATAGAGTGGAGGCCGGTGGTGGTGTCGGATTGAATTTTGTCCGTGGGGATCAATTGGAATTTAACCGAAAAAATCAAGGTATACGCGAGTCACGGTCGGTGAATGAGGGGCTACCAAGTGTCGGGGTTAGAGGAGTTTTGTAGAATGGAACCTGATGGTTCAGGTGGTGGTATCAGATTGAATTTTGGCAGCCGAAATCAACTGGAATTTGGATGAAAAAGCGAAAACCTAACTGTCAGGGTGTATTTACTAGATTTCAAAATTATAGGGACTGATATGTATTTTTTAGGGGTGTGTTTATTAGATTTTAAGCTTTCTGGATCACCAGTAAAACTATCGGTTTAACCAATCAACCTGGGACCCGACCTCTTAACCAGGTGACACCCTGGGTCGGGTTTCAGTACATTGGTACATACAAGGACTAGTTATCTAATCACACATGGAACATAAAATATATAAGTTCAATAAAAATTATGAAATTAATGGTCTCCAAAGGACTCTTTGTTCAACGACATAACAAATATTTGTGTTGATGCGTGATTTTGACATCAATCAAACGCACGTGTGAAATGCTGAGCGGGCCTAGAAGACACACGTGAATGTGAGAGTAAATGCAATGGAGAACAACATTTAAAGTGGTTCAGATGCTAAGGAAGCAAATCCTACGTCCATTGATTTTTGTATTAATGATAGTGGTCAGGTCGCGTTCAGCGGACTGACTTACAAATGATTATACAAGAGAGAGAATGTTATTTTTCTTTCGAGAGAGTAGCTAATCCCCTAAATGAGAGAGGAGCTCTTAATATATAGTGGGATGGATTAAGGTTATCATTACTGAATCTGTGAGTTGGTGGGATTATCCGTGCAAATCCTTCTTTATGTCCCATTGCTCACCTTCCAGAGTGATTTACGCGATTTGGTGCAGGGATTGGACACGTGGAATCACTATAGCTCCTGACTGGTCTAACGCGCACCCACTACCCTGACGCGAGCATGCCGCCCTTGTCATTGTATGACATGGCCGCCTTTGACTAGCTGCGGGCCTACCTAAGCTCTGACCTTTTGTGCTGACTGAGACTTGCGTTAGCGCTACATTTTCAGGCATAACAATTTGCAACTCTAAATTAAGTCCTCCTACATTGGAATACACATCAAAAGACAGATAACCTGTTCCTTTTCATCATCACTTGTTCGACATTAGAGGCTCAACATCGACAGATTGAGTAAAACTATTCAAAAAAGATCCATTAGAAGTTGTGCCAGTTTCAAAACATCAATTTATTTCATCATCAACGAAATCAAGTTCTTCATAGTTTCGTTGCACAATGAAAGCATCATTTGATGACCTAAGTCCCTTTAATTCAATTGCTACTTCTTTCATTATTGGTCTTTTCTTTCCATTAAGGTTTAAACATGTTTTTGCCAAATTACCAATAATCATGATCTCTTCTTTCTCACCTTCCATAACTCAGAGCATCAGAGATATCAAACAAACAACTCTCTTTCATTGCATAAAAAAAATATGTTGCCAAACTTTTATCTTCTTCCTTGTTTGTTAAACATATTTACTTTTTAAGTCAGTCAAAAGCTCGGTAAGAGCTACTTTAAAACTATAAACATCAGTTTTCTCTGTAAATATATTTGATAAAAAAATAAAAAATAAAACTCTGGATCTAAGCACCCAAAAGTCCTTTGAACTTATCTCTCCTTTTGTAGTCGGATGGTAAGGCCTTTATCTATAGGGGTTAGCTATACTCAAAATGTCTTGTTTTCAAGTCGTGGGAGAGGCAATTATCGGGTTTAACCCAAAAAAAGTCCCTTGAACTTGAGTGGTTAAGTGAGTTTGATCAATTGCAACAGTTTTTGAAGTCCCCAAACTTTTTGCATGATATTCATAATCCAAAATGTTACTAGACCATGGGTATGGAAGCGTCATAATGTAAATAGGATAAAGCATCTACAACTTCTATAGCAATATGTAAACATATTTCCCATGTTAGTGGAAATTCCTCCATTTGGTCATGTATATATCGAAAGGTACTTTCAATAGGAACGAACTCATAAACTGAGAGAGGAACTTCAATTTCCAAGCAACATCCTAGTAGCTTAACCGCATTCTTGTGGTTAATTTGCGTTAAAATTACTACCTCATGGATGAAATGTTCAAGCTTGTTTTTATTGACCATCTTAAGCCTTTTAATGGCTACAATTCTTCCATCGAACAACATTCCTTTATACATGGCGCCTTGATTTTATTACCTCTAGATGCCTTATATTTCTAAACTTTGTCTCAATGTGTGCTTTAAGGGCACAAATTAAGGACACTAGAAGACAAAATATTTATCTCTTTTGATGCATATTATATATTAAAAAAAAAAACACAATTACTAATACATTGATATTAATATATTAAATATTATGTTTTTCTAATATCCTTAATTAACATACTGAGGACACACATTAAGATAATCCTATTTATAATGTTATTGTGGAGGAAATTTTTTTTTTTTTTTTTTTTTTGTAAAATTTGTACTGGCTTAGATGGAGGAAATGATCTATTTTTTAATGAGGTTTTTTTATTCTTATTGCTTTGGAGTTGTTTTAAGTATTTGTGTGTGATGGAAATGATGATTGAGGTTTGTTTGGGCCTGCGGAACAAGGCTCATTGATGGCTTTATTTATTTATTTTATGTTTTATAATTGGTAAAAAATATTTAATAACGGGTATTTTGGTTTTAAGATATTATATTATTTTACCCGATTTTAGGGTGTGAAATAAAAACTAGTCTCAAAGTGGGAAGTATCTTAAAAATAGCCAAACCCAATTTTTCTAATCTTGAAGAATGAAATTGACCTAATTCACATCTCTTTAGCTTCTCCTTCAAAACTCATCTAATATCTCTTCCTTTGTGGCCGGATGGCAAACTTTATTACTGGAATTAGTTATATTTAGGGGGTCTGTGCTCGAGTGTAAGAGGGGTATCTATTACATTTATGCAATTACATTGGTTCATTAGGCTTGTAGATGTTTGTGGCCTCAGGATTAAGTAGACTCCAATGTGGGTCTAGATACCTCAGATATCCCCCCCCCCACCCAAAAAAAAAAAAAAAAAATCATATAATTAATTCTCCATAACTATAATTCCTAGCAAATCACTACATTTTTTTTATTTTTTAAAGGTGACATTGTGTGATTTTATTGAGATTTTCGGTTATTAAAAGATTGAGAAAAATATATTAGTTTCATTGAGATCTTTGAAAAAAAAAAAAACACCATTGAATGGGGGGTATTTGTAAATAAATAAAAATTAAAAAAAAAAAATTTTTGCCAAAAAAAAAAAAAAGTTTGAAGAAGAGAAGTGACTGATAGCCGGCAAGACTATCTGTAATTTTGAAAATTTTAGATACCTTTAAATGGGAAATTGGGGAAATTATGTGAATATATAAGCACTATTGCCATACTAAAAAACTCTCTTCAAATTGACCATCAAACTCTTGTAAGGACTACTATTTCCCCTAATATATGAATATAACTTTAAACCTTCTCTCTCATTTCTCTCTACTTCCTTGGCGTTTCTTTCTCGAAATCCATGAATCAGTGCAATTTCAATTATCAAAATCTTAGAAATGTTAAGAGATTTTAAACTCAGAATGTAGAAATGTTTCAATTTGATATTCGATAGTTGTGGTCTAGGACTCTATGCAGGACAATCAACTTCTGGAGGTGGTGGCCAAGCAAAATCGTGGCTGGGTTACGAATCTCATTGACACTTTGGGTTCAATATCTAATATGATTTTCCTTTGAGAGGTACAAATCTTTACGGGAATTAAATTTCTGTCCGTGCAGAATATGCTATATGGGTTTAATGCAATAAGATTGTGATGAAATGGCTTTTGTCTAGTTGATATTTTATTGGATGGACACCAAAAGGTAATGTATTCAGTGATACTTGGAGTCCATGGAAAGTTGTAAAGATTGTGTTTCATAATTTGCCGAAAGTTCTTGATTTGAAATCATTTATCATTTTTAGGCTTTAATCTCCATAGATCCCTTACTACAAGGCCAAGAAGGCTTTAGAAACAGAAGTCACGAAACATGTTATGCCTGAAAAAGTAGGGCTAACGTAAAGCCCAGTCAGCGTAAGTGGTTAAGGTCTAGGCAGATCCTGCAGCCATTCAGACGCGGCCATATCGCGTGCTGGCGTAAGCAGCATGCTCCTGCCAGTGCAGTGGGTGTGCGCCAGACTAACGAAAGGCTAGAGGTCGTCCACGTGTCCAATCCCTGCATAAAGCGAGGAGATCACACGAGTAGGTGAATAACTGAACCCTTTTTACGGATTCAGTAATGATTACCTCAACGTATCCCTACTATAAATAGAGAGCTCCTCTCCCGTTTGGGGGATTCGCTCATTTTTACTCTTGATTAGCCATCTTCTCTCTGTAATAGCTCTCTCTCTTTCTCTTTTGTACTCTCATCAGCTCGCTAGTCCGTGACCTGATCCTTCAAATATAAATACAATATTAGTGGACGTAGGATTCGCTTGGTCAAGCATCCGAACCACTTTAAAACATTGTCTTGCCACCATTAACATCTTCAATCCCCCATTCACGTGTGTCTTCTGGGCCAACTCAGCATTTCACACATACGTTTACTTGATGTCAAAATCACGCATCAACAGTTTGGCGCTAGAATGAGGGCCTGATTTAGTATTCGTCCTTTATCAAGAGAATCTCTGACTAACTGGTCCTACAACAGCAAATGGCTCGCTGATTTGAACCTAAGCGAATCAATCATGGTGCTGAGGAGATCCCCCAAGTGTAGGAGGACGCTTCTCCCGAGGTGCCCTCAGTTCCACAAAATGCCGCAGGGGATATCCTTTCAAGTTCACAGCTTGACCCCACCATGATGAGCTACCTAGAGAGGTTCAACAATACTCTCTAAACGGTCAACCGAAGGTTAGACCGTTTGGACCGGGACATGCCACCCGAATCAAATGGGGTGGTGCAACCGCCAAAAACACCTACAAGTCGAGCAAAAGTGCGGAAAAGGGCGATAGCCCGTGCCGCGAGCACTGTAGTGCGTCGAAGGAAGGGTAAACAAGTGGTAAACAGCGAGCCTAAAGGCTCCAAAAGGTCGGCGAACACCGACCACATCCCGAGTAGAATATCAATGGCGTTAAGACTCGGTGAAAGGTCGCATCTCGAGCCGTTCCATGCCACATCGCATGAGCACTCCCATAAAGGTGCCAGGCGGGGCGATTCTCATCACCGCTAGAATAACGATCCTGATCGTCATCGTGCGGGAGGTTCCCACACTTTGCGGGGTGGTTCTTACCACCGCAGAGATCGTGAAAATTCCCCGCACCATTCATCGCCATCACACGACTCTAGCCAGCATGTGTCAAGGGTGGCCAGAACTGTCGACCGAGGTGAAGAGGAATCCGACCTCCGGACTTTCCTCAACCGCAATCGCGAGGGTCAAACTCGCATGGGTGAAAGCAATCCCCAAATAGCTCTGCTGCCTCAGATTGAGGAGCTGCAGCGAGCTCTAGATCAATTAAAGGCTCAGCAAAACGAGCAAGGGTAGGTCGCAGCAGCGTCTCCCTTTTCTCCGGCGGTATTAGCCGCCCTTTTCCCATCAATATTTAGAATATCCGATATGCGGGCGTTCGATGAAAATTCTGATCTGCATGATCACTTGTATGAATTCAACGATCTGATGGAACTTCACCAGGTTTCAGATTTGACGAAGTGTCGTTGTTTGGCAGTAACTCTAACCTCTCAGGCCAAACGGTGGTTCAAGTCGCTCCCTGCGAGATCGATCAGCTCGTGGCCTCAGATGAGCATTACATTCCTGAGGCACTTCCAAGCGAACCGAAAGTTCTCAATGCCTTTAAGCTACCTCAACAACATAAGGCAAGAGAGGGATGAATCCCTCCAATTTACATCGATCAATTCCACAGAGAACTTAATAAGGTAGCTTGCACTCCCGAAGAGTCTGTTCGAACTTTCATTATAGCGGGAGTTCGCCCGCAGACCGACCTGTGGAAAGAGTTACATGCTAAGGATGATGTTTCCCTCACCCGCTTCTATAACCTTGCGGAGAAGTACCTCCGTATTGAAAACTCCGTAGCGGCACTCCACTGCCGTGACCCCGACGCTTCAGGTAGTGCGCCTGGTTGGGGGGAAGGTAGAGGAGTTGATTGCAGATGGCTAATGACAATCATAGAAAAGGAAAGAAACTGCGGTATGAGCCCAAAAAGTCTTATGCTCCAGTTCCTCGTCGCAATCGCGACAGAAATCAGTATACGCCTTTGAATGCATCTATATCGGCTATTCTTGACAAGTCAGAAGAAGTTAGCCTACTCGAAGAGCCTGAGCCCATGAAAAATCCCCCATCAGCCAGAAATAGTAAAAAATACTGTCGCTTTCATCGGGATAATAGGCATCACACCGATGAGTGCCGAGCTCTCAAACAGGCAATCGAAGACCTCATTAAGCAAGGGCATTTCAAAGAGTATATTGATGATTCCACTCATGTATAGGAGAAAAATCAAGGGGAACTAGGAAAGAAGCGTCGTGATCTCAAGGGTATCTACAGCGTCGGAATGATCTTTGGGGGACCTCACCTTACGGGGAACTCGCGAGGTGCCCAGGAAAGATATGCTCCCGTAGCCCATCACGATCCTATCAGTGTGATGAGCACGACACGACGATCACCAAAGGTTCGCAAGAAGGAGGAAATTACCTTCTCCGAAAAGGATGTAGTTCGATTACATCATCCCCACGATGACGCTCTTGTGATCACGCCCCGATAGGGCACTTCGACGTCCACAGAATGTTGGTGGAATGTGGAAGTGCTGTGAACATCCTGTTCTAGGCAGCTTTCGAAAGAATGAATTTGGATGAGGCCGACCTGAAGCCCGCCTCGATCCCCCTATACGGTTTTACAGGGGACCACCTGATCCTCAAAGGAACGATCTCGCTTCCAGTCACGCTGGGTGACTTCAACGAGGTGACCAAGGTAACTGAATTCTTTGTAGTGGATTGCCTATCCGCTTTTAATGGTATCCTAGGGCGACCTCTGCTGAGAAATTTCAAGGTGGTCACTTCAATATACCATCTGAAGATGAAGTTCCCTACCCCGATGGGGATAAGGGAAGTTAGCGGATTGCAGCGCGCATCTTGCGATTGTTATGTAAAGGCAGTGCAAATGGCGTGCAAAGGGAAAGGCATCTCGCGCGGTATTCCCTGACAAGCAATGGTGATTAGCCGGATCGAGCTGCAGCCTGGCCCAGCCGAGGATAATATGGATCCTCGCATCCAGTAATGTCCTTCCAGTGGGCTAGTTGAGGATCTATCTGAGGTGTCGGTCGACCAGAGCGAGCCGAGCAGAATGTTGAGGATTTGGAGCAATCTCAACCCCTAGCTTGCCACCGAACTGACCAGCTTCCTCAGAGAGAATATCGATGTGTTCGTATGGTCGCACGCAGATATGGTCGGGATCAGCCCGAATATTATTTGCCATGCCTTGAACATCGACAGTGAAGCCAAGCCGGCTCGCTAGAAGAGAATAGCAATGGATCTGGAGTGATATGCTGCCTTGAAACTTAAGGTAGATAACCTCCTTCGGAACGGATCCATCCGAGAAGCGCTCTATCCGAGTTGGGTTGCTAACCCGGTTCTAGTAAAGAAGCTCAACGACAAATGGCAGACCTATGTCGACTTCACTGACCTCAACAAAACGTGCCCAAAAGATAGTTTCCCCCTTCCTAGGATCGACCAGCTCGTGGATGTCACCTCCGGCCACGAGCTGTTGAGTTTTATGGACACGTACTCTAGATACAATCAAATTTTGATGTACGCACTGAACAAAGAGCATACATCCTTTGTTACAGATTGAGGACTGTATTGCTACAAAGTTATGCCCTTCAGCCTCAAGAACGCTGGCACAACTTAACCAACGGCTGGTTAACCGAATGTTCTCCGAGCAGATCAGGAAATCGATGGAGGTCTATGTAGATGACATGTTGTTCAAGTCGCATGTCGTTTCAGATCACATAGCGCATCTCGCTGAGATGTTCGACATTCTCCGAAAATACAGAATGAAGCTAAACCCCCTTAAGTGCTCATTCAAAGTGTCATCGGGGAAATTCCTGGGATACATGGTTAACCAGAGGGGAATAGAGATCAACCCCGAGAAAATCCAAGCTCTCCTCAATATGAAAAGCCCGACCAACAAAAATCAGGTCATGAGCCTCAATGGGCGAATAGCGGCGCTCAGTCGCTTCATATCGAGGGCAATAGATCGCTGCTTGCCGTTCTTCAATGTTCTAAGGGCCAACAAAAAGTTTGAGTGGACTCCCGAGTGCGAACAGACATTTTAGAGTATTAAAGAACACCTCGGGAAGCCTCTTCTTCTGTCCAAACCTCTCCCGCAAGAGATCCTCCTCTTGTATCTGTCCATCTCTCAGTTCGCGGTCAGTGAAACCTTAGTTCGGGAAGAGGACAAGGTCCAATGGCCAGTGTATTATGCAAGCAAGCATTTGTTGGATGCCGAGATATGGTATCCGAAAATGGAACGATTAGCTTATGCCCTGCTGATCGCTTTCAGAAAGTTGCGACCTTACTTCCACGCCCATACGATTCATGTAATAACCAATTACCCACTTAGGTAGGTCCTCTAATAACCAGTTACTTAAATGGGTCATGAAATTAAGTCAGTTCGATCTGAAATACAGACCAAAAGCAACCATCAAAGGGCAGGCCGTTGCCGATTTTATATCAGAATTCTCATATCATCCGATGAATGAGTCGGAGTGACAGCCCAGCGAAGTCATTCAGGAAACTATTCAAAATCTAACCTGAAGCCTCTACGTCAATGGATCATCAAACAGAAAGATAGCCAGGGCAGGTCTTCTCCTCTTGAGTCCCAAAGGGACTCGCATTCATGGTATTCTCCGGTTCGGTTTTAAGGCAACCAATAATGAGGCTGAGTATGAAGCTCTGCTCACTAGACTATGGTTGGCCAGGGAAATGGGTTCAACTGCGATCAGCATCCACAGCGACTCCATGCTAGTCGTCAACCAGATTTTGGGGGAATACCAAGCCAAGGAAGAAAACATGATTAACTATCTAAAGAAAGCTAAGGCCGCACTCGAGCCGTTCAAGCACTTCACGATCACATAGATTCCTAGAAATAACAACTCTGTGGCAGATGCCTTGACGAGGATAGCCTCGTCATTGGATTCAGATGCACCAGAAAGCATTCATGTTTGGTTCATTGAGGCCCTCAGTATTAGCTCGTCGAACAGGTCGTGAATGTAACAGAATCAGTTTCCTGGATGACCCCTATCATCTGGTATCTTAGAGATGTGAACTTGCCCGAGGACAAGGTCAAGGCAAGGACCCTGCGAACAAGATCTGCTCGTTACACCCTCATCGGAGACCAGCTGTACAGGGGAAGGTTTAGCGCCCCTCTCCTCCGATGTGTAAGCGACGAAGAGGCAGATTACATCATGAGGGAGATACATAAAGAGATATGCGGTAATCACACCGCTGCACGATCTCTCACAAACAAAGTTGTTCGTCAAGGGTACTACTAGCCTCTAATCCAAGAAGACACCTACAACTTTGTCAAAAGGTGTGACAAGTGTCAGCGGTTCGCGAACATACCGTAAGCTCCTTCCCACCAGCTGATAACCATGACCAGCCCCTGGCCATTCTCCATGTGGGGAATCGATCTCATCGGTCCCATGCCAGTTGGAAAAGGGGGAGTCAAGTATGCCGTGATTGCGGTGGATTACTTCACCAAGTGGGTTGAAGCAGAACCGTTAGCCGCGATCATGACCAGAAAGCTTAAGGACTTCGTCTTCAAGAACATTGTGTGCTGCTATGGGATTCCTCATACTCTCATCTTAGACAATGGCAAACAATTCGACAATGAGGAGTTCAAGCAGTTTTGCGATAAGTTGGGTATTCATAAAAAATTTGCCTCAGTCGCAAGGCCGCAAGCAAATGGTCAAGTTGAAGCTGTCAACAAAACCATCAAGCACACTCTTAAGGCCAAGCTTGCTGCAGCCAAGGAGAATTGGGTCAACGACCTCCCCGAAGTCCTATGGGCATACAAGACAACTCCGAGAACCTCTACCTCAGAAACCCCTTTTTCGCTAGCATATGGCTGCGAAGCGATGATCCCTGTGGAGGTAGGAACCGGTTCATTTTGGAGGGACCTGTACAACGAAGCCGACAATGAAACGCTTCTACGCACAAGTCTGGACCTAGTTGAAGAACATCGTAGCAAGGCTCATCTAAGGATAACAGTCTATCAGCAACGCACGAAAAGGTTCTTCGACTCTAAGGGCAGAAGAAGAGACTTCCAGGTCGGCGACCTTGTTTTGAAAGAAGTTCTTCTCGGTACTAGAGAACCAAGTGCGGGAGTTTTGGGACCGAACTGGGAAGACCCATACCGCATCGCCAAAGTGATAAGACTGGAGACTTATCATCTCAAAAGGCTGAATGGTTCCGAAGTACCCCGAGCATGGAATGTCGAGCATCTCCGACCTTATTACCAATAATTTGTTTCCTTGTAAAGGTCGGTTTTAATTTTTACAATCTTTGTAATAGCAAGTGTGCAATTCTGATCGTTTGTAATCATTTTCCCATATATATACAATTCTGTTCATGTAAACTTATACCAATATTATTGTAAGCAGTTAGAATACGATATCATATGTAAAGAATACGGAAATTGTAAATACTCATAAAAAAATGTGAAAAGCAATATCTTTATTAATGAAAAAGGAAAGTACATAAGCGAAAAGGGAGAAAACAAGATAAGCGGATCACTGATCCTCTCCCCCAGGCTGGTCGTCAGCTGCCTGATCGGACATGGGCTCCTCAGGAACGAATTCAGGCTATTCTTCTCCTTGGTCGAGTCCCCGAGTCGCTTCCTCAGCTTCGGCCTGTGCCATGGAAGCCAGCTCGTCCTGGTACTCGTCAAGAAGGTCGGACAGATCCATCTCAAGATTTCTCGAAAGAAGGGCGAAGATGGACTGAATCGTCCATTCTGTAGCCCTATTCTCGATCTTCACCTCTTGTTGCTGCATCTCCGCAGTTAGCAAAGTAACGCGACCTCGAGTAAAGTGGAGCTCGGCCTCAAGCTCTGACCGCTGCTTCTCAATATTCTCCCACAGCTCGCCCCTATCCTGTTTTGCTCGCGAGGCCCACTCAGTGGCCCTTTCAGCTCTTGGTCTTTCTCACCGGCCTCCCTGGTGAGTCTAACCACCATCTTTTGGAGCTCGTTCATCTCCTCCCCTTGCCTCTCCAGCTCGGCCTTTTGAAAGTCCATCGTGCGAAGAGCAGCATTTCTCTCGTTTAGGTACTGATTCGCCGAAGTGATGGACAAATCTCTCTCTGCGTCAGCGGCCGCCAAGTCCCGCTTAAGCCGCACATTCTCTTCCCTCATCTCCACCAATCCCTCAGCAGTCCCGAGCTGGACCTTCTGCAGGGACAGGTGCATGGAGAACAAGGCTTGTATAGCGAAGAGAATAAAGTTAATTATTTTGCATAAGCAAATGTCCTCACCAAGGGCAGCTCATTTACCTGGCTCAGGTGGTGGAAGGACGTGGTCATCAGGTCCATGGTATCGGAAGCCACGAACTGCTCAAAAACCTCTACAAGCCCGCATTCGAGCAGCGTGAAGACTACTGGTTGCAGATGGTCTGATAGATGTCCCATTGACTCCAGGACGGGAGTACAAGTGCCAGCCGCAGGTAGAGTCCCCCCTACCAGATCCTTTCCCGACCTCCTCCCAGGGACAGAGATCGTTTATTGCCTCACCTGTTGACCCCCGGTAGCGATGGAGATGTCGGTCGCGCCACTAGTTGGCCTTCCCAAGTGGTAGGCTTGGTAGGGTTACGACCTCTAGGGCTGGACGCCCAAGCCTTCCGGTTCGGACTCTAACTCTTCGGTCCAAATTAGCCTCCTCTTTTTAGGCTTCTAGGCCGTAGTTTTCTATTTAGGGGGAACAGTGCCCTCAGGTCTGGCCGAAGCGGCCGTCGGTGTGCCCCCGCTGGAGGGACCGCTGGGAGCCGCTCCAACTGGTCCGGTGGTTTATATAGCTGGGGAAATGGCACTTTGGTTTCCCGAAGTCAAACGACGTTTGGGTGAAAAACACATCTAACCATTGATCGCGACCACGCGTCACGAATCAGCGAAGAAGTGTGACCGTCACGCCTCGAGAAACCAGATCGTCATCCTCTCCTGTTGAAATACTCAAGCGACGGCACGTTTTCCCTCCTCTACATTTAATGCGCCCACGTCTACATTTAATGCTCTGATAGGAAATGTCGTTTCAGCATGGCTTGCATTTAATGCGTATGGCTGACACTTATTACACTTAAGACACATTTGTTAGAGCAAAAGGTGCTTCATTTAATGTATCTGCTGCAAAAGTGCAATGGATAACATTTGAAGAGGTCGTTATAAAAAATACTCTTCATTTTGTAAGTTGCGAGGCGACGTAACTCTTCAACCTCATCTCACGTCGGTTGCGAAGCGACATGATTCCTCAACCTCGACAGATATCAGCTGCGAAGCAGCGACCACTTATCCTCTTGAAAGCTGCTAAGTGTAAACAGGTCGAGGATTCCACCCAGGTTAGAATCATCATTATAGCACTGGATCCCCAAATCCAGGTCGCTGAATGTAAGGGCAATGATCACCCCAGGTCGCATGCAAGAAGATGTTCTCTTGACCTCTTTCATAATCAAGTCGCTTCAAACAGCATCAAGCAGGTCAGATCAAGGCATTTGTAATTTCCAAGGTTCGATTCTCAAACCTAAAAAATTAGGGGACTTCTGTTATGCCTGGAAAAGTAGGGCTGACGTAGAGCCCAGTTAGCTCAAGTGGTCAAGGTCTAGGTAGATCCTGCAGCCATTCAGACGCGACCACGTCGCATGCTGGCGTGAGCAGCATGCTCCTGCCAGTGCAGTGGGTGCGCGCCAAACTGACGAAAGGCTGGAGGTCATCCACGTGTCCAATCCCTGCATAAAGTGAGGAGATCACGTGAGTAGGTGAATAACGGGACGCAAAGGAGGATTTGCATGGTACCTCAATGTATCCCCACTATAAATAGAGAGCTCCTCTCCCGTTTGGGGGATTCGCTCATTTTTACTCTTGATTAGCTATATTCTCTCTGTAATAGTTCTCTCTCTCTCTCTCTCTCTCTCTCTCTCTCTCTTTTGTACTCTCATCAGCTCGCTAGTCCGCGACCTAATCCTTCAAATATAAATACAATATTAGTGGACTTAGGATTCGCTTGGTCAAGCATCCGAACCACTTTAAAAATTAAAACATTGTCTTGCCACCATTTACATCCTCAATCCCCCATTCACGTGTGTCTTCTGGGCCAACTCAGCATTTCACACGTACGTTTAGTTGGTGTCAAAATCACACATCAACAAAGCATATCCTGTGTAACTCTTTATACACTATTTTGTGTTTTTCACTATTCATGCACGTTTTACTTTGTTGATAATGTAAGGAAATGTACATTGACTAACTGTTGAGCATTGAAGTCGACCTTCCACTCAATGCTTCTTCTTGGAGTGAGGATCTTTGAAGTGTCATTGTTAAACGTTTTTGTAGTAGTGGGATGATGTCAAAATGTTGGATATTGTTCATACTTTATATGGGTTTGAAGTCCCCTATGCAAACGCATTCGGGGGTCCCACTTCACAATGAGGGGGCAATGCCCCCTTTACAGTAAGTTCTATTAGTAATTGAACTTGTTATTGATTTACTAATATTTAGGTCTAGATTAGATTAGATTCAGGTAGACCCAAATGGGGTAGAGTTTTCTATTATATTTATATATGATGTAATAATGAGAAACCAAAGTTAAGACAAATAGAGAGAGTGAGACTGCCATCATTATAGAATGTAATTGCTGCAGAGTTATGAAACAATAATACAAAATCTTTATTTGAATGTTGGACGTAGTTCCTTACTTGGAACGAACTAGGGTAAATTAAGTGTCCTATTTATTTTTCTATTTTATTTTATTGTGTGTGTTAGTTGTGGTTTCTAACATTAGACCCGAAAAAATTGTATGAGAAGACGATTCTTCCTAATGCCCAAAGAGAAATTGCTGATAAAATTTGGATGCTCAGTGGGAAACTAAATGGCGACAAAATAAGGTTAGTACCAGTTAATATTTATTGGCCTGAGTGAAGTATATGGTTTATTCGACATATCAGTTTCCAGACTTGCTTAAAAGGTATACTGATATGTTTTTTGATGATCAGTTGACGAGATGTTGGAGGAGAAGGTGCGGCCATACATTTAGAACATGGACAATGCTGTTCTTTCTTAGCCTATTCTAATGCAACCGTAAAATAAGAATCAGAAGGTTTTTGGTTCTTCCTTTGCAACATTTTTCCTTCCTCTATCATTCTTTAAATAACCCTTATGGTTAAGCAGCTCAACGTGCATTGGTTCAATAGTATTTCAGTACACCAACTGCAAATTATACCAGACAATCTGCAACACCAGATGAACATCCATTATTTTCTTATCTTTACTCTTCCTCTTTTCTCTGTGGAATATGTTGTGTAGAAAGACTTAAAACTTATTATACAATGTTTTTCTTGATCAATGTTGTTCGAAGATTCTTGGGAAATAAGTGCCCCAATTTTTGCTATTATTATAGAGAAAATGATGAAAGCTATGCAAATATGAGATTATGAAAAGTGCTATTAACATCTAACAATGGAAGTCTCAATTCATTTGAATCATCAGTTTCCAAAAAAATACATCTTGCCAGAACACTGTGATAACAATTCAAACACTCTTTCCAAAACTTTGTATTAGACATTTAGAAGTTTGAAATGTAATGTCATAGATCTAGATGTTTGCTTTTAGCAATCCTGCCTGATAATAAGGGCTGGTACCCAGTAAAATAAGGTTGTACAGTTTGAGCAATCTTGGAAGAAATCTTCCGATTGAGCATATACAGGTACCCAGAAAAATTTCTCTGCTACGTAATTAATGAAAAGTTCATTAAAAAGGATGTTTTACAATTGATGTTTCGAAAAGAAAAGAGAACCTTGTTAAAAAAGGATATTCTTGGAAGCATGCTCTCCATTTTTAGAAAAACTACTACTAACATCTAATTAACATGTATGAACTGGTGTCTTTGATTAGTTTTAGTTCTTCAAATCGCCAGTTTTCAAAAAATACATCTTCGCTGGATGCTAAGAAACTTCTAAATTTCCAAAACAAAAATGATAGAGATCTAATCTGTCTATGTTAATATTAGAGAAGAGAGATTTAGGTTAATTCATCGATACTTTTTATTCCATAAGTCCAATCTTAAATAGGCAATAATCCTAACACCACAATGACTAAAACGCCTAATTAAACCAAGTTTAAAAAAACCAGACAACTACCGCATCCTAACACTTTGCGGTGAATACAACATAGTCCCTTAACCACACCGGCTGCTGTTTAACTCGCTTGGGCAACGTCCTTCGATCTTCCACACTATTGTCCGAAGTCCTAACAAAAGTGTCAAGAGGTTTTTTTATTAGAACAAGTGAGAAAACAAGGGTCTCAAACAGTAACTGGTGCAATGATAAGGTTTATGTACTTTTGAGCAATCCTGCAGGAATATTTCCTCTATAGTAAAAGCCTCGTATATCCAATATCTCTGCTATGTAAAGAAAAGTTCATTGAACAAGAAGTTTTCAAATTGATATTTTGAAAAGAAAAGAAGACCACTGATTTATTCTCTAATCACATACGGAAAATGTAACATTTAAGCTCATTACAGATTACCTTTCATCATTGGTTGCTCAACATCAGAGGCTCAACGTCAACTAGTTTAGTAAAACTATTCAGAAAAGATCCACTATAAGATGTACCAGTTTCAAAATATCTATTTGCATCATCATTGACAAAATCAAGTTCTTCATAGTTTCCTTGCACAGTAAAAGCACCATTTGTTGATCTAATCCCCAATAATTCAATTGCTACTTCTTTCATTGTTGGGTCTTTTCTTTCCACTGAGGTTTAAGCACCTTTTTTCCAGATTACCAACTTTCATGATCTCTTCTTTCTCATCCTCCTTCATAACTCAAGCATCAAGGATCTCAAACAGACGATTCTCTTTCATTGCATTCAAGAAATATATTCTAAACTTTTTTCTTCTTCATTGTTATTTAAGCGGATAGGCTTTTGACCAGTTAAAAGCTCGGTAAGAACTACTCCAAAACTATAAACATCACTTTTCTCAATAAATTAACTTGATCGGAAAAACTCTGGATCTAAGTACCCAAAAGTCCCTTGAACTTGAGTAGTCAAGTGAGTTTGATCAATTGCGGCGGATCTTGAAGTCCCAAAATCTGACACTTTTGCCCGATATTTATCATCCAAAAGTATGTTAGAAGTTAAAAGCTTGATAAGAACTTGACTGTTGCAAAACTCTCAAACCTCTCATAAAGCGGTACTTGTTGTACCAGTTTGCCAATTGGGTGAAGGTGTACGAACCTATTCATCCTCCTCCTCCTCCTCTTCCCTCTCGCCGATTGGAGCTTCATCATCCTCGGCCTCAACAACATTCTCAAGTAGCGGTCTTGCAGCTGCACTCACATGTGTGACCCCTTCTAGGTCCCACATTAGGCAGTTTATCCCTTCATCTGCTGCATTGTCCAATGCTCTAAACGATGTAATATACTCCTCTCCCATTTCACCCATAGTAGGGGTGAGGAAGGGACGGACGACTCCCTACAATAAGAAAAAAAATCAATCAAATTTAAGCCACATTTAAAAGTAAGTGCATATTCAAAAGATTAATTCTTTAATCTTACCCGAGCCGCTTGAATTTCCATTTCTATTTTGTCGTAATCCCAATGGGTACACTTCTTGATGTGCCATCACAACATCCTAGGAAATTACGGTCACTCATCCGAAGTCTTCTTCCGCTTCCCCGCCTTAGATAGGACAAAGACGACCTTATACATCCAAGCCTACATTGGAAAAAAAAAAAAAAAAACACTCCATATCATAATTAAAACACATATAATACAAAAAATAAACAAAAAGCTATTAATATTTACCTGCATTGCCCATGGGAAGCCAAACAAATTGTACGTGCTCGGTCTATCATTCTCGACAGCTTGACGATGCTTTATTGCCATGTCTTTTCCAGGCAAGGACTCAATGGTTAGCTGAAATGATAACTGTCCCCCCGGATGAGCATTAAAGAAGTCCATGTTACTTGCAAACTTCACCCAATCCATATTAACAGCTTTTGTTGAGTCAGAAGCCATTAGGATCAAATGCACGAACCATACCATCCACATCTTGAACTTCTCTGAAGAGGTATACCTACATTATCCTAACCTCTCTTCTAAATCGTGTCCTGTAATAGACGCCTTCCCCCCCAAAACCTTTTTAGCTAAGTTATTGGCTACCCTACTATTCGTTATTCTCTCTTACTCTTCCACATCTGGAAGTGTCCCACATCTTAAGCCTGTTATTAGGGCATATTCCATTATCCCAAAATGTAGTGGCTTCCCATCCACCATAAATCACATTTTTTTTTTTTTTTTTTTGGCTTTTAACTAAGTGCAGCAACATATAATGCACTCCTTGCCCCCATAACACCTTTTTTCCAATTTTCTCCGATATCCGCAAAATGATCGAAACAACTCTCTTTGAATCGGTCCGTACCCTTCTTTTGTTCCTCTAAAATCTCTATTATTCTCATAAAAACTTGCCAACTCAACCTAACTGTCACCCTTATGGGGAAGTACGGTACCTTATCATTTACAACCTCCAACCCATAGTCTTTATAATTTACGCTTCAGAAAAGCTGCACAATCGATATAAACTAAATATCAACAAAAAAAAGAAACCAAAACAACCAATAGGCTGCCAATTTGGGGGATATGGGCTTCGAGGGCATCAAGGAGTGGGTGTTTTTGGCTTCGAGAGGACCGAGGAAGCTAACATAGGCCCTACAAAAGCTGTTGTGGCAGGTTCCATGACTGGAGCCTTCCAACCTCCCACAAACAACCTCCCTACGGCCTTCCTTGCCTTCCCCCATCCTTTGGAACCCAAACAAAGCCACTCCCCCGTTGCCCGCCAACTGCTCGACAAAACCCACAACCATCGTAACAATAAAACCAACTACATATCCCCCAAATTCGCACAAACCTATCAATTTTTTCATCAAATTCAAAACCACCAGTAAAAACATACCCTTTCTTCACCGATGTCCTCCTCTTTAGAACCATTTTCCGATTCTTCTCTTTGTTCTTGTGTCGCCATTGTCTCCTCTGCCTCTGGACCACTTTGACTCATCGGATGATCCACCGGAGCGTCTTTTTCGACAACCTTGGAACAGCTGCCACCACCGGAGTCTAGGATTTGGAGTGGGGTTGGGTTTTCCTCCTCTTTGTGAATATCAGCCATGATTTTGTGTAATGAATCTTTAGGATCAAATATTGGCCGGAAATAGGAAACTTTTATCGCTAGAAATTGCAGAGAAATCAAAGGTGTTTCGTCGGTCGTTTTTTGGGTATATTGCTCGATTAAGCGATTTTGAAGGGAAGGTTTAATTTTTTAAAATTTAAACAAACTTTCATTAATTATAATATTACCCACATATGTTTAAATCCTTTTAGTTTAACCCATTTTACATATTTAATGAATCCTAAGTGTGTCATGTCAATTTTTCTAACTTAAAAAAAAATTGCAAATTTTTTTCAGGGTTATTTTTTTTAAATGCAAACTTGGGAGGTATGGCGAGTTAAATTTCCTTGCTGGCGGCGTCACAACCTTTAGCCACGAGCCGTCCCCTGCAGGCGCCACAACCGGCCTCTCTCACCCAACGACTTTGCCTGCCTCCCTCATCAACTCTTCATTGCCCCAAACCCATTCTGCATACCTCTCCACTAAGTTGTTGTCTCAAAGACCTCCTCTCTCCTTCGTAGTCGCAGCACCCCGCGACTGCGAGCAATTGCATCCAGCCCCCCTCCAACCACCGCCAGTTCCATTTGTCCCATCGTCCCCCACCGATCGCTCCTCGTCATCTCACACCCCAACCTCTGCCTTTGTCGCCGTTGTTTGGAGAAGTTTGTATTTGACGGTTGAAAGTGGGTTGTTTTGTTGATTTTGTGGAGTTTGATTTGGTTTTGAAGTGGCTTTTTTTTAAGTGTTGTTTTTTATTTATGCTTTGTGGAAGATTTGGCCGATTTCCACCATATCCAACCCCTTCACACAGTTACCTTGCCAAGTCGTCCACCACTAGTTCGACAAAAAACCCCACCCAAAGCCCACTACACGAACCCCCACCTACCTTGTGCACATGCGAACCCCCCCCCCCCCCCCAAAAAAAAAAAAAAAAACACACACACAAAGGTGCACATTTGAAATTTTAATAGGTTTGTTAGAACGTGGTAGATCTTGTGGTTTTAATAAATTTTAGTTAAATTCTAGTAAAACATTATTTTTAATAAAAAATTTGTATATAATGGATTTTTCTAACGGAACATAACGGTGGGTAGGAAAATCGTTTTGAGACTTGAAGGTGAAAAAGTACGTTAGCTAAACCTGGGTGAGAAAATTTAGTTTCCCCTTGATTTTGGGCCTTTGGGCTGAGGTGGAGAACCTCAATGAGACTGTCTATTATAATTATTTATTTAGTTATATACTTGAGATACAACTCAATTAAATACAATTTTTTCCTAAAGTTGACTCTTGTTTAATTTATAATAAAGTGTTGTTAATAATGATTCTGTACAAACTAATCATATTATAAGAGATTGTAGACCATTGTTTTGTAATTTTCTGAATTATCTTTTAAATTTGGGTTAAATTCATTGTAACCAAATATGTAAATAAAATAAAAAAATAGTAACAGGAGTGAAAAATATTCATATATCAATCAATTAATAAAATAAAGAAAGACTTGGTAAATATAAAGTCTTAAGTCTTCTTAGTCTTAGCCAACAAAACGACAGGCACCATCATCAATATTCTGCAAAAAAAAGTCTGCAATCAAATAGAAAAAGGAGTTGGGCTCAATTTCTAATTTGTGTGTCCTTGACCTCTCAAGAGTTAAAAGATAAACGCGTAATATAATCGTTTGAAGTGGTAGTACTAGTATTACTTACGTGAAGAATAATTGGTGAGATGCTCTTTACAGATATATATCATAATCTTTCACTTCATTTTCGCATTCATTCTGGAGGAAGATGACAAAGACCAAATTTAAAAGTAACCAAAAAAATATTTATGATTACAGCTCGGTGGTGTTGATTTGGTGTTCTGGTAGAATTAAGACTGAAAACAGCTAGGTCCACAAGTGCCTCAATCATCTTTTTTTTTTAATCGTGCAGGAAACAAAGGTCCGAGTTACAGACTAGTAGTATTAGACCATCTCCAACCCATTGCACTAATTTGGTGGCAAAATTGCACCAAATTAGTACAAAATTTGGTGTAAAATACTATTCCTCTCCAACCCACAACACCAAATATTGCACTAAAAAGAATATTCCCTAGAATATTCTTTAATATTCTTTTTTCTTTTATTGTAATAATCAACAATTATCTTTTCACTCATTATTTTTGTATATTTAATTAATATTGGAAATGATATTTTTATTAAATAATATTATTTTGAAAATTATACTAATTTAATAGAATTAAGCATTTATTAATCAATAAACATTACATTTAATATAGAAACCATTACATCTAATAAAAATGATACAAAAAAAAAAAAAGATGTGTTGTCTTTCAATTTTTCTTTTTTCAATATTTTGATGATCTTACTGGATCCGGAACTAATCTACCGGAATACTAAATTGTTATTTTAGTTTATGTTGTATTTTCTTTTAATTTTAGTGTTTTTAAATTAGTGTTAATTTTTATTTTGAGTTATTGTAGTTTAATATTTGCATTGAATAAAGTTCTATTTTTAATTTTTCAACATTTTTTAAATTATATCATTATTATAAATAATAATCAAATTAAATTAAATACAAATACTCAAATTTGGTGTGATTTTTGGTGTAAAATTTAATACCCAAATTAACTTAACAAAATTAAAAAAAAAAACCAAAATTAAAAAAAAATATATTTTGTTTGCTACAGTACCGCGCCATTTTGGCGCAGTGCTACAGTGCTGCGCCAAATTTGGCGCAGCACTGTAGCACTGCACCAAAATGGTGCAGTGTTTAGCGTGGGTTGGAGTGCCAACCCACGCCAATTTGGTGTTTTTTGCACCATTTTGGCGTGGGTTGGAGATGCCCTTAGTATACTGGGCGGCTGTTAAACATGCATAAAGATATTTATGTAAACAACAATTTCATTCACTGTGTCAAATCTGGTAAAACTTGCATAAATAAGGCACAAATACTTCACTGAAGAAAGGGTAGTGTTAAATTCCTTTCAGAGTGGCCATACGGTAGACTAATCAGAGAACTTCTGCTGAATACTAACTAGAGGGCGTTTGGATTATATAATGTTTTTTTATCTTATAATAAGATTACCGAAAAGAAATATTACATTGTAGATTGTCGGGTTTAAATTATCATTGTGCTTGGTTCAATTGAGATGTATTAATAATTAATGTGTTTGGTTGATAGTAATAACAGATGTCCTAAAATACCTTTTTACTAGAATGCCCTTGGGATGATTACTTGTATTACTTATATTTTAGCCAAGTATTTTATTGTTAAGTCATTGTCGGGACCAAACAAATGGAGACTTAGACCCGAGTTTGTTGCGGTGGAGATGGTCGACCAACGGCAAAGGGAAGAGGGAGAAGTTAGACTAACGAATGCAAACAAAACAGAAAACGAAAAATACAATGGAAAGAGGGAGAGGGACTTACCAGAAATGGCGAATGGAGTGCTGTCCGGATCAAACGGATGGAGACGAAGACCCAAGGCGTTGCGGCGAAGATGGTCGATCAACGGTAGAGGCAAGACCAAGATCTTAGACTAACGAACGCAAAACAAACCCAAAATGAAAAACACAATGGAAATAGGGCATTTGACTTACCAAAAAATGGTGATCGGAGTGATGAAGTCGCAAGCAAGCTCGAGAAGAAGAAGACCAGTGGTGGCGATGGAGGTTCAAGGCAGAGTCTCGGTCGAAATTTGTATTAGGGCTAAGAATTTTTTAGTGAAATAAAAGGGCATATTGGTCACAATATGCAAATATGTGAGGATAATATGGGCACACCAATATTTTGTGGCATTTCTGAAAATATTGATAATAAGTAGGGCAATTTTGTCCCAAAAATTAAAAAATTGAGGACAAATTCGTCTTCTTGTGCAAATTGGGTGTTTTGTAATTATTAACAAGGCCAAGGATATTTTCGTCCACATTGTCCACTGTTTTGAGACAAAATTGGATTACCGGAGTAATATTTTAATAACATCCTCCCTCCAGGTAATATATTATTCTCGGCGATTTACCTCCAATTTGGCACTGTTTGACATTTTTTTTTTTTCCAAGGAATGTTTTTTTACAAAACAACCAAACATGGTTATCTACCCAATTTAAAATATATTACCCCCGTTTTATAATATCAACTCGATCCAAACGGCCCCATAGTGCTACATTTTTGTACAGGCAGGATAATGGTCTATGTATATATTAATCAATAAAAATATATATAATACTACCTATGCGGCTATGCATCACGTTAACATCGCCACAAATTAAGGCATTCATATTACACCTGGTTTCTGTATGGGCCAAATATGTGATGACCCAAAGTCTCGGCCTGATCCCGATTGAGCCACGCTTAGAATGTCTTGTGAACTGTCTGATCTATGAGTTGGGCTACCTCCCGAGTTAAGTTGAACTGGGTTCGGCCCATTCGCCCATAGCAGTCCATAATAAAGATCAGAATCCTAACCAAATTCCTCTTTTAGCAAGATCTCGTATCTCACTCAAAGAGGAAAGCCTAAATTGATAAAGGCAGAAAATCTAATCTCTTTCCGAAAAAGATAACTCACCTACCAAGTAGGACTTAGAGTCCTATTAGGATTCAGACCCCTTGGGTTCACTATATAAACAGAGGTTGACCCTCTCATTAGACATTCAGAAATCACCCTAAGGTTCTAGTATCCGTATTCCCAAGCTCTTCACATACTTCACATACTCCAACTTCCCTACACTGCTAAAGTTCCCCTCTACTTGCAGGAATATCCTCCACATGTCCATCAAGGTTGACAGTGGCTTGACCCACAAGATTTTGTCTTCAATTCAATTGTAAATTTTAGCGTTTACAGTTTCATTTCTAAAAAAAATGAAATGAACCTGTTATAGTAAGACACAGAACAAACATAGTGTACTTAATCCTCACAAATTCACAATACATATGCTGTAGGATTAATTTGAACCCACGCCAAGAAGTTGTTTCTTTCAAGCATCTTAATGTTAATACTTTTGTACATGGTGCTATGATCCTTTATGTATCATACAATATTTTCATTACTGAAACTAGATGAATCTAACTGGAACTCTAATCAATTGAACTCATGCCAAGAAATTCTATTATTCATGATGCCATACTAATCAAAGATTTCAAGCCACCGTATTTGAATAATAATCCACATTTGCAGTCTTCTATGTCTCTTTACGTTTCTCTTAATTTGGAAAAGTCAGCAAGGAGATTTTTCTTTGAAATTACGACAAAGTTGAATGCGACCCAAACATGTAAATTTAGCAATCTATTGATGTTATATGGTAAATTAGTAGGGCATGAATTCCCGACACGTGTTTTATGAATAAGCAAATTAGAGCATGCATTCTCACCATTTTTTTAGTAACAATGTATCTGACCAGGTCGCGTGTCACACATAGAAGAAGTTACTTCACTTGTAAGGCTACTAAAGATTGCTTCAAATTCAGGACTAAGCTATCATTCAGGTTGCATGGCACCTTATGAGGTGACTACTTCACTATTAAGTTTCCAATAAGGGGGGTTTGTTAGACCACTTGTCATGCGATAAGAGAGTTACTTCAAGAGTAAGAGCACCCATCCAATAGTATAAATAGGGGTCTCTCACCCCAAATCAGGGATCTAGAATTTCATTTTCTCAATAGCTAAAGAGCAACTTTCTCTCTTGAGAAAGAATATCTCTTGTAAACACATCAATAAAATAATAGTGGATGTGAGATTTGTGTCTTGTATCTGAACCACTTTAAAAACTACTTTTGTCTACTCTTTTTATCTATTTACACGCATTATTGTTATTATTGCTCATTGTTCAGCATCATATTTCATGGTCTTGCACAGGCCCTTTGCGTGAACTCACCCAGAAGGCTCACATACTTCTTGTTGGTGTGAAAAATCACCACAATAATTGAAAACAAGGTGTAGGAGTATTATTGTGATAAAAAGGAGTTCATCTGAAGAAAATTGATGCAAAAGATGTCAAAGAGTAGGAGATGACAAAGAAGTTCACATAGGAAGTGAAAGGGAATTGTAGAGGATGCAAAGAGTAACGGTACAGAAGAAATAGAAAAGGGAACAGAGATATATATATAGGGGTAGAAAAATTGTACTTTGAAAAATAGATCTCATTTCTCTAAAATTTTCTCTTGTTTTCTATCTTGCCAAACATATGCCATCTTTCTTTTTTCTTGCAATATCTATTGAAGATTTCTAGCACCTTCAAAAGGTTAGATAAATCCTGCAAATAACAAAACAATCAACATATCTTTTAAGGCAATAGCGAAGATATGAAATTTATTTGCTGTGAGATCTGAAAATTCATATCAAAGGGCACTCGCTATGAAAAAGAATCAAGAGATTTATGTTTTTTCATTTAAGCTATTCTGCTCTGTTATCAAGAGCAGAATGTTATTTCAATTTATAAACCATGTATACAGTATTTGGTAAGCCTACAAGTGCAACATTATCTCGTAAGGCAAAAGTAAAGATAAAAACATTATCATGAAACAAACTCTAACAACTCTTAAAAGTCATATTAGTTCCTTGATAATTGAAGTTTCATCAACTCAACAACATCGTATCTGTTAATGTATGCCCTAGGAACCAATCGTGTCATTGGTTCCGAGGCATTATGTTTTGTATATATATGTGAATGTATATAGTTTGTATATACATTTTATCTTATCAATAGAAGAAAGTGTTTCTTAATTGTCACATATTTTATTGCTTCTTTATATATATGGTTTATTGCTTCATTTATATATATGTATTACATGTGAAATGTCCGGATGATACAAATCTTTAGAAGATCAAAATCATCAAAGTATTCCCTACATAGGTAATATTAATTGGGAAATAATATTACTAGTAGGCATGCTGAATGCCTCCGTAAATATCAGGTGATGGTATTGGTGTGGTGATTATAAAAGTTATATCACCAGGGCATTAGCATGGATACGCAGTTAGTGAACTGTTTATCGAATATGGCCATTTAGAGGAATTACATGGACATTTAAAATGTAGTCAATGATTTATCATAAGATCGTACTAGGTATATATTAATCCTTAGACCTGAGATATCACGGTTGGATTCTACATAAACGTATATAGTTCATAGGTGTATAAACATGAGGCTATCATGACATGTGTTAATAAGCGATTTGGCCATGTGTTGTTTATGTGTGAGGACACGTGATAGTCAAGATGGGATCGTTGACTTGTTATAGATTGATATCAAGTTCCTAGACAAATGTCAAGACATTGGAAAAGGGAAATCTCCGCCGGGGTATATAAAATGTTACATGAAAGGTTGTTTCATGGTGACGTTCCATATGTATTGAATTAAAATTAAGTAAGGATTTTGACATACCATGAATCCATTCTTAAGTGTGATTAGACAACGGAAGGATTTGATTATATAACGTGTATGATTGTAAAAGGTTTTGGGAGTATGCCTTTATTGTGACTTAGGGGTTATGGAGCATTGCTAGATGCTTACCATATCAGTGGGAGTTTTGTTCATAAAGAGTTATGACAAACATATCGAAATAGACTGTGATATTGGGCCCGCTAGGCCACAGAACCTAAAGGTCACACATAAAAACTAAGGAAATGAAGAAATAGCCAAAGAGAGTTGATTATCCAAGGTTGGCTAGCACCTACCAAAGGTATAAGTTATTTTTATTAATCATTTTCTTTATATTAAATTGGATTTTACAAGGGGTTGTAATTGTAACAATTTAAGGGTTATTGTTATGTAAACAATTTAAGAGTTAAATTGTTAATTGTGATTAAATGTATCCAATGTTTAATTTAAAGAAGTTTAACAACTTCATAACAATTATGGAATTGTTTAAGGAAGTCCAAAACAATTATTGAATTGTTTACAAGGATTCCTATAAGAAAATGATATATCAATTTTTGTGTAGGGAAAAATTCTCTAAGACCCTAAACCTTATCTGGTCAAATTTCTTCTTCCCTGGTGTGGATACTCTTTTGCTTATTTCTCTTGAAATTAAGAGGCTCCAAGGTTCTAAGGGCTTAAGGTAACTGTTCTACCTCACTTTTTCAATTTGATTGAATATTTTTTTTAAACTATGACTATACTTGTTATAGTATGATATGCTTGATTCTCTATGCATCCATCTTTCAAATGGTACAGAGCCAATGATTTGATCCTTATTGTCTAAAATTGGCCAAAAAGTTCATGTTCATATTTGAATAATGTTGTGTAATTTTCCAAATTTTGATTTGTGAGTTACATGTTAACTTGCTTTGTAAGAATTGTAGATCCATGCATATGTATGCTTAATATGCCATAAAAAAAAAAAAAAAAAAAAAAAAAAAAAAATTGTTTTTAATCATTTTAGTGGACTAGCAAATTCGGCCCATGACTTAGTGTTTGAAAGTTTTAATTTCAATTTATGCTCTTATGTTTTTTGTTTGAATAACATGATGGTTATGCACAAGCATCAAGATTTAATTGAAATTTGATATTTGATTGAAGTTGGCTAAATGAGTTTTGGGTTAAAATGTTGCTTATTCAATATTTATGCTTGAGAATAAGATTCTTATGGTTAGGACATTGTATGGATGCTACAATGTCAATTTTGATGAAATTAATGTTGTTCACATTATTTTGATTATATGACATTTTGGCCATGACAAGTTTGTAAATTAATTGTTGATTAATTAGCATACTTGTTAACAATTCAAATGAATGTTTTAATAGTGATTAAAATGTTCATGGATACATGGAGATGTTTTTTGTTCATATGAGAAATAGTTGCTATTTTTTTAGTAAGTGCAAAAGGGTTGTTTGATCTTAATTGGCATATTTGTTATTTTATACTGTGTTTGTTAAATATGTGATTTAATGGACATTAAAGGGTATTAATAATTTGTCTTAAGAGTTAAGGGTAAATTGTCTTTGTGCCAAAAACATGGAAAAGTAGTGTGACACACATTTAATTGTTAATTTGTTTTGATAAGATTAATTAGATTAATTTATATAATATGACATGTGTCTTATAGATAAGCATGTTTAATTGTTGCTTATGTGTTTGATAAGATTCAATGCCATGTGTCTTATAAGATAAGGGTTGAATATGCTTATTTATGTAAATGTACATTATACCCTAAAGTTTAATAAATGTTTTTAATTATGCTTATTGATGGGCAATGTGAATATATTGATATATGAATATATGTGTGTTATATCAACATAATGCATTTTGTCATGTTTGATAACGTGATGCTATATTGAATCATGCAATATGCTTGTATGTTTTATGCATATTAATTATGCATTGTTATAGTTAGTTTTAATATTTAAATGAAGTGTTGAAACTTAATTTTATGGCATGACATTTAGTTTTAGGTTTATAGTTTGGGGGTTTATGTTTTATTTTAGTTGATACATATTTAGATAGTATAGGGTAGATTTAAAACATTAACCTAAAATTAAAACCTAAACTTTAAATCTTCCCTAATTAAAATATTAAGTCTATGCCTTCCATTATGAGTCACTTAATTCTTGCCATAAATTAAAGATCCCAGTTTTCTTTATGTAGGGATGCTAATTTATGACTTAGAATTGTTGTCTTAGTTCTTGGATAGAAATTCACATTTACCCAAGATTTTATTATGTGAGGATATAATAGGAATTCTATTTTAAGAAAGCATAATGGGTCGGATTTATAGTGTAGGGTACCAAGATTCTATTATGTGAGGTATCTGAAACTAAGGCAAGAAAATGATCATAGCTTATATGGTGATATAAAAGGAATAGTTTCCTACTTATTGAATTTAATAGACCAAGATTTCTATTATGTGAGGTTTATGAAATTTGTTAAGAATTTGATTCCCCACTAGAAATTTTAATCCAGCAAATTTCCGAATCTTTATCCGGGGAAGTATAATATTGAATAAAATAGTGGGAGCTAATTATATGCTTAATAAAATATATATAACAAAACACCATAATTTGTTTTTAATTTTCTTGCAGCACCTCTCATAAGAATAAAAGTGAAAGATGAATAATCTACTGTTGAAAATCCTGATGATAAGAACAAGTGTTAGCCTTAATAATTTCAATGATTGGCTGAGGAAACTGACATATATATTAGAAAACGCAGCCTATGTTTTAGAAACACCCCGCCTGAACCCCTCCTTCGATGCTCCTTCTGTGAGCATAATGAATATAAAAAATGGAAGGAAGATGAACTTAAAGCTCGCTCTTATATGTTGGCATCGATGAGTGACGAGCTTCAGAGAAAGTGTGAAAAGATGAAAGTGCTAATGAATTTACCTCGCATTACAAGAGTTGTTCGTGAGAATTCGAGGATAAGGCATATAAATTAAGTTCAACTTCATTCGGAATGAAGTTGAAAGAAGGCGTGTCACTAGAAGAACATGTCTGGAAATGATTAACATTCTGGGTCAATTACATGCCATGAGAATTGTAATGCCGAATACCCTCAGGAGGATTTGTTTCTCCAATCTCTACCTCCAAGTTTACACCTTTCATCAATAATTATCATCTCAAGAGTATGAGAGAAAACTTCGATTTGTTAAATGAGATTCACCAGTTTTATGATCAGGAAAAAAAAAAAGGCAAAGGCAGGTTGTAAGTATGGCTTCTTCCAGTAAGACAAAGAAGAAAAAGCCAATGAAATCTCAAAAGAAATTGGAACAAACCCAAGGGAAAGGGTATTAAGAACAAGGCTGCTCCTCAAGCCATAAATCTATGAAAAGGGCCCATGCTTTGTGTAAAGAAGTGGCACTGGAAGAGGAATTGTCCTCTTTATCTAGAAAGTCTTAGAAGGCTAAAGCTCTTCGCATTGCAAGACTGGATTAGGTATGTCCCAATGTTATGTCATTGAATTTGAATTAAATGTTAGTTCAAATGATTCAACCTGGATATGGATTCAGCTGCACTTCACATATTTGTGTTGTTTGCAGGACCTGCAGAATAGTTTGCTCTAGCAAAATATCAAGTCATGTTAAGAATGGTGAATGGAACAAACGTTGCTGCCGAAGCCATGGGAACATGCAGTTAGGCTCCCATCAGGACACATTTTGTATTTGTACAATGTCCTGTATTTTGCTAAAGCCACTAGAAATATAATTTCTGTTTCTGTATTATGTAAATATGGTTACAGTATACAGTTCAATAGAAATGATGTTTAGTTTATTTTGGAAATAAACTGTTGGCAAAGCTATCAATACAAATGGTTTGTATGTGCTAGAATTAAATGGGCATAGCATAATGAATTCCATTACTATAAAACGAACTCGGAATTAAATTAATCCTAAATTACTTTGGCATCATAGATTAGGCCATATAAGAGACAAAAGAATAAACCAGTTAGGAGAAAGTGGACTTTTAAGTTCATTGGGTTCAGAACCTTATCCGACCTGTGAATCTTGTCTTCAAGGAAAAATGACCAGTCACCCTTTAAGAGTAAAGGGGAAAGGGCCAAAGAATTGCTAGAATTAATACATACAGATGTATGTGACCATTTATAAAATGACCAGAGGAGGTTTTCACTACTTCATTACCTTTACTGATGATTATTCAAGGTATGGGTGTTTGTATTTAATGAAATACAAATCAGAATCTTTTGAAAAGTTCAAGGAATTCAGAATGAATAGAGAAACAAATTGGAAAGAGTATTAAAATTCTACTATCAGATCGGGGAGGTGAATACTTGAGTACGGAATTTCGAGATTTTCTAAAGAAAATGGAATTTATCACATTACCCTCCATTTACACCACATACAATGGTGTATCTAAAGGAGAAATCGTACTTTATTGGATAGGGTGCGATCGATGATGACTTTTACGGACTTGCCGATTTACTTGTGGGGTATCCTTACAAACAGCAGTGCATATTTAAAATAGACACCCATCTAAATCAGTCCAGAAAACACCATATGAAGTGTGGTATGGCAAACCACCTAGTGTCTAACTATTTAAAGGTCTGGGGTGTCCAGTTTATGTCAAGATTGTTAAAACGACAAGTTGGACGTAAGACTAAAAAGGTCGATTTATAGGATATCCTAAAGAAAGTTTAGGATATTATTTTTACTTCCCTACTGATCAAAGAATTTCAATCAGTAGAAATGCACATTTCCTTGGAAAGAATTCTTAGAAAGGAGGTGCAGAAGAAAAATTGAACTCAAAGAATTTCTGAAAGTCTCAAATCGATCATACTCAAAATAGTGAACCAGATCAGAACCTTCAACGCATGACACAATGGTTCCACCCCTGTAAATCTTCAGAATATCTCGACCTCTAGAGAGATATTATGGCTTTCTACTAAAAAAGTTTTGAATCTTTTTCAGTGGGAGAAGTTGATCATGGAGATGATCCTAAAACTTATGAAAGGCGATATTAGATATCGATTCTGGAAGATGGCTAGAAGCGTGAATTCTGAAATAGAATCCATGTACGCTAATCAAGTTTGGACACTTGTTGATCCTCCAGAAGAATAGTTCCTATTGGTTGTAAATGGGTTCTCAAGAGAAAGGTTGGCGCTGATGGAAAGGTAAGACCTTAAGGCTAGACTGGTAGCGAAAGGTTATACTCAGAAACGGTTGGTTATGAGGAAACTTTCACACCAGTTGCAATGCTTAAATCCATCAGAATTTTGCTAGCTATAGCAGCACACTATGATATAAAATCTGGCAAATGGATTTCAAGACCGCGTTCCTCAATGGATTTATTAAGGAAAACTATATATGCAACAACCTGAGGTTTCGTATCCAATGCTGAGAGACAAAAGTGTGCAAATTGCATAGATCCATTTAGGATTGAGCAAGCTTCCAGAAGCTGGAATACCGATTTGATGAAACATCAAAACTTTTGTTTCATAAAGAATCCGGATGATCATGTGTATACAAGTGGGTAGAGATCATGTCTGATTTTCCTCATATTATATGTAGATGACATATTATTAATGGGATGATATTGGCATGATGACTGAAGTTAAGATGTGTTGTCAAAACTTCTCAAGAAAGATTTGGGAGAGCAATAACATCTTATGAATCGCATCTATAGAAATAGAGCGTCTCAGAGCATAAAATGTCGAAAAAGTTCAACATGCAAGACTCCAAAGAGGTTTTTTTGCCTGCGGTCATGGACTACATCTTTCTAGATTGAGTCCTAAGACTAATCAGAGCGACAGCGGATGCGTAATATACCTTACGCTTCAGCCGTGGGTAGTCTTATGTATGCAATGCTATACAAGGCCTGTATAAGCCTATGCTGTAGTATTGCGAGCAGATATCAATCAAATCCAGAGAAAAACATGGGTCACATTAAAACAATCTTTAAGTACTTGAGAGAAACTAATTTAATACTAAGTTATGGAGGTTCAGAATTGAAAATCTAGGGATACTCAGATTCTGATTTTCAATCAGATGTGGATGATAGAAAGTCTACATCCGGTTTCACTTTACATGTAATGGAGAGCAGTTAGTTAAAAAAGTTCCAAACAGTCGACCACTGCCGACTCCACTACAAAAGCTGAATATTTGCTGCTTCAGAAGCAGCAAAAGAAGATGTGTGGATACGCAAATTGTAGCTGAACTTGACGTGGTTCCAAACATGAGGTATCCGATAATCTTGTTTTGTGACATAATGGTGCTATTCCACAAGCAAAAGAACCAAGAGCACACCAAAAATCAAAACAATTCAGCGTAAATATCATATTTTGAGAGAGCTTGTTGAAGTTGGAGAAATTTTGGTGCAGAAAACACCTTCAGCGGATAACGTAGCTGATCCACTACTAAAGCGATGACACATAAGCAATTAGATTATCATCTTGAAAGATGGGTATTAGATACCATAACGATTAGCTCTAGTGCAAGTGGGAGTTTTGTTAATGTATGCCCTAGGAACCTATCGTGTCATCGATTCCGAGGCATTATGTTTTGTATTATATGTGAACGTATATAGTTTGTATATACATTTTATCTTATCAATAGAAGAAAGTGTTCTTATTTCACATATGGTTTATTGCTCATTTATATATATGTATTACATGTGAATGTCCTGATACAATCTTTAGAAGATTAAAATCACAAAGTATTCCCTACATAGGTAATTTAATTGGGCAATAATATTACATAGTAGGCATGCTGAATGCCTCCGTAGAATATCATGTGATGGTATTGGTGTGGGTGATTATAAAGTTATATCACCAGGGCATTAGCATGGAACGCAGTTAGTGAACTGTTTATCGAATATGGCCATTTATATGATCACATGGACATTTAAAATGTAGTCAATGATTTATCATAAGATCGTACTAGGGTATTATTAATCCTTAACCTGAATATCACGGTTGATTCTACATAAACGTATATGTTCATATGGTGTATAAACATGAGGCTAATCATGCCATGTGTTAATAAGCCGATTTGGCCATGTGTTGTTTTTGTGTGAGACAAGTGATAGTCAAGTTGGGATCCGTTGACTTGGTATAGATTGATATCAAGTTCTAACAAATGTCATGATACATTGGAAAAGGGAATCTCCGGTCGGGGTATATAAAATGTTCATGAAAGGTTGTTTCATGGTGACACGTTCCATATGTATTAATTAAAATTAAGATAAGGATTTTGACATACCATGATCCTTCTTAATTGGGATTAAACAACGAAGGATTTGATTATACAACTGTATGATTGTAAAGGTTCGTTGGAGTATGCCTTCATTGTGACTTAGGGGTATGGAGCATTGCTAGATGCTTACCATAATCAGCGGGAGTTTTGTTCATAAAGAGTTTAGAACAAACATATCGAAATAGACTGTGATATTGGGCCCACGGCTAGGCCACATGAACCTAAAGGTCACACATAAAAACTAAGGAGAATGAAGAATAGCCAAAGAGAGTTGATTATCCAAGGTTGGCTACACCTACCAAAGGTAAAAGTTATTTATATTAATCATTTTCTTTATTAAATTGGATTTTACAAGGGTTTAATTGAAACAATTTAAGGGTTAAATTGTTATGTAAACAATTTAGAGTTAAATTGTTAATTGTGATTAAATGTTATCGTGATTAAATGTTAATCCAATGTTATAATTTAAAGAAGTTTAACAACTTCATAACAATTATGGAATTGTTTAAGGAATGCAAAACAATTATTGAATTGTTTACAAGGATCCTATATAAAGAAAATGATATATCAATTTTTGTGTAGAAAAAAAATCTCTAAGAACCCTAAACCTTTCTCTTGGTCAATTTCTTCTTCCCTGGTGTGGATACTCTTTGCTTAATTTCTCTTGAAATTAAGAGCTCCAAGGTTGCTAAGGGCTTAAGGTAACATGTTCTACCTCACTTATTTCAATTTGATTGAATTTTTTTTTTTTTAAACTATGACTATACTTGTTATAGTATGATATACTTGATTCTCCATGCATCCATCTTTCAGTATCATCATCAATCATTCCCCCCAAACTGTAAGAAGTGCCTTTGTCATAATATATATGCTAGTTGTGTGTCTGAAGGAGTAAATTGAACGTCTACCATATGTTTGCATAATCAATTTCCACATGCTTAGTACGGGCATGAAGAAATTGATGTGCTGCAAAGTATGTTGCTCTCTTACTATCACACAGTATAGATCCACCTTTTGCTTAGTTGAAGATGAGGATATCAAATTTGAACTAAGAAACACAGAATATCCACTAGTAATATTTCAACGATTATCAGGGCAACTTGCCCATCAGCATCAGTGTATATTACAAGCTTTAAAACTAGATCCTTAAAAGTAAATGATGTTTCTAACAATAATGCTACGAACACTGACGCTTTGCACCGAAATGTTAAACCGAACGATGTGTCACCTGAGTCAGACAAGCCACATAGCACGTTAAGAAATATTTCGCAAATGAACGGTCGTCCATATTTGATGGACGACCGTCCATTTTTATTGGACGACCATTCATTTGAAAGGGACGGGCGTTCTTACTTATTGGGCGGGAGTCCACTTATAAGGACGCCCATTCATAGTTTAAATTAAAAAAAAAATTGATAACAAAAATCATAGACACCCGTCCATAATATATGGACGGGTGTCTCTATTAGATAGATGTCCGTCCATTGTTTAAATTGAAAACAAAAGCAATGAACGGGCATCCCTCTTAGATGGACGCCCGTCCATTTCCGTCCATTAAATAGGGACTCTGCTCTACAACAGAATCCCCTTTTTCCCGCAAAGTTCCTTCTATTTTCTTCTTCTAAACTCCTATTTCTGTTTACTTTCAAACACAAACACAAAGTAAATAGAAGTTCATCACTTGAACTACATACATCAATGACCATCTGCAATAAAAAATTAAAGTAGAGAAACAGGTGCCATGCATACATCAATGCAATCAAGGGGTCCATCATCTGAAATAAAAAATAAAGTAAAGAAACAGATGCCATGTTCACAAACTTTGGCTAAAAAAATGAGATTACTTTTGTTTTTAAATTTTTTTTTAATTGAAACAATGGACGAGCGTCCATCTAATAGGGACGCTTATCCATTAAGTAAGGACGCCCGTCCATAATATATAGACGGGCGTCCATGATTTTTGTTATCAAACTTTTTTTTTTAATTTAAACTATGGACGGGCATCCTTATAAATGGACTCCCGTCCATTTCAAATGAACGACCGTCCAATAAAAATGGACGGTCGTCCATATTTGATGGATGGTTGTTCATTCGCGAAATATTACTTAACATGCTTCATGGTTTGTCTGACTTAGGTGACATGTCGTTCGGTTTAATATTTTGGTGCAAAGCGTCGATGTCTATAGCATTATTCTATTTCTAAACCACTTATCAACTTATGTACTAATACATTATGAGTCCCGAATAATACTACACATACATCATTTTTATACAACATTTCCCATACAACATTATGTGGCAAGATATGATTGGGTGAAAGTTTAATTTTAACTTTAAATTAGCCAATCATATCTTGCCACATAATGTTGTATGGGAAATGTTGTATGAAAATGATGTATGTGTAGTATTACTCTATGAGTCCCTATGACAATTATATAATCGATAAAAACAACAAGCACAATAATCATAATTTTATTAGTTTCAAGAATAATTTAGATTTATAGGTGGTAGAAAATTCAATGACAGGTAAACTTGTGGGTACACTAAATATGGATTAAACCCACTTAAACTTGTTATTTTGCAATCTCTCTATAATTCTATCCTTTCATCGTCCATCCATACATTGCAATTTACAGTATCATCGCTTACAACTTGTGTATATATATATATAACACAATCTCCTCCTTCTTTTGGGCACTAATACGTTAAAAATTTTAGTTGTATTATATTGTAGTAATAACGTATAACAAAACTATTTTTGGGTTATCGAGTAGTTTGATAGAGACTTTTGAGTGTATTACCCAAGAGGTAGTTCAAGCCTCCTCGGTTGCCAATGAGAATAGCCATTGAAGCTCTTACCCGACTGATAATTCCAAGGTTCTAAGAGATTAGTTGAGGTGCAGGTAAACTGGCCTAAACATTCTCGATCATAATAATAAAATAAAAAAATAAAAAAATAAAAAAAAAACCTATAACAACCTCTTTTGCTTTTAACCTAAGATGATATAATTATATTCATAAATATTACAAATTTTATCCCAACTGATAATATTTTAATTGATAGTATAGAAAATTTTATCAACACCATGTTAAAAATTACAACAATAAAGATTAACTTACAACTCAAACTCACAACCCTGATGTAATAGCTCGCAATTGGGAAGACAATACCCATTATTGGATAGACGGAATCCATTGCGAGCTGACCAATTGTGACCTAATAGGTCGAGATTGTAAGAGAAAATTCATGAGATTGGGTTATAAGTATATAACCCAAATTACACATAGGGGGCGTTTAGATCATATAATGTTTTATTATATGGGTATATTATATTAACGGAAAAAAAGATCATGTTGAAGATTACTGGGAATGTTTAGGAAATGTGTTTAGTTGGTTCAAATAAATTGGTGAATAATATGTTTGGTTGGAAGGATAAATGGGTGGGTATGTTACATAGATTACTAAATTGCCCTCCTTTTTAAATATTAATATAATAGTTTTTTTTTTTTTTAACCCCCTACATTTGAAATTTTGCTAAAACACCATAGTCATATAAAACTTTAATTTGTAGCAAAATCACCCCCACCAAGCCCAAGCCACTGCTGACGGGCCACCACCGTCGGTTGCTGTCGACAGTCGACGAAATGGAGCACGACTAGCTATATATGGCTGACCGTGCGTTGGCAAAGCCGAAAATGGCCATGGATCACAAATCCATGGCCGAAAAATGGTCAGATCTGTGGCCATTTCACGACCAAAGATGTGGCTATGCCATTTCAAGGCCAAAGATCTAGCCTTTTCACAGCCAAAGATGTGGTTCACGACCACATCTTTGGCTGTGAAATGGCCATAGAAACGCCAGATCTAACCGTTTTCAGCTATGGATCTGGCCTTACCGGAGCATGACCGACCAAATCCCACTGGCCATTACAGCGAATGAAGCTGGTAGTTGACGGTGGTCTTAGATGACTGGAGGTATTTTGTTAACTTTTAAACTTCTTATAGCTGAGGTGTTTTAGCTAATTTTTCAAATGTAAAGGGGCTAGGTAATTGTTATTTGGTAGACATTTAAGGACAATTGTGTCCGAAATAGTTTTTAATTAAGGGCAAAATTGGTAGAAAAATCAGATTACCTCGGTAATGTTTTAATAACACCCCTTAATAAGACAATAAGATTACCACTCATATTAGCAACAGTAAATATTATTTATAATAAAAAATTATCATAATACTTTATTACTTATAAACTAAATACCGAAATCTTATAAAATAAATGAAGCTTACCCAATAAATCTTCAATAATGCTAGGGACACCGAAAATTTTACACCGAAAATGTGTACCGGCTTACGTGTAACACGTATCTGATTTGTTTAATAATTTTTTTCTAGTGAACGGTCGTCCATCAAATTTGGACGGCCGTTCACTCACATGGACGCCCGTCCATATTATATGAACGGACGTCCATATACAAGGGACGGGCGTCCCCATTTAAAGGACGCCCGTCCCTAATTAAAATACAATAAAAAATTTTATAAACATTAGGGACTACCGTTCATAAATTTTGGACGGTCGTCCCTTACGTTTGGACGGGCGTCCATTAGGAATGGACGCCAGTCCCTTACCTTTGGACGGGCGTCGCCCGTCCATCACCTCTTTCGTATCATCATCATCATTCCCCCCAACTGTAAGAAGTGCCTTTTCATAATATATAGCTAGTTGTGTGTCTAAGGAGTAAATTGAACGTCTACCATATGTTTGCATACAATTTCCACATGCTTAGTACGGGCATGAAGAAATTGATGTGCTGCAAAGTATGTTTGCTCTCTTACTATCACACGTATAGATCCACCTTTTGCTTAGTTGAAGATGAGGATATCAAATTTGAACTAAGAAACACAGAATATCCCTAGTAATATTTCAACGATTTCAGGGCAACTTGCCCATCGCATCAGTGTATATTACAAGCTTTAAAACTAGATCCTTAAAAGTAAATGATGTTTTCTAACAATATGCTACGAACACTGACGCTTGCACCGAAATGTTAAACCGAACGATGTGTCACCTGGTCAGACAACCACATAGCACGTTAAGAAATATTTCGCGAAAATGAACGGTCGTCCTATTTGATGGACGACCGCATTTTTATTGGACGACCATTCATTTGAAAGGGACGGGCGTTCTTACTTATTGGGCGGGGTCCCTTATAAGGACGCCCATTCATAGTTTAAATTAAAAAAAAATTGATAACAAAAATCATAGACACCCGTCCATAATATGCGGGTGTCTCTATTGATAGATGTCCGTCCATTGTTAAATTGAAACAAAAGCAATGAACGGGCATCCCTCTTAGATGGACGCCCGTCCATTTCCGTCCATTAATAGGGACTCTGCTCTACAACAGAATCCCCTTTTTCCCGCAAAGTTCCTTCTATTTTCTTCTTCTAAACTCCTATTTCTGTTTACTTTCAAACACAAACACAAAGTAATAGAAGTTCATCACTTGAACTACATACATCAATGACCATCTGCAATAAAAATTAAAGTAGAGAAACAGGTGCCATGCATACATCAATGCAATCAAGGGGTCCATCATCTGAAATAAAAAATAAAGTAAGAAACAGATCCATGTTCACAAACTTTGGCTAAAAAATGAGATTACTTTTGTTTTTAAATTTTTTTTTAATTGAAACAATGGGACGCGTCCATCTAATAGGACGCTTATCCATTAAGTAAGGACGCCCGTCCATAATATATAGACGCGTCCATGATTTTTGTTATCAAAACTTTTTTTTTAATTTAAACTATGGACGGGCATCCTATAAATGGACTCCCGTCCATTTCAAATGAACGACCGTCCAATAAAAATGGACGCGTCCATATTTGATGGATGGTTTTCATTCGCGAAATATACTTACATGCTTCATGGTTTGTCTGACTTAGGTGACATTCGTTCGGTTTGGTGTGGATACTCTTTTGCTTAATTTCTCTTGAAATTAAGAGCTTCCAAGGTTGCTAAGGGCTTAAGGTAACATGTTCTACCTTACTTATTTCAATTTGATTTATTTTTTTTTTAAAACTATGACTATACTTGTTATAGTATGATATGCATGATTCTCCATGGATCCATCTTTCAGCCACCACCCCCAGCCACTTGCTGCCAGCCGCCGTCACCGGCGAAACAATGCACGAAAGGCCTAAAACCAATATGGCCATTTTTGGCCAGATATCTGGCAAAAAATGGTCAGATTGTACTAAAGCTGGCCGTTGACGGCCACATATAATCTAGTCGTCAAAGGCTAGATCTGTCACGTCTGACCAAGTCTCTAGTCAGAAATGGCCATACGGTGCACGAACGTCATTTCCTACCTTCCGTGCACCATTAGGTTATCGACAGCCGGCAGTGGCTGGGTCGGTTGGGAGGGTTTGTTGATTTTCTAAACTTTTATTATGGGGTTGTTTTTGCTAAGTTTTTAAATGCGGGGGGTTATAATAATCCAAATAATAATCAATATCAAAAAATAATATAATAATAATATTTAATTAGAGGACAATTTAGTAATTTAAATAACATACCCACCAATTTATCCCTCCCAACCAAATATATTAATATAATATATCCATCAATTAACTAAACACATTTTCCTAAAGATTCTCGGTAATCTTTAAGATAATCTAACTTTCTAGTAATCCAACATTACATGAACCAAACGTCCCCCTTATGTTATTTAAGATTATTCCATGATACAGGAAAACATTTTTATAGTGATACTCTATAAATGAATAAACTCTACATAGTCATAAAAAATTTTATTCCTAACTTAAGATAGTTATAAATAAGGATAAACTCTACATTGTAATAAGTTATAATTTTTCTAATTCTCATCTTAAGGAAAGTTGCCTCCACATAATAATAATTATGTGTATATTGCAAAAAAAAAAAAAAAAATTATTTGATACATTAAAGGTTTAAGATGAAATAAAATATTTATCTAAAGTTGTTTAAAAGAATGATTTATGCTTTAGAGTTGTTATCACAACTTTTAACTTGTGGTTACATTACTCGCTAGCATAGACATCTTCTTGTTGAAGCTAAAATATTTATAACTTTTCAAGCATATTTGAAGCTTCTTAACACGAAACTTTTTGTATTTCCATACTATCATCTTCATGATTATTTCCTTCTCTTTTTGTGTAATTGTAGCAATGATTTCTTCTTCAGTTAAAACTATATGACTTGTTGCTCATTTGAATGATTGAGAAAGATATTAATAGCTATTCGATTAATGTAGTGAAGTTGTCAAATCCGATCACTCAAATCTACAATGACTCTTTGATTCTTCTCATCCACTTTACTTATAACTTGTAATTCATCGACATCAAAGGTCTTAATTTTATAATGCTTAAAACAATTGGTAATTGTTTATGGCTTCATATCAATTTAAGCATGTAGCAACTGTATTTACAATTCATCAAAGATACTTATCTTTGTCGGTTCTAAGACACGATCTTTTGTTCGTTTAAAAAATAGGTAATTAAAGCGTTGAATTGAAATCCTAATATTATTAAAACATGAATTGAAATCCTAATATTGTATTACTAAAACATGAATTATAAAATAAAAAAATTTTATAACTACACCTCTATTAAATTATAACTTCTTCATGGTAATAAAATTAATTAGTCCTACCATTATAACTATAGAGAGGTTTTACTGTATTTAAAAACTATTAAAACCTACCCTCCTTGCCCCCACGCGACTGGGCCATGTTCAGTCCGGTTTTCTGAACATTATTTAACAAGTGGATTCAAATACGTTGGGTACCAATCCGGTTGAGGAGCTGAAATCGAAGATATCACCGAGTTAAAATTATTTTTAATTTAAAACCAGGTGATTTATTTGTTTCAGTATGTAATGTGATGACTGAGTTGATGGTGTTTAGCACTTGAATTTGAAGACGAATTTATATAGGTTATTATTCATAATCCACTCTGTTTATCGTTGACAAATAAGGGTATTTCTATATCATGTTTTGTGTGTTATATAGGACTGAAAATTTGAGATTTTATTATGTAATAGAAATTGAATTAAAATTTAAATATTTTATAATTATCTTTAAATCATAGCCCGCTAATTGTATTTGTACGTACTCACTACTCAGAAAATTAGAACAGGATAGTTTCCAATGCTACATAAGGACAAACGGACACGTGGATATAATACTTTATGCCACCTAGCAATTCCCAATTTCCTTTTATAGCTAAAACTCAGACAAGAACTCTCCAGATTAAACTTTCAAATTCAGTTTGCCCAGTTCAGTTTCAAGATCCATGGAAGCTGCAAAAGAAGATTCACGTTTGCTGAACAAGATAATCCCACCACGCCTCGAAGATGCGGGTCTCGAAGACTGTGCTTTGCCGCCTGACGCCATCAAGGAAGCCTTTTTTAAAGCCGCCTCCGTTGTCAAGTCACGCGCCACCTCTTTCTTCCACAGCGACGACGAAGAGGAAGACTGCCTGGACGACCCCTGGCCCCAGACCAAGGACGTTTCCGACACTGTGGTAGGAGTTTCCTCGCTCCCGGAGGCGACTGGGCCGTGTGGGGTGGTGAAGGGTGGTGGGGTTGTGGAGGAGGGTGAAGATAAAGTGGTGGTCACAGGTGGGGGTGGTGGTGATGACGTGGCAGAGGAAAAGTATGACGTGGTGGTGGGTGGTGCTGGTGACGTGGCGGAGGGAAAGGGAGGGAGTGGGTGCGTTGAAGGGTTAAAGGGCTTGAAGATTGAAGATAAAGAGAAGAAGGAAAATAAAGAGAGTGAGAGGCCAACTTTGGTTAAAGGATTTGTGTGAGATTAGATTAATTAAATAATAATTAGTATAAATTATTCAAATGGAAGTGTTTTTGATTTTTGTTTTTGTTGTTGCTGTTGCTGTTGTTGTACTTCAGTTATGAAATGTTAAACAAATTTTCGAAATGTTATTCAATTCTGGTAAATTTTTTGTAGTTGAATCGAATTGGTCAATTAAGAATGCACAAATTAAAGTATTTTAGAAAGTCCTGTAATTGAACCAGTAATCTTAATTTTGTATGTCACTGAAGTTACGAACAATTGCTATAATCTGAGATGCATTGAGCTTGTTTATTTGCCTTGCTCTAGAAATTTGGAACGAGGAAGCATGAAGATGATGGTTTGGAGGAAGGATCATTGGGCCTTAACACCAGCCCAAAGTCAGACGAGTAATCCTCAGTCCAATCCAAATTCATCTGCTGGCAGAGTTTCACCAAGTGAAGCCCAAGTGTAAGTTGTGCAACGTGTCCTGATCTAACCAAATAAATATTGTTTGTGTTTGTTTCACTTGCAGGGTTTTGTTTTTCAGTTTCACTGAGCCGTTTATGAGACATCCCACGTTGCTTGGGAAGGAGGGTGGTAAGAGCCACTCCAATAACTTAATAATTGGGCTGAGTTATGGGTTTTTCATAGGCTTGGATAGTATTTTTCTTAGAAAACCGGGTGTCGTAAGCCTTTTATAACCCATATGTCCAATCATTTTTCCTCTCAATGTTGAATCCTAACAAAAGAGCTTCAACTAGTTAAATACAAGGGGAATTCCCCAATAGTCAAGATGTGTTTTGGACTTGAGCAAAGGTTTTTGGGCTTGAAAACAAAATTCTGAGAGGTTGGGCTTCAGAGTCGGATCACTTATGTTATCCAAACGGATAATATCTTGATTGTATTGGATTGGTAGCAGGCCAGAGTGTTATACTTTCTACCCAAATTTCATCTGTTGAGTTGGGGATCTAGACTCTCATTTGTAAACAATACAAGATAAAATACCTAAATTATAAAAATTGGATGTCCAAGAAGATATTTATATTAGTGTTCACATGAACCTTCTTCGATCTTATGAATTTATATTCAGAACACGTATGCTTAGTAGAGGAATGGGTTTTATTTTTTTTTTTTTCTGGACATTCAATGATAGTGACTTATCATGTTGATCGATTGCACAGCTTTCTAGTTCGTTTTTGTGATCACCGTGGCTGCTTTAGTCATTCAATTAGTGGTGAAAAAGAGATCGATAAAATAGTCTTCACCATGCCTTTGATGATCATTCTGAGTGCATTAATTATCACTACGTATGCAATTTTCATTCATATTCTGACTCCAGTTTCTTCCAGAGATTATAATTCTAATAATAAGATTGTCGGAGTGTGCCTGCGATTACGATTTCATAAAGGGTTTCATTTTGTTTTGAAACAAGTAGTAGTGTAGGGACTGCACAGATGATTGAAAGGATTCAGCACAAGGACTACAAGGGGTTTGATAACCTCTGCTCGTATACAACATAGTATGTGACTTCTTTATTGATTAGGGGAATCATGCACAAAGCCAATCTTCTCAATTAATCAATGATATCACACCAACACTCATTCAGGAGCAGAGAGAAACAAGACCACAGAATCAACACAGGTTAGAGAAATGGTTCATCTTGTACAAACAAGAGAGAATTGAGAATTGAGAAATGTGATTGATATTGCTTAATCCCTCTTAATTTTTGGATTTTAAGAATGAAAGGGATGGGAGGGTATTTATAGCCATCACACCCCTCTACTTTCACCGCCTCAAGTTACCTCCACCACTAGATAAATGGTGGAGGTTCACTATTTACAGTTCTCATAAATTTATATTTTTGTTTTACACAAACATACCTTGTTCAGAGTAGAGGAAAGGAGGAAACTGACACACTGAATAACATACCTTCTTTTGCCTAATGTGAAGGCCGCCACTTTATACCTCAAACCAAATTTGTAAGGTTTGCCGCCTATGAAATTATTAAGTAGTTTTGCCATCTTTTATAAATCAATATTACTACACCCACAACCTTTGTATATAAATTTTCTCTCATCAACTTATGTGACAAAAGATAATTGAGTAATTTAAAATTTAAAATAAACTTTTAATCAATCATCTTTTGTCATATAAGTTTGTGAGATAAAGTTAGTATAAAAAAGTTATGAGTGTAGCATTACTTTTTGAATAGGAAATTGGACTAATAGATATGAAACGATGCTGGTTATACAAATAATTGGCTTGTTTTGAACTAAAAGAAGGTGCTGAACAAAGATTTTAATTCTTATCTTCATTAATTAAGTAAAGGCTTCAAGTCCAATATTGCTGAACAAGGTTTTTCTTTAAAGAATGATGTTATTCTGACAATGATATCAGTTTTTATACATCAAACAGACATAAATGCTGAAAAAGTGAAAAATATTGTCTCTAAATAATATGTGATATAAATGGAGTAAAGATTTACAAGTCAAATGGATGAAAAATGTAGCAGTATCATATTCAATTAGCTGTGTTGTCAATGTGTCTATGGTGAAGCAAACGGTCTATAGATGAATTGAAACTTTACCATGCATAGGAGATGAAATTTGGCTGGAAAATTGTGGTGGGTACCATAATTGGATTCCTTGGAGCAGCTTGTGGGGTTGTAGAAGGTGTTGGTGGATGTGGTATATTTGTTGCTATGCTTAATTTGTTCATTGGGTTTGATACAAAATCAGCGGCAGCAATCTCAAAATGTAAGACATACCAACCCTTTTATTGGTTTCAGTTTTTTAATTAATAGAATGCGGGGCTAAAGGGATTGAAGAACATTGATAAAATTTTGTTTTTGTCTGGCAAGGTATGATCACTGGTGCAACAGCAATTACAAATTTCTACAATATAAAGCGAAGGTATCCTACACTTGAACAACCGATCATCAACTATGAACTTGGACTATTGTTTAAACCAATGTTGTTGCTTGGAACCAGTATTGGAGTTGTACTCAATGTGATTTTTGCTGAATGGATGATCACAGTTTTGCTAATAACCGTGTTCACAGGTATTTTCTGTTTGAATTGCACTTTTCTCTCAGTTTTCTGTTTGGATTAGTATCTTAGTTAGGCATGGCTGGCCTGCAGTTATATCAATTAAATCATTCTTGAAAGGAGTTGAAACCTGGAAAAAGGAAACAATATCTAAGATGGTAATATCTTGTCTCTGCCTTGCTTAGTCAGACTAGCAATTTCTGGTGAATTTTTTCATGTTCTAATTCTTCTGACTTTGTTTTGAGGGAGCTGCTACACTCTTGGAATCAGATGGTGAGTCGATTCATGTTTGTGTTTTTATCTTAGGTGAGTGTTGAAAATTATCCTTCAAGCTGATTAAATTCTTGATCAGGAATTGGAAGTCAAGCAGAAGAATTCAGATATGAACCTGTGTCTTTAATCAACACAACTCCTAACGAAACCAAGGAGCCGAAAAGATCAAAACTAAGGAGGCTTTTACAGTTTGCAACAACTTTTGTGGTCAAAAAAATTTCAGGATATGATCAGTACTTCACCAGGTCTCTCTTCTTGAGAATATTTACTGCCAAGAACTTGGGACTACTTTTTGCTGTCTGGGTTATAATCCTTGCATTGCAGATTGCTAAGCTATTTGTCTGCTATAATTGTATTATATCGCCTTCAAATACCCAATTCATTTTGCTTTTATGTATTCAATCTAGCTGAACTGATGGAAATCCTAACTGTTTTGTTCACAGAATTACACAACAACCTGTTCAATGCTATATTGGCTACTAAACATGTTACAAGTACCATAACCTGCAGATTGAGCGCATATGAGGCTTTTAGGTTGTACAAAGGGCGTAGAAGGATTGCGTCGAAGGTAGCTGTAGGCACAAACTGGCGAGTATATCAGTTGGTTCTATATTGTGCTATTGGTATGAAGGCTCGCGTAGTTGGTGGATTGCTTGGTCTTGGAGGAGGAGCCATTTTAGGTCCTCTATTTTTGGACCTAGGAATCCCCCACAGCCCACAGCCAGCTTTGCCATGACATTTGTTTCATCAATGACTGTGGTAGAGTATTACCTCCTGAAACTTTTTCCAGTCTCTTCGGTATAACTTAATCAATCAAGTTGTCTATAACGAGTAGAGAATTTTTTTTTTCTCCGGAAATTCAATTTAATTTGTTATCATGTTTATCGATTGCACAGCTTTGTACTTCTTTTGTGTTTGATCTTCTATTGAAGAAGAAGAAAAAAAAAACTATGCTAAGAAAAAACTGACCCAAAAGAGTTCTAGAGATAGAGAGAGAAAATTTCCTCTCATTTTCAGCCTTAGCCGTCCCCGCCTCAGGCGGCTTTCAGTGTGTTTGTGTAAGGGTTTGTTTGGGTGACGGCGTCGGCTCACCGGGAATTGCCACTCTATGATATCGAAAAGGAAAAATGGTAGCCGAAGGGATTTGCTCCGGCGTATGCTGGAATTAGAAGGCATCAGGAATCCATCTACCGGCGTCCTCCGATCTGCTGGGTTGTTAGGAAGTGACGATGGGGGAGACGCCTCGATGAGCGTGGCTGAGACAGGAATGGAAGAAACTCCTCTGGAGGGAAATCCAGTGCAGAGGTTGGACGGGGATGGGAAGAACACCAATGCTAAGATTCTTGAGGTAATTAGGAGTCAGACACGCATTGATGTTGAGACGATTAATTCGGAGAAGGGAGGCGCCTACAGCGGCATCTCAACGGGACAGAAATGGCGGCGTAAGGATAGTCGCTCAAACTCCGTGAGCGAAGATGAAGATGGCCGGGATCGCTCAAGTAGTCAAATGGAGCATAGCAATCGAGCCACAGGGGTTGTAATGGCTAAGCCGGCGGCAGGACAAGAACAGGGGCGGCCGGCGACGGAATTGGTTAGGGCAAAAAATTTGGAAATGAGAGAAGGGGCTGGATTGATGGACACGGGTCGTGGGGATCGAGCTGCAGTCGGGGCAGGAGCGACACGGATGCAGGAGTTGTGTTGTGGGCTGGATAAAGACATGGGGAATGGACCTTACATGAATGATAGTGGAGAATTTTTGGGCCAAGCTGGAGCTTCTAATGATAGTGGAAAATTTTTGGGCCAAGTTGATGCAGATGAAGAGGCTTGTGGATCGGGTACCAAGAAGGCAGTCGGGACACAAGGGCACCTACAACAAACAATGGGTATTTTGGCGACGGGGAGTTCAAATGGGCAGCGCCGGAGCTGGGCTAATATGGCTGCAAATAGCTGTCAGAAGGAAAAACTCAAGATGAAATTTTTTAAGCCGATTGTTGCCTCGGATGGTACAACAACAATCTGTCCTCCTTTTTCGCTGGCTCTGGAAGGTAGGAGGAAATGGGAGAATTGTCTAGTTGGGACTTTTATTGAGAAGAAGCTTCCATTCCATTTAGTACAATGCTGTGCTTTGAAATTATGGCAGAAATATGGAATTAAGGAGGTCATGTTGAATGATAAAGGATTCTTCTTTTTCAAATTTGGGGATGAGGTAGAAATGAGGGATGAGGTAGAAATGATGAACTGTTTAGAGGATGGGCCATGGCTATTCAAGAATCGGCCCCTGCTGCTGCAAAAATGGCAGCCGGAAATGGAACTCAACAAAGAGGCTCCGCGGCTAATTCCTGTGTGGGTGAAGCTCTTTGATGTCCCGCTGGAATTTTGGAGTCCTGATGGGTTAAGCTACATAGCGAGTGGTGTGGGTAAACCACTGGGTATGGATAAGATCACTGAAGACACATGTAGGTTTGGAGTAGGTAGAATTGGATTTGCCAGAGTGCTTGTGGAAATTGATGCTGCACGGAAATTGCCGGAATCGTTAAGGATAAGGATGCCCAATGAGGTGAACGATGAATCCAAGATAATGGGGGTTAGAGTTGATTACCAGTGGCGCCCGTCGCAGTGTGAGCGATTTTGTGAGTTTGGGCACGGGGATACGTCGTGTCCTCGTCTTCCTAGGATAGAGGACAAGGGTACTCGTACGGGGAAGACAAAGATAACAGTTGTAGAAAATGATGGATTCCAAATAGTTAATCGAAAGGGAAAAGGGAAAATGCCCGGAGGTCCCAAAGTGGGTACGAATCCCAATACCCAGCCCGTGGGGGTGGCCATCCCAAAGAAGGAAAACTCGGATCATTTGCGAGGAGGCCTAAGGTGGTGACATATCCCAAAAAGAGTAGTTTGGATCAACATCAAGGGAGGAAACAAACTTTCAGTGTAGGAAATACCTTCCAATGCTTAACTTTGGCTTCTGAGGAGGTAGAGGATTTGAGGAAAAGTAATTTCGGGGACATAGATAAAAAGGGGATCGAAACTGATAAGTGATTCGGACATGGATGACAAGGATGACACGGATGTTGAATCCAACATGGTCTCCTTGGAGAGGCATGCTTCGGCGTACCATGCCTAACTCGTTTTGGTTCATTTTGAGCCTTTAGAGCGGCCTGCGTTTAGGGTGTTCAGTGGGATGTTTGTTGGTATTGAAGCTTAGTCCTGTTGTGTGGCACATCCACATTATGAAGCTTATACAGGTTTTATGGAGTGCAGCTGGTTGAGGTTTTGTGGTGTGTTGTCTGGTTTTCTTTGGGGCTGCGGTTTGTTATTGCAAGTGCAGCTGGTTGGCTGCTTAGGTTGCTCTTGTTGCCTCTTTTGTGTAAGGCACTCTAGCTTTTGAGTTGGTGTCTTGTGTTTTTGTTGCTTTTGTTTTTAGGATTGATTATCCTTGCCTTGTTCTTTGTATTTCGGTCCTTTTGGGCTTTCCAAGGTTAGGAGTCTCCCTCTTTAGGTTGTTATTCTTTTATTATTGTATAATTACCCAAAGAAGAAGAAAAACTTGAAAGCTCTTCAATACAGCTTTCTTCTTCTTTTCAATATTAGCTTATTTTTTTCCTTCAACATGTGTTTTTCTTCTTTTTCATCAGTATATGTCTTCTTTTTAATACGAATTTTCTTCTTCTTCAATATGGGTTTATATTATTTGATGGAAAATATTGTAATATGTGTTTTGTGAAAGCGCCTGGATTTCCATTTTCTAAAAAATATTACTTTAGTTCAGCCTCGGATGAAAGACGTACATGTATGATAAATGGGGATGGAACCTAACTGATAATAAATCTACTCAAGATTATTTAAGTAAATTCCAAAACTTACATAGTGCAGGTAGCTGGCCATGAGATTGGACGCTCGATTTAATTATTATGAGTATTACCAAAAATTACCCACTTCAACGTGATTTTTTCTGTCATAAAATAAATTATGTGCCAGAGTTCAGTCTTACCTCATATTTTCCTGGAGTTGAGTGGTGTTCTGGGGTAAAAAAGAAAGGAAGATTCCTGAACAAAATGGTTTCAAGAAAAATTTCCTGGTTGGTCAACTCTCCTTAGCTTATAAGATGGTCCAGTGCACAAAATGCAAATTTGCCAACTCTCTTTTCTGACTGAACTTGTTTCCAATAATGAAGAGAGTGGGTGAAGAGAAAGAGAAGAGAAGAAGGAAAATAAAGAGAGCGAGAGAGGGCCAACTTTGGTTGAGGATTTGTGTGAGATTAGTTAATTAATAGTATTAATCAAATGGAAGTGTTTTTGTTTTTGCTGTTGCTGTTGTTCTACTTCCGTGATGAAACGTTAAACAAATTTTCAAAGTTTTTATTCAATTCTGGGAAAAAAATTTGTAGTTCAATCGAAGTGGTCAATTAAGTATTTTATAACTCTTGTAATTTAATAAGTACTCTTATTTTTGTATGTCTTATGAACAATTGCAGTAATCTGAGATCATTAGCTTGTTCATTTGCTTTACTCTGGAAATTTGGACGGGGAGGCATGAAGATGTCGTTTTTAGATAGGATCATTGCCTTTACACCAGCCCAAAGTCAGACGAGTAATTCCTCAGTCCAATCCAAATTAATTAAAGTTAATACAAATTAATCAGTTAATCCGTTTTGTTTCTGACCCAAAAAAAAAAAAAAGTTAATCCATTTTGTAAAAGTTTTCAGTAATAAGTAATACTACACCCACAACCTTTGAGTGATAGGTCATAACTGGTCAATCGTAATTTATTAAATGGATTCAGATGAGACTAATTAAACTGTACGCGAATTGTAGAGAATTTGTGAGAAAAAATTGTGGGTGTGACATTTTCCTTCATGCATATTCTATGTAATATTAATATCATATGTAATATGACGAACTCTCCATTGTTATAAAAACTTAAAAGTAAATTTAAATCGATATAATTAATAATAAAATATGAGACCAAATCAATCAATATCATTGTAATATAATTATAGATTAATTTTTTTTTCGGATCAAAACCTTATAGCTCTTATTCAATATCACTTTTAGATCCATCTTCACTGCTTCACAAAGAAAATCTTGTTTCATTCCTATTTGAAAAAATAAAAAATAAAAAAAAAAACCTATATCACAATTCTCATTAAGGAAATTTGCAATACTTAGACTTCAAAACTCTTACAATCAAGTAATAATTTATAATCTCATTTTGAGAAAATAAAAATATGGTTTCATTGCATTAAGACAAACAGCTAGCATAAAAATTATCATTAAAGAAATTTAAGATATTTGGTTTGATTGATTTTGTCTCATGTTTTATTATTAATTCTTATTGATCTAAATTTACTTTTAAATTTGATAATTACAACATAGAGACTTGAAGTAAATATATGAAAGAAGAGGAAGAATTTTTTTTCATTATACAATTAGGGTACGTTTGGTTCAGGGAATGATTATGGATGTGGATTCTGGAAAGTTAGATTAAGGAAATCTTAAGAAAATGTGTTTGGTCGTTGGTAGATATATTATGTTATTTGTTTAGTTGGGATAAATAAATTGGTGGTATGTATTTAAATTACTGAATTGTCCTCTAATTAAATATTATTATTTATATTTTTTAAAATTGATTATTATACCCCCCTTGCATTTAAACTTAGCCAACAACCCCATAATAAGTTTGGAAAATCACACAAGCACCCTACCAACCCAACCATTGTCGGCCGCCGACAACCATCACAGGCCGCCGACAACCTACGGCGCATAGAAGGTAGGAATTGTCTCCGTGCCCCGTATGGTCATCTTCGACCAGAGACTAGCCGTAAACAGCTAGATTGTCACGATTTGTCCATTTCTCTGCCAGATATTTGGTTGGAAATGGCCATATAGACACACGGTGGCCATTTTCGCCTTTCGTGCGCCATTCCGCAGCGGTAGCTGGCCGCGGCGGTGGTTGCCGGCAACAGGTGGGTGGGGGTGGCGGCTTGGGTGTGCTACAATTTGTTTTGAATTCAAGGGTATTTTGTCCAAAAAGTTAATTAACTAGGGTGAAATAGTAAAAGTCATATTCATGTAAACAATTTAAAAATAAGGGTATATTGTCCTAAGATTTTATAATAGGGATATTGTAACAAAAAAAAATTACCCTAATAATCTTAAAATACCTAAGAAAATTTAGATAATCAAATTACCTCAATATTACCAACGTAACAATCAAATTAATAATCAAGTAATATAGAGGACATAACTCTAGTAATCTCACATTCCCCTAACCAAACACCCTCTTAGAGTAAACGAAGTTTTCCCACCCAAGGTTTGCTTAATGACATTTCTACCCCAAAAAGTTTCAAAAACAATTTTCCCCCCCAAGTTATATTCCATTAACACTCAAAATAAATTTTATTTCTCAACCGACATTCGGCGAGTTACCAAAAGCCAGATAAAAGGGGTTTTATAGAGTGGGGCTGGTGGATTGAATGGTGGTGACCGATTGAATATTCACTATCAAAATCAGACGAAAAAAACAAGACCTTGGCTTGTAGTGGCTGACAATCGACGAGAAATCAGTGTCTGAAGTGAAATAATTTGTGAGAGAGATCAAAGGTTCGAATGGTGGTGATGGAGAGAATTACATCGGAAATCGATTGAAATCGGTTTTGAAATAACAATATTAAATTTGGGTAAAAATGGTATTTTAAATTTTTTTAATAGAAAGTGTGTTTTAAGGAAACATTGGGTGGGAAAAAGCCGTTTCCTCTTACATTATATCAAACTTAAAGTTAAGATGGGGACTAAAGACAAATAGTAAGGACTAAAAATCACTGGGGTTCTTTTGTATCATAATTCATAAATTCATGTAGGCGCAAAACCGTTATTCATATAAATATAGACGAAAATTCTCAAGTATAGAACTTCGTAATTTGAATTTGTAAAAGACAAAATATCATATATATATAGTATATTATTATATGTAATGAATGTGTCTCTTTCTTATAACAAATTTGATAAATAACACGTTTCTATTAGACTAGGGCTTCGTAATGGTAAGCATGCAACCCCGAACTGGCTTTTTTTTTTTTTTTTTTTTTTGGAAACTCAGGCAATTCAGAATAAGGATGAACAAGGAGGTTTATTTTGATGCGGATTTGTGGGCCTAATATAGCCCAAAGTTAACAATTGTCGTCAAAGACAACAGTCAACATGATGTATTATTATAAAAACAACAACAAGGCCAATCCAATTCTATCCAGTTGGCAGAGTTTCATGTATTAAGTGAAACCCAACACATTCTTTTTTACTTGGGATGAAACTCTAATAAAGGATCTTATCTAGAGTTATATTATAGAAAACATGTCAAGAACAAACAAAAGAAAATCCAGGACAAGCTCAGCAAAACGGAAGATGGAAGCCCCATGTATCCTGAAAAGAACTTGATGAATGTGAATCCATGGTACTACACTCTTCACATAAACATAGACACATCATTTGTACTACTTTTTTTTTTAATCATCGAGGTGTCCGGACCAGTTTACGCACACTTCATTAATCTCATGAGGCTTGAACTGTCGGTTGATAAGAATTCAGTACTATTCCTATTATTTTGTTTTTTATCATCATCACCACCTAGTGGTGGTTCATTTGTACTATTCTTTCAAGTAACATTGTTTCAATTGTGTGAATTTATATTGGGTCTACACATACGTCCTCTTTAGTCAAAATGTAACGATATAATTTGCAGAATTTACTCTTGGGATTACGTAACATCTCATTCACTCAAATACATGTACTTTAACAATATTTAAATTTTTAAAGTTTTCATTCCCTAGCAATGTTGAAAGTATTGTGAAGCCAAACGACGTCATTTCGCTTCTAACTTAAGTGAGTTAATTCTGACCATCAGATCAAGACAGATCCAATGGCTCATATTTGTTGATATTCGTTGATATAAAGAGGGCAAAAATCAGTGTAAGGGTTATCGGTTTTAGTCTGAATATGTTGGTTTTCTTTTTGTGGTATGCAATTGATTGGGGTTTATTCGCTGAGGTCTTTCTCGTTGTAATCTGGGAAGATTGTGAGAGGATTGCATTTCCTTCTTGAGGCTAGGTTAGTCCTCTAGTTTCTTACAGATTATAGAGAGTTCTTTGAGTGATTAGGCCTGGGTAAGTGTTGCTCTGTTTCTGCCGATTGTGTGTGTATTTTTCTTGTAATTGTTGGAATTCTAGTGTATTGAATCTCCATATTTCGGAGCTAACATGGATGTAATCTATCCAATATTGGATAGGTGAACCACGATAAATCTTGTTTTGTTTGTATGTTGTTGATTTATTTCTTGATCTTGTTTGTATTTGGATTGAGTTGCGTATGATCAATTTAGGCTCAAGTTATAACAGATGTAAAATATGATACAAATACATTGTTTAGCTGAGAAAAGCAATCCGACAAACAGTAACCATTTTTTCACCGAATGGAAAACGTGGTTTCACAGATTGTTTTCTTCCAAAAGATGATATCATTTCCAAACCGTATTTGTATTGAATGTGAAAACGTATATAAGTTTAGTTAGCACGTGTTTGCGTATGAAACTAGCTCAGTATTTTTCATCTTTACTGTACAAGATATTAATGAGGTTGGTCGTTGGCTTCTTGTGATCTAAAGATAAGCTTTTTGACGAGATTTTTAATACTTATAGCTGCGGTCCAAGAATGACTTTATAAAGATTTTCACACCACTTTTTTTTCTAAAATTAATTGACATTAGGAAGAGCGACTTACACGTATCCAAGGTTTGTCGTACAATAAAGTGGTACCTAAAAGGTTTTAAATGACATTGGTACCTTCCATCATGTTCTGTTAATGATTCTGTTTATTATAGTGAAAGACTAAAATGCCTTTAAAAGTTGAATTTTTGTTTTTTATAAATTTAAAATTTTTAAAAAACCCCCTAGTTTTACAAATTTAACTAAATAACCCAATATATAAAATTTTTGTAAAATAACAAAAATACTCCGCCACCGCAGTGCCAGATTCTGGCCACCACCGCCGGAATCTGGCCGGAAAGTTGCATTACGACACAGACCTGTCGAATCTGTGTCATAATGCTCGATCTGACTTTTTCCGGCCAGATCCATAGCTGATCTGGTCGGAAGGCCAAATCTACGGCTAGATCTGGCCGTCACGTAGCAAAACTCCATCTGCGGCGTCGAGGCTAGATCTGGCCGTAGATCTGGCCTTTTTCGGCCAGATCAGCCACGATTTGGCCGAAAAAGGCCAGATTTGGGCCATTTGGCTGCTGCTTCGACGGCCAGATCTGGCTTTTCCGGCCAGATCTGGCCTTTTCACAGATCTGTCGGAAAAGGCAAGATCGGCACGTTACGACACAGATCCGATGGGTCTGTGTCGTAACGCAACCTTTCGGCCCAGATTCTGGCGTTGTGTGCCGGACCTAGGCACTGTGGGTGGCGGGGGTGTTTTTGTTATTTTATAAAAATTTTATATATTGGGGTATTTAGTTAAATTTGTAAACCTAGGGGGGTTTTTAGAAATTTTTAAATTTATAAAAAACTAAAATTCAAACTTTCAAGGGCATTTTAGTCTTTTCACTATTAATAAACAGAAATCACTAACAGAACATGACGGAAGGTACCTATTTGTCGTTTTAAAACCTTTTGGGTATCAACTTGTCGTTATGGCAAACCTTGGGTATGCACAAGTCGTTCGGCCTTGACATTAACACTCAAAAGGCTAAAATCAATAATGCTACGGACACCGGGATTTTTGCACCAAAATATTGTACCAGCCTACGTGTAACACGCTTCTGATTTTTTTAACAATTTTTTTCTAGTGAATAGCCGTCCATCAAATTTGGACGGCCGTTCACTCACATGGATGCCCGTCCATATTATATGGACGGGGGTCCATATGCCAGGGACGGGCGTCCCCAATTAAAGGACGCCTGTCCATAAGTAAAATAGAATAATTTTTTTTATAAAAATTAGGGACGGCCGTCCCTTCATTTTGGACGGTCGTCCCTTATTCAAAATATGAAAATAAAAAATGAAAAAAATTTGGGGACGGCCGTCCATACATTTTGGACGGCCGTCCCTTAAGTATGGACGGGCGTCCATTAGGAATGGACGGCCCATTAAGTTTGGACGGGCGTCCATTCCTAATGGACGCCCGTCCATACTTTGAAAAAAAAAAAAAAAACATTTAAACACCTTTCTTCTTCAATCTTCTTCTTCGTCTTCATTCCTCATCTCCTCTCTTTTTCTTCGTCTTCATTCCCCCAGCCTGGCTGTATTTACTGTAGAGTCAATGAAGGTTGAATACATCGGCAAATCAAGGTCTAGGCCATGAAAACCATAAAGCCTGGCTGTATTTACTGCGGAGTCAATGAAGGTTTTTCGGTTAGAAAAAAAAATCATCGACCATTGATGAAGAAATGGTTGTCGAGTTTTCGTGGTAACCCAAAATAGATAGAAGTGTTTTGACAGATGGGTTCTTTAGTTTCACGGTGTCTGTGAAGGTGGAGAAGTTTTTCTCATCCGCCGATTGTAAAGAGAGTTGGTAGGAGGTTAAATTGACTTCAGCAAAACCACAAATAATGTGAGTAAATAGAGCAGAATTTATTTCTGAGATCGGCAACTGATCATATTCTAAATTATATCGGTACTAACCAACTCTGATCCAATCAGTTGGCGCTATTGTAAGAAGTATTTGTAAACAAAGGCAAATATGGAATACAAAAATGATAATATTGGATGCCATTGGAACATCTGATGGAAAACCAAATTGCTATCTATTAGCTCTTCTTTATGTGCTGCATGTATCGTGCAATCAAACACTAATCAATCCTAGAAAATTCAACCATGAAGGAGGTCCATTGTATGGCAAATAAGTTCCTGTACCCAACTGCCTTTCCTCCGGTGAAGGTATAGTTACCTTTGTATTTGCTAACAAACTCCTCAGTTGGCTTTGACCGTGCCGCAAACTCATAATCCACAGCAAAAATCATTGGTCCCTTCTCCTGTATCCCCAGAAACAACCCAAAACAATGAAAAGAGCTTTGCTGGTCCATGTTGCACTGAGTAGACAAGAAGAGCCCTTGTCCACCCAAGTGGAATGCCTGAGAATACATTATGGGCCATGTTGATACTTGTAAAACAAAGCTGCTGGATTGTATCTGAGGTACTAATGTTCAGGAAGGTGAGGCTGGGGGAATGAAGACGAAGAAAAAGAGAGGAGATGGGGAATGAAGACGAAGAAGAAGATTGAAGAAGAAAGGTGTTTAAATGTTTTTTTTTTTTTTTTCAAAGTATGGACGGCCCGTCCCAAAATTTTTTCTTTTTTTATTTTCATATTTTGAATAAGGGACGGCCGTCCAAAATGAAGGGACGACCGTCCCTAATTTTTATAAAAAAATTTATTCTATTTTACTTATGGACGGGCGTCCTTTAATTGGGGACGCCCGTCCCTGGTATATGGACTCCCGTCCATATAATATGGACGGGCGTCCATGTGAGTGAACGGCCGTCCAAATTTGAAGGACGGCCGTTCACTAGAAAAAAATTGTTAAAAAAATCAGAAGCGTGTTACATGTAGGCCGGTACAATATTTCGGTGCAAAAATCCCGGTGTCCGTAGCATTATTGAGGCTAAAATTATTGTCATTAGATACACAAGTGGGAGCCCACCCAAAAGACTAGTCTAATACTCTGACACTGTCTCACCTCTCAGTTATTAGGTGTAGCATTTCTTCTCAATGAAGGTGTAGGTAGCCCTTTTTCGCACCCCAACTCTCAACAAGAACACCAAAACTCAAGCCCAAGTACGAAAGTTTAACCCAAAAGATTGCCTTGATAGGTGGAAAAGCTCATAGACTTAAGTATTATATTTAATAGGTGTGAGATCCTAATATGTGATCCTAACGGTAACAAATAAGGTGAAGATAGAAAAATAGATTAATTTATAAATCAAATAGATCAACAATAATAGACAATAGGTTAGATCTCATTTGATTTTATTATTACCTATACAACAATATAATATAGATTAATGTAAAAATGAAAAGGAATAGAAATAAATATTGCATGATGTAGGGGAGAATATTATATTTTCAAGGTTTCCAAATTTACCATTTCAATAATAATGGGTGCGTTTGGCTCCCTATTTTTATCCATATTCCCAATCTTATTCTCCAAATAATGTTTGGCACATTATTCCAGAAATATTACCCTATTTTTTTAATTACTTTTAGACCCAATAAAGTTATTAATTTCACTAAATACCCCCTAAAAAAAGTTTAAAAATTAACAAAAATACCCCCATCAACCCATACTTGCCAGATTCCGACGACCACCGTCGGTGATAGCCAAAATCTGTACAACGGCCTACCTGCCGACCATAAATGGCCGGAAGTTCATCGATCTAGCCTTTTCTGGCCAGATCCACCACAAATCTGGCCGGAAAAGGCCAGATCTGGCCGTCACTGACAGCCAAAGATGGTCGTTGTTTTGGGCTTTTCCGACCGTCGACGGCCACAACAGGCCGTAGATCTGGCCTTTTCGGCCAGATCCGTGGTGGATCTGGCCGGAAAAGGCCATAACGACGCGTTATGGCACATATCCGATAGGTCTATGCCATAACGAAATTTTTCGACTAGATTCCGGCGGTGGTGGCCAGAATCTGACACTGCAGGTGGTGGGGGTGTTTTTGTCATTTTATATATTAGGGTCTTTAATTAAATTAGTAAACCTAAGGGATTTTTCATAAATTTTTAAAGTTTACCTCGTAATACTCCCCTATCCAACAACCCAATACTATCCCCAAAATCCTATCCAAAATACTAAACCAAACGCACCCAATATTTTTTATGTTTATCAAATAAATTCTCAAAGTTTGAAATTAGTACCGCTAATACCTTTTTACCTCATCAAATAGACCCTTAAAATTCAGAAAGTTTATCACTAATATCCTTGTGCCCTAACTCTTTAACATCGTTGTTCCATGTACACTCTTGAAATATGCATTACTCCAACCTATTCAAGGTTCAACTCTCGAAATTGACATTTCTTTAAATAAAAAAAATTCAAAACAAAAATATTATAACTTATTTGGCCTTTTGGTTTATAAGGTATTTAATATATCTCAAGGATTGGTTAAGGTGCGCTCAAGTTAGTTAAGACATCTTGGTTACCAAAAAAAAAAAAAATTAAAAACACTTTCTTATAAGACTAAAATTACCATCTTATCCCTCCAACACTCTCGACAACAAAACAGAGTTAGGACAAAAGACTAGCAGTAATAAACTTTTCAAACTTTGGGGGATTAAAAAATGTCACAGATAATTTCATATTCTCCCCCAGAATGAGACTGTAAAACTAATCAAATCGTAGCATTAACGTTACATCATAAACCAGGACAAGATGGCTTTCTTTTGCTGGAATAAAAGTTGATGTAATTTAAGTCCTGTTAAGCATATCCACAATTCCACATGAATGCAAACAAATGCTGTCTGCAACAATTAATCTTCATGCATACGCTCAAAGTCAATTATTTATGAGCCATCACCATCGACAGAATTGATCGTTGTCAACACAAGTAGCGACTCAGTTTCCTCCTCTAAGATTCCTTTAGATCTGTTCAGACTCAGAAAAACCTAACAGCCCTACATTTTCATAAAGAATAGTAATCTATAAGCTTGCAACCGGTCCAGTTCCCACTTCATTAATTTGCAGAATCTTCTGGGGCTTAATCCGAGATTCTTTACGAGTCCAGGCTGTTTAATTTATGCATGAACGGCCACTACAAAAGCAGAAATCCCACAAAATCTTTAGGTCTATTTAATTTACTATTAATTTTGGGTGACTGTTTCAATAGTATATGCTGTTTTTCAAACTTCTAAACCAAGTCTCGGAATTTGTTTTCCAACGTGTTTTCCACGTTGCCCTAAAACAAATATGAACAAGAGAAATATAAATATGCTAAACACGTATAAATATGTTTTGGTGATTGATTTTATATGCTTCGGCTGTTCAAAATCTTATAGCTGCCAGCCGGGTATCGTCTGAACTCACCTCGTGATAATAAACGTTAGAAGAAATTTAACTGAAGTTTTCTATATGAAAAATTATATTTGAATTTGTTCTTCAATAGTAGATACAGATAATAAATTGTTTGCTACTTATGTATTTAAAAATATGAGTAAATGTCTTTTTCCTACCTAAGGTTTGTCTTAATGACATTTTTCCACCCAAAGTTTATATTCGGGCAATACGCAAATATATTTCACTCTCTAACCGATGTTTGGGAAGTTACCAAGAGTTAGGGTGAGAGTGGATTTGTAGAGTGGAGGCTGTGGATCGAATGGTAGTGACCGAAATATTCACCATTGAAATAAGACTAGATCGGAAAATCCTAGCTTTGCGATAGTTGACAATCGGTGAGAAACAGGTGTCGAAGTAAGAGAGGTTTTGTAGAGAGGAGACTGCATATTCAAATAGTAGTGAGGAAGAGAATTTTTGCCTTCAGAGTAGCTAGATTGGATTTTGGTAGTAATGGAATAAAACTTTGGGTGGAAAAGAGGTATTTTGAAATTTTTTGATGGAAAAGGGTCATTAAGGCAAACCTTGGGTGGGAAAAAAACAGCTTTATTATTATAAATATCTATAAGAGAGACATATAACCATTACATTAATATTAATTGTTGTATTGAGCGTTTTAGTATTGGTCAATAACATAATAAATCGTTTATTATATAACTAGATAAAGTGTTTGTTAGTATGTTATTATTGATGTTATCTCTAACAAAGTCACTTATTTAGAAAAATGTAAACTATATAATCATATGTACTTAGTTTTTAATATTATTAATGAATTAATGATCTCATCAACATCGGTATAAGACGTTTTAATCAATTGTTGCAAGTTTTGGAGAACCTTAAATCTAGAGCCACCTAGAGTTCTAAATCTAGAACCAAGATATTAAAATGGGATCGTTATATTTATACAAATAAAAGTATTTGATGCCATTTCTCCTGGTGGGAAGTTGCTGGAATTATTCTTATGGCTGACATGCAGGAAGTTTGAGATTTCATTATCTCTCTCTCAACGTAATCCTAATATTGATGTCGAATAATACTACATTCACAAACACTTCTCACTAATTTCTTCTCATAAATACGAACATATCAGTTGTAATTGATCAACTCACATAATTGCCTAACCAAGCCAATTGCGAGCTGTCACATGAGGTTAGTGACAAACTATTAGTGAGAGATGTTGTTGAGACTAGTATTATTGATGTCACTATAATAACAATATTTTGGTTTGATTCGTGACTAATCTCAGTGTTAATCAGAAAGGAACCAAATCTATCAGATTAACCAGAATTTAAAGGAACACGTATGATAATTCTTGTCTATATTATAACTTATTAATTGATTATATGAGAGACTAGTGTTAACACTTTTTCTAGATAATTCTAGCATCTCACATGGCTAAGAATGAATTTTGGATCTCTTTAATTAAATAAATTTATTATTTCACAATCCATTTTCAATGTACAAAACAAATTGAAACTCTAAATAATAAAATATAAGTAATAATAACCCACAACCTAATCTCACAACCCCAACGTAGCATTAAGTTAGCAAAACTATATCAAGTTCCACCATACCCAAGACATTAAATGACTATGACTAAATAAACGATCGTTTCTTATGGACGAACGACATTTCTTTTAAAGGAGGGTTGTTCCTTATGAAAAACAGTCACTCATTCATAAGGAAAGACTGTTTCTTTAGAAGGAACAACCATTCTTTATGAATGGAATAACAATTTCTTATGAATGAACGGTCGTTCATCCCCTAAGGAATGATCATTCATCTTTAAGCAATGGACATTCGTGTTTAATTAAAGTCATCAGTTGACATGGTAGTGTCAATATTTGCTGTCATGTTAGGGTTGTAAGAGAAGGTTATGAAATTGGGTTGTAACATCATATTTTTTGATCAAATTAACATTGAAAACGGGTTTTTTTTTTTTTTTTTTCCTGGTCTGAATTTGTAAAACAAAACACTTTTTTTTTTTTTGGTTATATATATATCTATGGAAATGGAAACAAATTCACTTGATAATTAAAAAAACAAAATTTCCATAAGTAACAAATGCGTGCCGACATATCTTTCTTCAAAGCTTGAAATGGAAGATTTTGTGAGATAGAAAAGGTCAAATATACGAAAGTGAATGAACCAACTTGATATATTTGTATAAACAGTGGCGGATCCAGAGATTTCCCTTGATGGGGGCAAAAAATAAATAAAAATTAAAACCAATCATATTCAATCTTTTTTTTTTCATTACGATGAGCTTCAATAAAAAGTTACAAAATACAAATATATATATAATATATATATATGGAAATGGAAACAAATTCAACTTGATAATTAAAAAAACAAAATTTCCATAAGTAAAAAATGCGTGACAACTATCTTTCTCAAAGCTTGAAATGGAAGATTTTGTGAGATGAAAATGTCAAATATAGAAAGTGAAATGAATCCAACTTGATATATTTGTATAAACCGTGGTGGATCCAGAAATTTTTCTTGATGGGGCAAAAAATAACACAAAAAAAAAAAATTAAAACCAATCATATTCATACTTTTTTTTCATTGATGAGCTTCAACAAAAAGTTACAAAATACAAATAAATGTCTTCAAAAAACACACATTTTTGTAAAAATAAAACAATTTTTCTACAATGTCCTCGACAAATTTCATATTCTGAAAACGTTGGATAATTATCCATATCAACTGTATCAAATACATCTTTCTCAAATAGGTGACCAAGCAATCATTCATCCATTGATTTCATTCAATGCGTAACCAACTTTTCACAAGATTTATTGCAGAAAAAATCTTTCAACGATCACAGTTGCAACTAGTAAAACAATGCAAGTTTCACAAGCTTATATACCAACGGATACAAAAATGGTTTTTTAAGCTGAACTAAAATCTAGCCAAATCCCAATCCTTCTAACTTAGCAAAATTCATCACAAGAATGCTTGTCAATAGCATAAGTCTAGGATGGTTCTTAAGTACCATCAACTCAAGTGCAGAAAAATCAGTTTGATAAACTGGGCAAACGGATCAACTTATGCTTGTCAAAAGAAGAGAATGAAATACTTGGATTAAATATGTCTACAAAGAAGCAGCTCGGTACTAACCTTAGTGAAACTAGTGTTAAGCTTTGAAGTTGCATATTATCACTGTATAAAACAATTCAACTCGATAGTGATGCAAATTTTCATGTGCTCAACTCTTCGTCGTGGCCGCCTTCAATTGTAAACATATCATCCATATTCAAAATGACAATATCATGTTTTCAGCAAAATGAAGAAATTTCACTCAACAAAGATTTCCATCCTTCATCTCTCAACAATTGTAACCGTTGTTTTGGAGACTTTGACTAGGGCATAACATTTACAATGTCTTGATCTTTCTCTGCAATGCTTGTGACAACTCGTTAGTAATTGCCAATAATTTTTTCACATATGCAAGCTAAATGCAAAATAAAAGAATAGATTACATCTAATAGATTTAGGAATGAAATCGAATCAAGTCGAGTATTTGTAAATCGAACTCAACTCGATCTCTATAATACCGAGTTCGAGTTCAAGTTCGAGTTCAAGCTGATCGAACCTAGAAATCAAGTCAAACTCAACTCGATACCTGAAATTGGAAATCGAGTTCGAACTCGGTACTTGCAATGTTTGTGACAACTCATTAGTAATTGCCAATATAAGTTTCATCATATGCAAGCTAAATGCAAAATCAAAGGAATAGCTTACATTTGATAGATTTAGGGGTGAAATCAAATCAAGTCGAATATTTAGTCAATCAAACTCAACTCGATCTCTACAGTACGGAGTTTGAGTTCGAGTTCGAGTTTGAGCCTGATCGAACATGAGAAATCAAGTTTAAACTTGAACTCGGTACTTGAAATTGGAAATCGAGTTCGAATTTAAGTTCATATAATCGAGCTTTTTTCGAGTTTTAGTTGAGTTTTAATCGAGTTCAAGTTCGAACTCGATTTCAAGCTCATCTAACAGGGATGGATTTGCAAATTTTATAACTTTTAAATTACATATGATCCTTATTACTTTAAAAACTGTCAACTTAACCATCGAGCTTGGAAATACTCGCGAATATATTGATCAGTTGAGTTTTACTTGATTAACTAAATGCGGAGTCGAGTTCAAACCAACATCAAGTATAGTTTGAGTGGCTCGCAAGTGGCTTGACTTGATTTTCACCCCTAAATAGATTACATGCTTCACCCCTTTGTTCAGGATTTAAACCATTGCGTGCAAACCCAACAACTCTTATTCTTTTCATTTTCACTCCCAATAAAATTTTTAAAAACTAATAAATCCCCTTGCATAAAAATAAAAATCACAAAGAATATGAAATAAATATATTAGAATTAAAAACGGGGTTTTACAAAAATAAAATCCAAACTTACCGTGAGCGTCGGCTATTCCGTTCTCAAAATCTTAAAGATTTATAAGGATAAAATTTAAATAAATATAAATTGAAATAGAAAATCTAAAATTTTAAAAAAATTGAGTGGGGGCCGTGGTCCCCACTCGTCATTCATTAAATCCGCATAATTATTCGATCCCTCTTTGTGTTTTTGTTGCATGCATGGATGAAATGTAGCCAGACAANATATATGTACCTAATTATACTTTAAGAAAGAAAAAATTACATTAAGAAGTATGTATTATATTCTATCACTTAATTTTTTTTTTTTTTTTTTTTTTGGTTCTTCAGGGATGTCCGGGTTGGTTTGTGTAAATCTTAACTAATCTCTCAGGACCGTAGAGTAAAAGCCCCAATGACCAAGCACGTAGCCACATGATGGGTTGTGGGTTCAATTGAACCCACTGAATTTTTCAACAATTTCATAAAAGTATTATTATTTTATAAATTTTACAATTTTAACTCCATTTAACTTCATATTGACTCACAAAATAAATTATCAATTAATACTTTTTAAACTTTTATATTTTCTTTATTTCCTCTTCTTCTCTCTCATATTATATTTTTCCTTTGATTGGATACTTAAGAAAAACTACTCCTTTAGATTACACAATAAGATGATGCTAATTTTTTTTTACTTAAAATTCTTTTCTTTAGCTCTCTTAATTGATAAAAGCTCATGGGTTATGAGTTTTTGTTGAGTTTAATAAATAGGTTTGAAATAATTCCTAGACTTTGATGTGAGTTTTGATTTAATCTTATTTATGTTGAGGTATATGTTAATTAATTGTTGTTTTAAGTTGGGCACTACAACATTATACAATATAGCTACGAAAATTAGCTATAGAAAGGAAAATTGTAGCAAATACATCTTTACAGCTACCAAACTCAATATTTATAGTTAATTGAAATAATTTTAGTGATAAGAATTCTTCCCTCAAAGCTAATAGTTATCTCTTGCTTTAACTTATTAAAATTGTGGCAATAACTAGTCATTGAGCCACAATGTATTAGCTATGATAAAACATTATAGCTAATTAATGTATTTAGCTATAAATATTTTATTTACATGGCATATAGTGTCATTATTAGCTACAAGTTTAACTATATAACTATTATTTGCTCATAGCTATAAAAATATTGAAATTTATAACTAATTAAGGTGTTTAGCTATGCAAATTTTATTTTCATGGTAGTATCAATATTATAGTATTAGTATTAGCTACTAGTTTAAAAATACAACTAGTATGTGTGTATTAGTTATAAATTATTTGAATTTGTAGCAAACAAAAAAATGTGAAAATTAATTTGCTACAATCCTTATGGTATGTAGTTATAGATATTCTAATTTATCTCATGAGTAATTATGTTTTTATTACTTATGAATTAAATAATTATAATCAAACATAGTGTTAATCACACCGTTAAGGTCAACAGTAAATTAGAACTTTCAACTAATAGCTAACTTAAAAGAACTATTCAGTGATCTAAGAGTAGTATGGGCTTTTATAAAATAAAATTTTGTTTTAAATGATCTTTACGGTTTTTGTCTTTTCTATGATGATTTGAAATTAACACTTCATGAAATATATATAATTTTAGGTATAAGATATGAGATATTATAAAAATTAGTAACGTTACATATTTGTGTGAATGGACTTGTATGTATATTTTAGATGATGATGATAGCTTTAATAATACGATTAATATTTGAGAATGATAGCATTTGTTTATTGTTAATTATATATAGAAAATGCAAGAAAATAGAAAAACAAATTAAAACATATAAAATACGGTTAAAATTATAGGAGATATGATACAAATTAAATCATATAAAATATTGCAAAATTACCTTGTTAAAAACTTCGTGCATATATCAAAATAACCGAACCACCATTAATATATTTATCAAAACTTGCCTCACTTCACAAAGTATTAATATGCAAAGCAAATTAACTGAATTGTATAACCATGAAATTTTATGAAACTGAAAGCATAATTTATAAAATAAAGGAATTGAACTCAAGTCGTATAGTCATTTAAAAAATAAAAACTACATCAAAAATTTAGAAGCTTTCAAACAAACATCATGTCAAAGATTAAAAAATGTAACAAACAGTTTAATAATCTATATGAGCAAATCTTCATTATCAATGTCTCTACCATCAATGTCTTCAACATCTCTAGTTCTCGGGTACTCGTTGGTTCCACCTTGGGTACTGGGTCTAGGTCCAATTCTTGGAGTGGTGGAATCAGACCCGAATCTGCAGAGTGCTAGTTTTGACATATTTGGAATTAGAATTAGACCAGTTCCGTGTTCTGGTTGTACCCTAAATATTTGCGCATCCCTAAACATTAGCACCATTTATGAGAATTGATTCCACTTCTCATGGTCGAGGTAATAATAACTTGTTAACAATTTATTTATTCAATGAATTAATTTTTTTAATAATAATTCAATAATTCTAATAAAATTTGGATTTGATTAGATGAATTATTCATAAAAATAAATAAATCATAATATATTAACTCATTGATAAAATAATAATAATGTTCTCTCGATTGATTCCACATTCAAGCAATATAAGTTGGGCCTTGCTCAAATTTGCAGCCCATATGTTGGACCCAACCCAATCCCTTCTCAGAGTAGAGTCATGCTAACCCTGAGTCTTTAAGCAACACAACTCCAAAAGAACCAAGGAACCTATAAAACAAAGGTAAGAGGCTTGTAAAGTGAAACATTTTCGTTTTCAAGTGTTTCAGGACTGTTTGATATGTAACTTTATCAGTTCTCCGTTCTTGATAATATTTACTGGAAAGAGCTTGGAATTCTGGTTGCTGTCTGGGTTAAATCCTTGCACTGCAGATTGCTAAGGTATTTTCCGGCTATAAATGTACTTACATCTCCTTCAAATGCCTATTTCATATTGCTTTTATGTATTGGGCTGAACTGATGGAATTCCCAACCGTTTTGGTACAGAATTACACAACAACCTGTTCTACGCTATTCTGGACCTAAACATCTTACAGCTACCAGTAGCTGGTGGGTTAGTCTATACGAGCTGTTAGTTGTACAAAGGACGGAGAGATTGCGTCGAAGGGAGACGTAGTCACGAACTGGCGAGTATATCAGTTGTTCTTGTTGTGCTTGTGGTATAACGGCTGTGTAGTTGGTGGACTTCTTGTCTTGGTGGAGGATTCATTTTAGGTCCTCTATTTTGGAGCTTGGAATCCTCCTCAGGTGTATAGTCTTATCCCGCAATCAAGTTTGTGTACAGAACAAATTTTGATCTTTAATTTTCATTCATGCTTGAACTGATTTGTGAGGACTTTATGTAGGTGTCAAGTGCCACAGCCACCTTTGCCATGAATTTTCTGCATCAATGTCTGTCATGAGTATTCCCTGCTAAAACGTTTTCCCATCCCTATGGTATATAGCTTATGAGCAAATCATAGATTTCTTTTCCCTGGAAAGTTAAACATATTCTTATTATTGTTACTTGATTGCACAGCTCTCTACTTCTTCTCCGTGACGACCATTGCAGCGTTAGTAGTCAACATTTGGTGAACAAGTTGATAGATATATTAGGCAGAGCATCTATAATCATCTTCACTCTGTCCTTCACTATCTTTGTGAGCGCATTATCACTAGGTATGTAATTTGCCATTCATTTTTCGACTCTAACTTCAGATTATCGGCTGTGCCTGAGATTACGATTTCACGGGGATTTTTCTTTTGTTTCGTAACAGTGGAGTAGGCTTGGTGAAAATGATTGAAAGGATTCAGCACAAGGAGTACATGGGGTTTGATACTTTGTTCTATACTTAATTGTGTGGCAACAAGAGGGAACGGACAATGACATATATGTAGGAAATCTGGAGGACGATCTTTCTCAAGGTCACAATTGAAGGACTAACACTTATAGGAGTGAGTCTTGAATTCAAGTCTTATAAGCTGTGCTCAGTTTCTAGTGAAACCATTCTAATTTGACTGTTTTTATCGACATTGCTCAAGGGATTTTTAGTTTACACATTGAAATCATCCATTTTTTAATCAACACCATCTTTAAAATCGAAATAGTAGATGGAATGTCCACTTTTATTAATTACAGGTTGATGAATTGTGCACAAACCTTTCAGTTAATCATGACAACAAGAGTTTTTTTAATACTAAATTGATGTCATCCTCAAGGAGCAGAGAGTAACAAGACAAAAGGCAATGCAGTATAGAAATGCAATGAGTGGTAAAAAGAAAGGAATTACAAATGTTAATCGACCATTCACAAAATTGTAAAAAACAATCTTGTTTTACAATTTCAAATGATAAAAAATGTCAATCTGCTAACTATTTTTTCGCGGTTGAGAGCCCTGGAGTGTGGGTTCGGTCTTGTTCGGTAAAAAATTAACATCTCACATCGCTTAGGAGGGAGGGGCTTGGGCTAGTTAATACCAAAGAACCCCTTGATAGTCAACGTATTTTGGGCTTGAACAGAATTCTTGGGCCTAAAAAAAAAAAAAAAAACCGTGAGAGATTCGAGTATCCAAATTGTTAAAACGGACATATCTTGACTGTGTTGGCCGCCAGTGGCCGTAGTGTTACAAAAATGTATGAAGAAAGGGCAAAATATAAGCAGAGGGAAGCTCACCAAACAAACCACACCATTGCATTCCTCTCCAGTCCCTTTCTGATGCAATTCTTTTGAACAAAGCTGTTCGAAAGTTGATTTATCTGCTGAGTCATCCACAGTTCTAAGTGAAAAGAAACATATTGGAGTAAAGTCATTTCACTAAGACATGAATATAGCATTTGGTCTGAAAAAAAAAAAAAAAAAAAAAAAAAACATAATTAACTGGCCAGAAGTAGCGTTATATAGAGGATTCGGTAACGTGAAGGACTGTGCTGAGTAATTTAAATCTTTAAGGCCCCATTTAGAACAATCTTCTACTAGTAAGGACGGGCTACGGCCTACAAAGATATCTGAGATGGGCCAAGTGTTGGGCCTACTGATTGTAAAAGGTTAAAATGTAGCCCTTTTCAGTAAAGGGATTTTCATTATATATTCATTTTACATTTATGAATTAATTAACAAAATATTATGATGTTTTATATTTAATTTCATTATATATTATAAAATTTTAAAGTTATTAAGTAGGAAATAATGGTCCCCACTCGTCATTCATTAAATCCGCATAATTATTCGATCCCTCTTTGTGTTTTTGTTGCATGCATGGATGAAATGTAGCCAGACAATTTTACAAGGATCTTAATCACTCATGCCTTGAAAGGTCATAATCATAAAACAACCCTTTTAAATATCTTACTTTATACTCAGCTTCAAAATTAAATATTAACCCATTGAAGCTTTTCTGGTTAGTAAATTCCAAGGCTTATATAGTGCAGGTGACTGTTGCGGAGATAGAGATGTATTGGAGACAATTACTGCAATTATTTAGGAGACATTACCAAGTGTTTTTACTGTTCATAAAATAATAAAGTTTAGGGAAAAAGAGAATGAATGAATACTAGAAGAAAGAGATGGAAAGATTCTTCCAAAACTTCATATATACACAACCACATTTTTTTTTTTTTTTTTTTTTTGAACCGACTGTGAGGGGAATATATTAGATAAAAGTCAGATAATTAATGAATATAAGATTACCCCTAATTGGAGGTAGGTATATATTGGATCTTATCTCTTAAACTTAATGCATGTATACATAAACATCCATCATCTATCATCTATCACAGATTCTAGTTATTATTTCAAATCTTTTGTTATTAATTGGTTGAGTAATACATCCTTTTCTGTAATGTTAACGACTTGCTGTATCTGTAGCTGAGGTAAATGGTAGTTATGTGGGCTAGTATCCTTAATGTGGTGGATGTCAAAGGGTCTAGTTACATCGAACTGTGGCCACAGAGCTGGGGGTTGGTTTAAGTAAATAAGGTTGCACACCTATGTGAACAGTTATAATTTTTTACTTAATGATAAACGCTTAATATCGATGATAAAATAAAATATCCTGCAAACTTGATGCACACACAAACTGACAAACACCCATACACCAGGAGATTCTGTTGTTAACTCATTTCAGGCACAATTTTCCTGTAGGGTCAACTCCTCTTAGCTTATAAAATGCTCTAGTGCACAGAGTATTAAAATTGCCAACTCTCCTTTCAGACTGAAACTTAATTTTGCTTATAGCATGAAAATTGCCAACTTTCTTTTCAGACTGAAACTTGTTTTGTTTAGGGGTTAGGTGGTCCCAATCTCAACTCAAAGAGTGGCTTCTTTGTGTACTTGCTCCACAAAACAGTATCCGTTTCTTCGCAAGTTTGCGTTTTGATGCTGTTTTGATTAATTGTTTAGTTTTGTGTTCATATTTGAAGAGAGTTTGATTATTTGAGAGAGAGGGGAGAGTATGTCTGGGAGGTTTGGATCAAAATGTTATGGGAATTTGAGATTAACAGTAGTAGTTTTGGTTGGCTTGCTTGTTTTAGCTTCTGTGATTGCTTCAGCTGAATCAAGTTTGAAAGAAGAAACTAAAAGACATGATGAAAATGAAGAAGCTGAAGATAATCAAGAAACGAAACCATCTTCTCCAAAAACTCGGTCAGGTTACAGACATGTTTGGCCTGTAAGTCCATTAATCTATCTTTCTAAAACCTGTAATAACCATTGTTCAAGTGATAATGCTCTGTATTTTGTATATTTGATTTTCTTTATCATTCATGATTTCTGAAATTTGGATGATAGGACATGGAAATTGGGTGGAGAATTGTGGTGGGTAGCATAATTGCATTCCTTGGAGCAGCTTGTGGGAGTGTAGGAGGTGTCGGTGGAGGTGGCATATTTGTTCCTATGCTTGCCTTGATCATTGGATTCGATGCAAAATCATCGACAGCACTCTCAAAATGTAAGACAGATTAACTCTTTTATGGTGAATTCAATCTTCATTGTTTGAGAATTTGGTCAATAGAATGAGGGCTAAAGGGTTTAAAGCAAATTTCAGAATTGTTTTACATGCTGATTTCTTTTTGTTTGCTCAGGTATGATCACAGGTACAGCAGTAGCTACAGTTGTCTATAATCTGAGGCAAAGGCATCCAACACTCGATCAACCTGTCATCGATTATGACCTTGCACTTTTATTTCAACCAATGTTGGTGCTTGGAATCAGTATTGGAGTTGCTTTCAATGTGATTTTCGCCGATTGGATGATCACAGTTTTGCTAATTATTCTGTTCTTAGGTATTTTGTTTTTGAGTTTCACTTTTCTCTTAGTTTTCCGTTTGGATAAACATCTTGATTAGAAATGGTTGATCTGCAGTTATGTCTACTAAGGCATTCTTGAGAGGAATTGAAACCTGGAAAAAGGAAACCATATCAAAAAAGGTAGATAATTATCTATTTTATTTGTCATTATCAATGAAAAATAATTCTTAATGTCAATTTATAGGGAATTTATTCATGTTCTTATTCATCTAACTTTCTTTTGTACCTTGCTTCTCTTAATACTGATTCTCCAGGAGGCTGCTAAACGCTTGGAATTAAATAGTGAGTCAATTTTTGTTTATTTTTTGTAGTTTTAGGTGAGTGTTGAAAATTATTCTTCAAGCTAATTTAATTCTTGATCAGGTACTGGAAATCAAGTAGAAGAATTCAAATGCGAACCCGAGTCTTTAAGCAACACAACTCCAAAAGAAACCAAGGAACCTATAAAAACAAAGGTAAGAAGGCTTGTAAAGTGAAACATTTTCGTTTTCAAGTAAGTTTCAGGACTGATTTGATATGTAACTTTATCAGTTCTCCGTTCTTGATAATATTTACTGGAAAGAGCTTGGAATTCTGGTTGCTGTCTGGGTTATAATCCTTGCACTGCAGATTGCTAAGGTATTTTCCGGCTATAAATGTACTTACATCTCCTTCAAATGCCTATTTCATATTGCTTTTATGTATTGGGCTGAACTGATGGAATTCCCAACCGTTTTGGTACAGAATTACACAACAACCTGTTCTACGCTATTCTGGACCTTAAACATCTTACAGCTACCAGTAGCTGGTGGAGTTAGTCTATACGAGGCTGTTAGCTTGTACAAAGGACGGAGAAGGATTGCGTCGAAGGGAGACGTAGTCACGAACTGGCGAGTATATCAGTTGGTTCTTTGTTGTGCTTGTGGTATAACGGCTGGTGTAGTTGGTGGACTTCTTGGTCTTGGTGGAGGATTCATTTTAGGTCCTCTATTTTTGGAGCTTGGAATCCCTCCTCAGGTGTATAGTCTTATCCCGCAATCAAGTTTGTGTACAGAACTAAAATTTTGATCTTTAATTTTCATTCATTCTTGAACTGATTTGTTGAGGACTTTCATGTAGGTGTCAAGTGCCACAGCCACCTTTGCCATGACATTTTCTGCATCAATGTCTGTCATAGAGTATTACCTGCTAAAACGTTTTCCCATCCCTTATGGTATATAGCTTATGAGCAAATCATAGATTTCTTTTCCCTGGAAAGTTAAACATATTAACTTATTATTGTTACTTGATTGCACAGCTCTCTACTTCTTCTCCGTGACGACCATTGCAGCGTTAGTAGGTCAACATTTGGTGAACAAGTTGATAGATATATTAGGCAGAGCATCTATAATCATCTTCACTCTGTCCTTCACTATCTTTGTGAGCGCATTATCACTAGGTATGTAATTGCCATTCATTTATCGACTCTAACTTCAGATTATCGGACTGTGCCTGAGATTACGATTTCACGGGGGATTTTTCTTTTGTTTCGTAACAGGTGGAGTAGGCTTGGTGAAAATGATTGAAAGGATTCAGCACAAGGAGTACATGGGGTTTGATAATCTTTGTTCATATACTTAATTGTGTGGGCAACAAGAGGGAACGGACATATAATATAGGAAATCTGGAGGACGATTCTTTCTCAAGGTCACAAATTGAAGGACTAACACTTATTAGGAGTGAAGTCTTGAATTCAAGTCTTACAAGCTGTGACTAGTTTCTTAGTGAAACCATTCTAATTTGACTGTATTTTATCGACATTGCTCAAGGGATTTTTAGTTTACACATTGAAATCGATCCATTTTTTAATCAACACCATCTTTAGAAATCGAAATAGTAGATGGGAATGTCACTTTTATTAATTACAGGGTTGATGAATTGTGCACAAACCTTTCAGTTAATCATGACAACAAGAGTTTTTTGAATACTAAATTGATGTCATCCTCAAGGGGCAGAGAGTAACAAGTCAAAAGGCAATGCAGTAATAGAAATGCAATGAATGGTAAAAAGAAGAAAGGAATTACAAATTTTAATCGACCATTCACAAAATTGTAAAAAAACCATCTTGTTTTACATATTTCAAATGATAAAAAATGTCAATCTGCTAACTATTTTTTCACGGTTGAGAGCCCTGGAGCGTTTGGGTTCGGTCTTGTTTGGTAAAAAATTAAACATCCCACATCGCTTAGGAGGGAGGGGCTTGGGCTAGTTAAATACCAAGAGAACCCCTTGATAGTCAAAACGTATTTTGGGCTTGAACAGGAATTCTTGGGCCTAAAAAAAAAAAAAAAAACCGTGAGAGATTCGGAGTATCCAAATTGTTAAAACGGACAATATCTTGACTGTGTTGGCCGCCAGTAGGCCGTAGTGTTACAGAAAATGTATGAATGAAAGGGCAAAAATATAAGCAGAGGGAAGCTCACCAAACAAACCAACCATTGCATTCCTCTCCAGTCCCTTTCTGATGCAATTCTTTTGGAACAAAGCTGTTCGAAAGTTGATTTATCTCGCTGAGTCATCCACAGTTGCTAAGTGAAAAGAAACAATATTGGAGTAAAGTCATTTCACTAAGACATGAAATATAGCATTTGGTCTGAAACTAAGGAAAAGAAAAAAACATAAACTTAACGGTCACAATGAAGTAGCGTTATATAGAGGATTAGAGGTAACGTGAAGGACTGTTACTGAGTAATTTAAATCTTTAAGGAAGCCCATTTAGAACAATCTTCTATGTAGTAAGGACGGGCTACGGCCTACAAACATATCTGAGATGGGCCAAGTGTTGGGCCTACTGATGGATATAAGGTTAAAATGTAGCCCGTTTCAGTAGAAGGGATTTTCATTATAATTCATTTTACATTTATGAATTAATTAACAAAATATTATGGATGTTTTATATTTAATTTCATTATATATTATAAAATTTTAAAGTTATTAAGTAGGAAATATATGTACCTAATTATACTTTAAGAAAGAAAAAATTACATTATGAAGTATATATTATATTCTGTCACTTAATTTTTTATTTTTTTTTGGTTCATTAGGGATGTCCAAGTTGGTTTGTGCGAATCTCAACTAATCTCTCAGGACCCTAGAACTATCAACCAGATAAGAGCCTCAGTGGCAAGGCACGTAGCCACATAGTGGGTTGTAATTGCAAATAAATTATATTTCTGATAAATTTTATTATAAATTTTTCAACTTTGATGTTTTGAACTCATTGACTCAAAATCCTGGCTACGTTCCTCCCAATGGCCACCCCTTTTAGTGCCTAGGAGTAAGGGTGAGTAGTTTCGTGTACCCTGTACTTTTTGAAATAACCGAAACCAACCGGTTCCTAAGATTTGGAACCGAAATTGAAACTGATTGGTTCTAGTTCCTAGAAAGCTGAAATCGGAATCTAAAACATAGGTTCCGGTTTCGGGTACCCAAAATAATTTTAAGTACTCCCTACTTTTAAAAAAAATAACAAATACATCCCCCCAAATATTACAAAAATTACAATTAAGTCCCGGTTCCTACCGAGTTCTACCCTTTATCCATGCTTATCCTTACCTAGGAGAACTTGAACTCAAGAGTTCATGGAACTTCTTTTGCTTTTTTATCATGAGGTCACTCACATGTGATTATTCTATTCTATCACGTAATTGTAAACCTAATTTTGATAATCTAATAGGAAACTGTAATAGAATCTTTTTTTTTTCTTTTTTTTTTTTTTAAGGCCCTGCCCTGCAAATTTTTATGTAAAGAAATTTAAAAAAAAAAAAAAATTGTCCATTCTATTCTAGATGATGGCAAATTAGATTCAACTAATTTGAGATAATTCCAGCTTCTTTTGTGTCCAGAACGTTTCATTTTCATGATAATGTAGGGTTGTTGGTTTGGTGGAGATCTAAATTGTTAGATTAATTAAGATATAATTTTATCCAATCGTTCTCATGTGGTTGTTTAATTTTTGGTAATGCTTTCAAAATCATAAACTAATGTATGTACCTTTTATAATATCATATTACAAAAAGTCAGCAAAAGAATTTAAGCTAAATCTTAGAATTTTCTAGTACATACATCTAATCAAACAATTTTATTTATATAAAATAATTAACTTGTATATTAGGTAGTAACATTATCGAGTTGGTATAGATTATTAGATGCGATCAATGTTGCNATATTTGTATAGCTAAAATGCAAACATAGCTATACAAACTATTCTTCATGGCTATAAAGGCAAAGCTTTTGCTACAAGCTTATTATTGTTATGGCAAAAACATTTAAATTTTTAGTTACATATTAATCTTATCTATAGCAAAAAATATAAACGGTTAGTTACGTAAGCAAAAAGTTACATGGCTAACGTTTAGCTACGATAAGCTATAAAACATTGCATTTATAGTTAAACCATTTAGCTACGCAAATTCATATATTTAGCTACAATTAAAGGCATGGCTAGAAATGCATAATGTTGTAGTGGGGTTTGATAAATTTTGGTTAGTTATGGAGTTAATTTTGAATATGGTTTAAAGAATTGATGAAACCCTAAAGCTCCGTTTGGTTCATTATTGGGTAGTTTTTAGAATAATATTTTGAAAAAAGTTAAATTAGATGGGTATTACGATGTAGAATTTTAAAAATTAACAAAAAATACCCTCTATGTTTATTTATTTACTAAACACCCCTATAATAAAATATTCAAAGTTAATAAAAATACCCCCAACCCACTCATTAAATACAGATAGCCGGCCACCACCGCCGAAGGGTGGCTGGAGTCGCCGTATTGGTACATGACCGGCTGGATCTTACTGGTCGTGTGCCGATATGACATTTTTTGGCCAGACCACCATGAATCTGGCTGGAAAAGGCCAGATCTACAGTTAGATCTGGTCATTGATGGCCAGATTTGGCCGCATTTGGTCGTCAATGGCCAAAGATCTGGCCTTTTTCGGCCAAATCCAAGGAAAATGCTAGATCGGTGCACTACCGGCCAGATTTAGCCAATAGTGCGCCATTACACCAGATTCCAGTCAGCTTCCGACAGTAGTGGTCAGAATCTGGTAAATTTGGGTTGCTGGGGTGTTTTTGTCAATTTTTTAATTTTTTTTTGGGGGTTGTTTATTTAAATTAACAAATTTAGGGGGATTAAAAGAAATTGAATAATTTAGAATTGTATTTTGAAAATAGGTGAACCAAACACCAATTTTGTGTTAACCTCTAGTTTTCCCAATATATGTACCAAACGGAGCCTAAGTTGTAGAGATTTGAGGATTTGGTTTAAGTTTCATATATTAGTTAATTACTTGATATTTAAAGTTAGATTTAATGAATTTTCATGGGTTTATGAGTTGAATTTTATTGAGTTAGTAGAAATTGTTTAAAAAACCTAAGTTATGAGTTGAATTTTGATAAAGTTGTGTTGTTTTTTTAATTGTAATTGCAAATAAATTTTATTTCTGATAAATTTTATTATAAATTTATCAACTTTGATGTTTTGAACTCATTGACTCAAAATCCTGGCTACGTCCCTCCTAGTGGCTATCCCTTTTAGTGCCTAGGAGTAGGAGTGAGTAGTTTCGTATACTCTGCAATATTTGAAAGAACCAAAACCGAAACCGTTCTCATGTGGTGAGTAGTTCTTTTGTGTCCAGAACGTTTAATTTTCATGATAATGTAGGGTTGTTGGTTTGGTGGAGATCTAAATTGTTAGACTAGTTAAGATATAATTTTATCCAACCGTTCTCATGTGGTTGTTAAATTTTTGGTAATGCTTTCAAAATCATAAACTAATGTATGTACCTTTTATAATATCATATTACAAAAAGTCAGCCAAAGAATTTGAGCTAAATCTTAGAATTTTCTAGTACATACATCTAATCAAACAATTTTATTTATATAAAATAATTAACTTGTATATTAGGTAGTAACATTATCGAGTTGGTATAAATTATTAGATGCCATCAATGTTTTGCTAGAGTTAACCACCTTGGGTGGTTTAGTGGAGCGATAGAGGCTCTTGAATGTATTATTCAAAAGGTTTTGAATTCAATTTCTCTTTATTACTAATAAGGTAGCCACTGAAAAGTTTACCCGATTATTAATTTGGGACCTCATGGGATTAGTTAAAGGTACACACAAACTAGTTCGAACAATCTCAGTCACCAAAAAAAAGAAAATATTGCTAGAGTTATTCATCAGCCTAAGACAGCCTTTTTTTTTTTTGGATCACTAGGGGTGTTTGGACCAGTTTGTACGCACCTCAACTAATCACTTAAAGTCCTAGAATTATCGATTGAGTAAGAGTTCTAGTGATCACTCTTATTAATACTTGGGATGGCTCAAAATCAATCACTCTTCAAACCTCTTTTTACTCTTTTATTATCAAATCATTCAATTGTGATTGACGTAAGGCTAAGTTGGTCCCCTCAACTCGTATAAAAATATTTTAAATTTTATATAAAAGACAGTCATTTCGTTTTCTAAAACCAATCTTAAGACAACTCGGTAAGCAAGTCGTTGTCTACACGTGTTTGAATGCCATAACAAAAACATGTGCACGCATCCCCCTAGAGGTCTCGAAATTCCATCACATCCCATTGAAAGAAAATGGATTTCTTGCACTCAACCACCATAGAAATTAATGCGACACAGTCAAACTCATGTATAGTGTAAATGAGTTCAAGATTTAATGCTCTTCGCATTAAAAACAACAATCGTAACTGACCAATCAGGCTTTCACGATCGTAAAAAATGATTTATTCATTACTCAAAATTTAATTTCGTGGGTCCAATGACAACCTAATTTTGAAATCCTCATTGAAATTTTTGCGGTTCAAATTAAGTTCATGATATGTGTACACAACCCTTTTGATGGTGATTGAAAATTGGTTGTTGCCTGTTTTATCTTCACATAATCTTTTGAAGCAAGATCCTTTTAGGACAATAGAAAAAAAATGTAATACATATAGATTATATTTTAAAAAAAAAAAAAAAAAAATTGGTGTCTTCGTTAGGTTCAATCCGTTCTTATAAGATTCATTGGTACTCGTTTACTCTAAATGGGGGTCTCTTAAATAAAAAATGGGTATTGCTACTTCCATAATGTGTATCAATTGAGTAGATATTGTCTATTTAATTTTAGTTTTTGAGCTTCCAACAAACATTTTTTATGTGAAGTTAACACTCAACCCCCACTTAATAGAGATTATCCGTTTTAAACTAAGAGTAAACAAAATTTTCCCACCCAAGGTTTGCCTTAATGACACTTACCCACCCAAATAGTTGAGGGGACATGAAATTCATCTGACTCAGATTTTTATTATATGACACACGATATAATATAAGCATACAATACACCATTAATATAGCGATTTTTGATTAATTTATTTGTCTATCCTAGTTAATTGCATAGACCAAACAACTGTTTTGAAAACATCAAATTATGATAGGATAAGGAACAAAGTGTATCACGTTCATTTTCTTATCCTTTTGAATTATAATTGGAGAGAGAGAGAGAGAGGGAGAGAGGTCTGTTTATGGTTGAGACTTGAGACCACATGATAAAATGAAACAAAATAGATAACTTGACACAACCCATTTGGAGACAAACAAACTAAAGTGTGACAACACAGATCTCAAAGTTCAAACCAAACCTAACTACATACGACCAAAGTTCAACAGTTTGGTCCGTTCAATCTACATAAGCTACAAGCAGAATAGCTTAAACATTTATCTTGCCAAGTAATGGAAGGATTTAATTTTTGGCAATTGCAGCTCAACCACAAAATATTTGATCCATCCACCGGTCTTGGTTTCAACTATCTTTCATGTAGATAAGTGCACGCTCTTATTATGCAAGAGGGTAGATAGAAGGATAACATCACCCTTCTATGCGTGTATTGCCAAAGGAATATGTTGTCGTAGTCTACTGGAATACTGGCCCAGTTCGACGAAAAGTAAACACAGACGATCGATCTTAGTATCTACTGAAAACGACTTTGCTTTAGCACTTAAAAAAGGAAATATCCTAATGCACATTGAACCAGAGTGCGAACAATACTCTTGACGCAGTGTTCCTCCATCAAAATATCCACCATTAACTAACCTCATCCAACGATAATTCTCGACGCAAATGTAGTGGAGTGTCAAGCTATTCATCAAGTTCTCAACGCAAAGATGCGTCGTACATGGATAGGCCTACATTGTGATCAGTGGAGGCTGGTGACCCCACTCAATATATATATATATATATTCACTAATTTGGCGTTGTGTTAGTATATAATCCATCATTGAATACACATGGAGACGAATAATGCTATTTTTTAGTGCCATAGTTGTTTCTCTAACACCAAGGTTAAATTCTATATACTTGATCATGCAAACCCTTTAATTACTAAGATTAGTTATATCCAAAGAATCTTGCGTTCAAGTGGCAGGAGAAGTACATATCACATTTGTATAATTACCTTAGTTCATTGGACTTGTACGGTGTTTCGTGGTTCTAAAGATTAAGCAAACTTTAATGTGGGTACATATATATATATATATATATGATATAAGATATAATAGCTTTCTTTGACAAATGCTGACGTGCCAACTTGCAATTGGTCAGTTCGTATTTCGTCAGACGAAACAATTGCGAACTACCAATTACGGTTGCACGTCATACTTGTAAGAAATTTAATGAGAATGGTTTGTGACTGTGGATAATATATGATTTAATAATGATATTGGAATAATTAAGGTAGGTTGTATAGACAATATTGATAGATTTATCTTGCCAAGTATTTGAGACATTTATTTTTGGCAATTGCACAAGCGCGCCCAACAACAATTTGATCCATCCACCAGTCTTGTTTTCAACTCTTTTGAAGGATATAAGTGCTCTCGTTTTTTTTATGCAAGAGGGCGCATAAGGGTCGTGAGGATAACATTACCATCTATCATTGAAGGACATGTGCTCATATTAACATTACCCCTCATATTACAAACCTTAGATCAAGGCAAGGACAACCTTTAGTTCTTGATCCAACGGTTGCTATAAAAGCGAACACATACTTGGTTACGACATTGTTGATAACGATACCAGATAAAGATCAGACTACTTATGTACCTATAAATTTAAAGGTGACTTTAGAGTCCTTGAACCATTCACGAGACGCGGCGGAGCTACATACAGACTTAGTAATAGGCATATGGTCCACAAAGCTTGTGAAAGCGACAATTGCAATTAAATAAATGAGGCACCCTTTAAATATTCATGGACGTATCATGAAAATTCATGTCACAATTTTAACTTCTAATTCAAAAAACTAAGTTGATATATATATATATATCAAAAAAAAATTATTTGCTTTAGAAAAAAGTTTATAAATAGGTTGGATTTATTTATTTATTGTTTATAAACTTGATCTAGAATATAGAAAGAAAAATAATTTAAAATATGAGCAAGGGAAGACAAAAAAATAATAAATAATTTAAAATATGAGCAAGGGAAGACAAAAAATATAATAAATGAAGTTTGGAATCTATTGCATATGAGAGTTACTTCACCTAATAGTCAAAATTACCCAAGTATTGAATTTCTTGTCACATTGGCCATTTTATTTTTACAACAAACTCTGGTTTAGGATGAAAATTTTTGAATTAATAAATTTGTTGTTTTGGGTTATTTTTTCGACCTTGGATCTCCTACCCCCCTGTTATTGGAAGGAAAATCTAACACATTCCTATTTCTTGAATTAATTAATGGCAACTGACAAGACATTGATGAAAGAAATGATATGGATACATAACTATATAAAAACTAGAGAAAAGACTTTTTTATTAAATATTATTTAATTTGCTTCAATCTTTATCTTTGATTTTAATCAAGCATTACATCTCAACATTAACCTTTGACCCTTTCCTAATAGTCTAAATTATTAATTTAAGTCATTTCTTAACATAACGCAAGGGTTAAAAAGTTTTTATCTTTTGACTTTGAATTTAAGTGAGTGTTTTTACTATATATATAGTTTTTTTATTTTATTTTTTTATGATTGGGGTATTTGAGTCAACTTATAAGCAAGTTCAATTAATTTTTCGAAAAACTACCGATCGGATAAGAGTTTTAATAGTCACCCATATTAAGAGTTAAGATAAATCAAAATTAAAACCTCTTAAATAAGACATTCAAAACTCCTAATTGACCAACTATAATAATTCTTTGATAGAGATGCCCTTAGATTTTTTTAAAATTATATGTATCATAGTTGGTAGTTTTACACTAAAAAAACAAAGTTTTTCATATACTTATACGAGATATTTGGCTCAAATTTTCCTTTTTAACGCAAAACTGTTGTTGAGAATGCAAATCATGAGGAACTGCAATTTCCTCTTTTGAAGAAACTTGGTTCGATTTAAAAAAAAAAAAAGGAACGACTTTGTTCATAATTAATGACTTGTAAAGTGAGAGAAAGGTATGGTTATAAAGCACTTGGCGGCTGGCGTAACCTTTACCCTTTTCATCACTTTTGGAGGCTGATCCAATTAGCTACTTGAGGCCAATAATACGAACTTTCTTGGTTTAATTAGAGAACTGGAACAATAAACTGTGGGGTCAACACCAATAATTTGCATTCTTGATTAAAGTAGAGAACTGGAGCAATAAACTATTTTAATATAATAATTAATGTTGGTTTAGTGAACGGCTGACAGTTTCTTACTAACTTGTGGAATAATATTATTGGATTAAATAATATAGCGCCAATGATATCTACGACTTGTATATGACGATATGTAGTCACACGGATGAGGAACAAAACAAAACGAAAGTAAAACAAAGGAAGAAAAGAAACTTGAGAGTGGAATGACAACTAGAGAGTCAAAGGTGAACACGCCTATAAATTTGGGAAGAGTGAAATGAAATTTCATTTTATATGACGGCTGGGTTTGGTTTCAAGTTTAGAGTCTTGTGTGGAGTATTGAGCTTCTTGTTTTGACTTGTGGGTTGGAGCTGAAAGTTGAGGGGAACTTGTATTTTTTGAGAGAGCATTTAGATGGCAGGAGTGGAATCAAGATGGAGGAGTTGGAAAGGAAAATTGGTTAGTGAGATTTTGGTTGGTTTTCTAGTTGTTGCTTCAGTTTTTGTTGTGGTTGAAGCAAGAATGGAACAGGAAGTGTCAAGTTACAATGAGAGTAAAAAGGTTGTTGTCGAGTCTGATGATTTGATGAAGAAAGTCTCGAATTTCTTGTGGCAAGAGGGTAAACTGGGTTATACTCATGTTTGGCCTGTAAGTGAATTTTGATTTTTTGAGTTTATTACTNTGGAGTTGGCTATTTATAGGCTCAAGCTCCTCAAATAAATGTATGACTAAGCTACATGCTTCAGCATTAGAAAACCTTGGGTGTCAAGCATTGGGGCAGCCTTGGAAACGAAGCTCGTGGGTGGCGCACATGCGCGCAACCTTGGAAACGAAGCTCGTGGGTGGCGCACATGCGTGCAACCTTGGAAACGAAGCTCGTGGGTGGTGCGTATGTGTGCAACCTTGGAAACGAAGGTGCTTAGTCGCCGAACCTAGCTGCTGAGTCGTTAACTTAGCTATTAAGTTAACTTAACTCTTAAGTCTGCTTCACCCGGAAGTCTACTTAATCCGTAAGCAACGTGAACGTGCAGCATGCTTGAGTCGGCAAGCAGGCTGGTCGTGACATTACGCTTCCTTTAACAACTTTAATGAGATTTTGTTAACATCTGACAAACGGCAAGGAGTTTTGTATTATTATTTATTACCAGTATTTGAGGGGGTTTTATAACTGTGACCAAACCTCAGGGTTTTAAATAATAATCCCTATTTAATATATTAAATAAAACATTACCCTTGACATATGGAACACTTTTCAAAAACCAGCCTTAGGCACCACCTATTCACTCTAAAGAGTGACCGGGTCACCTCTCCTATTCACTCTTAGTAATGAGTAATCATTCCCTCGCATAATTAAATAACCAAAATCTCTTAATGATTATAGTAATAACAGAAATTCTCTTTGTTGTTTAACCCGTTTGTATTAAAATAAACGACAGATGACAATTAGGTAAATATTCATTAACTCATCCATTATAAATTCTAAAGACACATAAACAGTAAAAGGATTTATGTTATTTCTAAAATTTCAGAAGGAATTTTGTTATTTAATTAAACCTACCTTTGGGGGTTAAAAAAAAACCCTTAATTGAATAATAAAATTCTGAATGCAGCTTCTCCTTAAACATGTAGGAGGAAGTTATTTACAACTTTCGATTAACTAATTTTTTATTATAAATGATATACTTTTAAATATTATATCCATCAATAGCATGTCAGATTACTTATGGTGCATTATACAATTAAAAGAAAAAAATTAAAAGAGATGAAGAAGAGGGTATTGATGAATGAAAGTTGAAATATAGATGGTCATTATGTTAATTTTATTAATTGGGGGTTAGAAATTATTTAGTTATTTATTTTACACTTTATTAAAATAAAGCGTCTTTAAGGGTTAAAAAGGGTATTTCATACTCAAAACGGGTCAATGCAATATTTTATTAAGGTCATCATCTATGCCACATAATTAACGTGCAAACTTTAGAATGGGAATAATGGGGAATAAATAGAAATCTAAGCCTATGTGGCCCCAAATTTCATGATTAAGTAGTGGAAATTAACATTAAAAGCCCATGTCTAAAAACATGTTGAGCTTACAGCAAACCCACATATAACATATTTTACACAGTGTATATTGATTTAGGGTTTAATTACATAGTTTATTAAGGTCATCATGCCACGTAATAAAAGCACAAATTTTAGAATTTCCAATACCCCACGGAATATTATTGTAATAATATTTTGATAAATGGAAAATCTAAGCCTACATGACCCCAAATCCAATCATGTCAATAACTTTTTAATTTTTAATTTCATGATTTAAGTCGCGGAATTTTGGAAATTAACATTATCAATGTTGAACCTACGACGACCCTGCCTTCCATGTAAAGCGTACTTATCTTTGAATGGGTTTTTTTCTTGGCCCACAAGACTTTAGTATAGTCGGTTAAAGTTACAAAATTGTCTGTGTTTGAAGTGAGGAATTCCTAAGCCTACACCCAAATATTTATCTTATTATTATTATGTAACAATTAAATTTTGTTAAAATTTATTTTTGAATTAAATAAAAAAAGGGCTACGTGCACGTTTTTGTTGATGCTTAATTTTGACATCAACTATTCACGCGTGTGAAGTGCTAAGCAGACTTAGAAATCACAAGTGGTATGGAAGTATAAAAAGAGATATTGAACGTATAACACTTTTTAAAGTGGTTCGGATACTCTAAGACGAATCATACGTCCACTATGATTATATTAATGGGTGATTACAATCAGGTCGTACTCAATGAGTTGTATTACAATAGAGAAAATAAATGTGAGGAGAGAGAGTGTGTATGTTTTGAGTGGTGGATGAGCCAATCCCGTAAAATAGAGGAAAGCCCTCTATTTATAGTTGGAGGATTTAAGCTGGTAATCATGAATCTGCATGCGGGCAAGGTTGGTACAATTCTTAACCCGCTTCACATTGGTTGTCTACATGAGAGATATCCTTAAATCGCATAGAGCTTCAGCAGGTGGATAATTCTTAACCACTCATAAGTCTGTCATTCATCTGCCTCACTGACGATGATCTTACCCCTTTCGTTCTTGTGGGATGTGGCCACATCCAGACAACAAAAAATCTTCTTAATGAATTTTGATTGGTATTTGCTGATATAAGCTCACGTCAGCTCTGGTTTTTTTTTTGCATAACAGGTTTCATCATATTTGATTGCTTTTATTAATTGGTTTAGCAAAAGATAAGAGTTCGAACCTGTTTTGCAAAGCCTCAAAGTCCCAGTCTAAGGCCAAGAGAAATGGCCGCTGGCTTTTCCAGTAATAAAAATATAAAGTTGGTGTCAGTGGGCATTTAATTATTTTATAATATATGGTTAGAAAGATCATCAATATATTTGGGAAAGCTTCTATAATCATCTTCATTTTGGCCTTCACAATTTTTATCAGTGCAATATCACTAGGTATGTATCTGTCAATTCAACAAGCACAACACGCTTCATCGCTTCTCATAAATCGAATTTCTCAAATATTTTTTTAGATGTCATAACATGAAAATTAGAATTTGTTTCGTCTTTTGACCTTGTATTTCTTTTCAAGCAGGTGGGGTGGGTATATATAGCAGATATGATCAAAGAGATTGAGGAAAGAAAAGGATTACATGGGATTTGAGAACATTTGTACATATGATGCCTAGTCTAAAAGTTCTCAACTTTCTAAATGCAAAAATCCAGACTTTTACCTTTTGCTTTTATCAACTTCTTGAAGTAAATGCGACTGATTTCAAGATACTTATCAAAACCCCAAAACCCTTCTCCAAAACCTTCAATTCTTCACTTCCAGAGCCAATTCTTCAAAATTCTTTCTTAGGTGGCACGATCTCAACCGCCGTTTTCAGTCTCTTCTTCAGAGTCTCAGCCAACGCTTTAGCGTCCATTGTTCCTGTAACAGTCACCAGCTCTTCCTGCATGTCCACTTTCACACTGAACACTCTTGTAATTAAGCAAGCAACGTTAAATTATATACATGGCCAACATAATACGGAGACATTGACTACGACGCCGTAACAGTAACGGCACCGAACATGAGTAGCAATGATCATTCACTCAAACTCACCTTTGGTTTTTTGCACAAGCTTTTTAATCTTACGGGCGCAACCCTCGCAGTGAAGAGCCAACTTCAAGAACGCGATGGTCACCGGAGGCTGTAATTATTTGGTGTTAATAATATAAGAGTAATTATCCTCTTTGTTAATCAATTAATTCATAATGAAGAATGTTTAGAAGTTATTTATCATAATGTGGCCGGAAATGGCCAGATCATGCTAGATCTAGTAGTCGGCCGTTGAAGGCCGAATTCGTTGATCTAGCCGTCAACGGCCAAATTGATGGCTGTTAACGGCCATGTCTGTGGTCGTCAAAGACCATCGATCCGGCCGTTGACGCCAAATCCATCATTGATATGGCCGTCGACAGCCAGATCTATCACGTTTAGCCATTTTTTGCCAGATTTTTGGCCAGAAATGGCAATACAGCTCACGGTGGTCATTTCCTGCCTTCCGTGCACCTTTAAGTTGTCGGCTATCAGTGGCTTGTGATGGTTGCCAACGGTCAGTAGTGGTTAGGTATTACTGTATGTCCGTACCGTTTGAAAATGCTAAACAAAAAACAGTAATACTACTACATGTCACAATTAATTGGAAGGTGAGGTAACTGGTTTAATTAAGTATTTAATGTAGTTAATGACGTCATATTGTGAGTATTAGAAGGTGACTGATTTAATTAATTGGATTATAAATCTATGAAAAGGGCAAATTGTGATTTTACATCGTTATAACGAATTGTCTTAATTACAATTTTCAAAGTCGTTGATGGCTCACAGCATATCATATTTTCTTTTTCAGGATTCTCTTAAATTGAACTGCCACGTATAGATATTACAATCAATGCTCAATTTAGGTGCCCAATTCCATGGACGCCCAATTGATAAAATTGGCGTAAGCTTCCAACAAGATGAGTGGTTCAAAGAGGACGTGTCCTTAATTTTTTTTGTTTCTTTCTTGGAAACAAAGTCTGTCTAAGTCATCAACTAATTGGTATTTGAATAATAAAATTGTTATTCAATGGATGTATGAATAGAGTCATAATGGGAAATAGATATTTATAGGCGAGGGAGTGATTAAGGGTAAATTAATTAATTAAAGATTGTGATTACTGGAAAAGCCTCTAGTCGCTTTCCACTTGTAGAAATTTTCAGGATTTTATCTGCCAATTGAATGAAAGCTGAGTAGCAGTTGGTGTGGGCATACGTGGCTTCTTACCTGGAAACTGTTTTCAACACCCTCATAGCCCAAGTATTCAATCAACAAAGCCCTTTTGATTAAACTTTATAATAATGTTTGATTTACACAAAAATTTCTTGTACAAAGTAAGTGGTAAGAGGTTAATAAAAAAATGAATACAAAAAGTCAAACTCGTTATATTCATTCTTTTATTCATCTCCGATCACATCATTTTGTATAAAAAATCTTTGTAAATTTCTTTATATGTGTAATATTATCCTAAACTTTAATACCAAAACTTCATCTTCTTCTAATGGTGTATTGTTAACCATTTGACACAAGATTTGGAAGATCTATGACACAAATAGTCAAAACAAGTCATCTTAGCTATTTCATTCATTAATTCTCATAATCTTATCTTATTGGCTACATAAGATATAAATTACGCCCATTAATGAACAAGACAATGAAGATTTTTTCACTCAACTTCGTGGCTTTACATAATAGCTTAACCATATAAAATCTATATCAAAATGATTTTTTCATAATATAATGTCATCGGAACAAGTTAAAATAAGTAAGAAATTTTAAAGATGATTGGAAGGTTGCCTAGTATAGCTTAGGATCCTCTCTTAGATCTGAGTCTTACCTAAACAAAATTCACTGCTGTGATTGATGGTTAATAAAAAGTAAATTTAGGAAATAAATTTTATTCACAAATATTCTATTAATTATACATATCGCAACTTCATGTAACAAAGAATTTTAAAAATTTACTCAAATATGGTGAATATATAATATAACATAAGCGAAGTAAGACCATATTTCTAGAAATCTGATACCCTACTGAACCTGAAATAAAAATAAAAGTAAAGCGGAACACTATCATCCTTACGTAATATACAACTATTAATTTTTTTTGGCGTGTCCTTAATTTTTTTGTTCTTTCTTGGAAACATAGTTTGTCTAAGTCATCAAATCATTATTATCAAGATGCCATTTTGAAATCCCATACAATCTCTTTCGTTTCAATAATTTTGAACGCGTTAAATACGTTATTAATAAGCATACTTGTATTAAAGCTGCATTTATTACAATAGCTAAAGGATTTTTTCAATCCAAAAACAGTAATAATTTTCTTTCCGTAGATCTAGATATATATTTTATAATTATTGTCCATATAAATGACAATAACTTGAACATTGATTCCATTTGTTTAATTTTAAGAATAGTATTCTATTTCAAATATGATAAAATATAATTTAATCAAATAATATAAGATTATAAGAATGTGTTTGCTAATTTTTTAAAATATTTAGATTACTTTTTAATCTTTTATATTTGTTAATTTAGTTAAACACCTCCCACAATAAAAGTTTTAGTCATTAACGACAGCGGTGGTGGTCGGCTGTCGACAATCAGTTGAGTGGGTGGTTTTTTTTTTTTTTTTTTTTTCAATATACATATATTATTTTTATGTGAAAACAATTTTTAATATGGAGTTTATTCTTATTTATAGTTATCACAAGTTAGAATCATAACTTTTTATAATTATATAAATGTTATTTCTATATGGAAATGTAATTTCTATATAGAATATCAAGGTTTGCTGTACGTGATTCTTTGCTTCCTTCCCGGTTATGTTGAGACATGAGATCTGAAATTAAAACACACAGAAATTGCCGGCTGTTTTACATTACACCAATCGAGAACCAATAGACCAATTAAAGAAAGACTAATAATTATAATAAAATATATATGGATTGTCGTAAAAATAAAAATAAATAGAAAATGAATTCATAAATGAAAAGGCGTAAATAACATGCATATAATAATGTTTAGAAAGGAGTAAAAACGTTTTTCATGTTAGAAAGAATGTTTAGCGTAATGTGTGGAGTGGTGGAGCCGAGGAAAGAAAGCAAAAGTGTGATGAAAAACAAAACAGAAAGACAGAGATCATTACGAATGAAAAAATGGGTACTAGTAAGGGTAGAAGGTATTAGAGAACACATTGTTATTAAAATAAACATTCTGTGGGAGTTCTGTTCTCCTCTTGCATCAGTCCAGTTGATCAATATGCCACTTTGCATAAAATGAGGCCTGATTGCTGGTGATACGGTATTAAATATTAGTGTTTCTCCTAATTGTAAGAAATGAAGATCAGAACCAGGTGTTTGAATTGTGGAATTCCTAATCACATTAATCTCTCAAATATATCAAAGTCGTTCATTGTCAATGTCTTCTTGGCTGATAGAATTGAATGTAAAGGGAAAAGAACTAGAATCATCTTCCTGTTGGTTTGCCTATTCTACACATACTGATATCAAAAGCCGTTCGATGCTTTCTTTTCAGATCGGCAAGAGTTCATTGCTTTGCTATGGTGCAATTTCAACTTCAAATCAGTATTTCTCCTCCAGGATTCAGTTTACACAATTCTTATGAATTTTCTGTCAAAGTCATCTAAGCAATTGTTGAACTTCCTAGGATAGAGGATATCTCTGTAGTGTGGAGTGGTCTTCATTTAAGGCTAGGGAGCCTTTATATGCGTCATGCTTGAGGGCAGTGGAGCATCTATCAGTGAAAAACTAATACTGATTGGCTAACTTTACATTGCTATCCTCTCAGGAACCTAGTTCATTTTTGCTGAGTGGCAGATCTATTGGGACGAATAGGGACGATTGGGGAATACTTGAGTATGATGGGTGCTATGATAAGATTCTTGTTTTACTACATTTCCATTTTGTGTTAGCATTTCCAATTTCAAGACCTTGGTGTAAAGTTAGTGATGTAGAACAAGGGGCAAGGAAATCACTAGCTTTGGGCAAATTGTCTTGCATGCTCAAAAATGTGTTATGAGAATGCAGGTTACTGAGGAGGATGTGTGGGAAGAAAAGCAAGGATACTGTTAAATGTTAATCATTTGTTAGAAGTTGTGGTTAGGCAATGAGTTAATTGAGATTAGCGAAAAAGGGGCGTTTTGTTTATAATAGGTTTCAGAGACGATGAACAAGACTATGCCTTTAATTTGGCCTTCATAGTTGATACAGAATCATAAATTTATTGCAGTGTACTAGGTGCACTTAGAAAATGTATAACAAAGTTTGATCTTTTGAGAAAGAGTTTGAATGTTAAGTTTTAGAGCAATACAGAAGCATACCAGTGAAGGATCATCCTTAAAAAGGATGCAAAGAGAGATTTCATTAAGTACTGTGACATCTAAATTAAGCATCTTCCTATACAGCCTAAACAAGAGAGAATAAAGATGTAGAGGTGAAGATTTTTCCCATAATAATAACTACGCTATCAATTTGTGCAAAACAAACAGATCAGTAGAGTATAATATCACACTTTTGCAACATGAAGTGCTCTCTGTCCTTTCTTGTAGTATCCCTGGTATATATCAGGGTACCCTTTCACATTCTTGAATATTCTTGGTGTTTCTTCATTGATTAATCCATCTTCTGGTCCAATCTCTTTGTTCGCTTCAGGTGAATAGAAAACAGCGATGGAAATCCTCTCCCTTTCCGAGCTGGTCACCACCCTCTGCACTGGGCTCTTGAATATCCCATTAGTCATTATCTGCAAGTCATTGGCTAGCTAGTTACAAAATGTGACAACATATCATCTCCAGATATATATGATCTTCATAAATGTATCTCTCCAATTTCTACTCATTGTTTGAGAATTTTGATGGAGCAGATTCTTTAAGAAATGTTCTGCAGACCATTCATTTTTTATGCGCTTGCAGTTCATAGTACTCGAATTGGAAGCGCTGTGCAACTTTGAAAGCAGCAGCTCACTGATACAAACTCATTATGTTGTGTGTAAGGTAATATATGAAACGGCAACTTTAGATTATGAAACAAGTTAACAGAAATATATAACTCCATTTGATCGCCCATGAGGACTAGGAGAGCTTCAGTGATTTTAGGTACTGTAAACCAGTGCTCATCTTTGAGGACTTGAAGACCTTCTTCATCCATCAGTATAATAGTGAATCCAGACACATCTGAATGTGGTTTTAAGCCTAGAACAAGATCAGGTCTTTGGCAACGTGAGTAGTAGTTAAACCTTGCTTTGTGCTGTGCTCTTTGGCCAAACTGTGTCAAGAAGCAATTTTCTTCTATGTTTAATGACTTTGCCATTGCTTTGGAAGTGAGCTCTGTCACCTTTTTCATCTTTATAGAGTATTCTTCTAATATACCTCAGCGCATTTGTAATTTGTAATGGTTCATACATGACAAAAATAGCAAAACAATCAAGAATTTGGATGAGCAAAAAAATTCAGAAATTTTCTAATGTCATCTTGATATGTTTATTTAGCCACCTGAGACATGGGGAGCATGAAAGCACCTGAAAGATTCTGGTTTTTCTGGCCATAATTCAGGATTTCTCCGATCTTCTGGGTATACATCAAGGAAGAGCCTATAAAACAAATCCAAGAATTGACCTTCTTCAGGTACAGGGTCAGCTCCATAGCCTTCGAAATCTTCAACTCCTTTCGCTTGCTTCTTCTTCTCTTCCATGGGCTGTTCGAAGGATTCCCTTGAAACTTCGCGAAATTTATCTAGAAATGTACTAGAAATCCCATGACTTACTTCCTGAAAATGCATAAAAAAAATTACAAGAACTTATAGATTATTGTATCATAGAATAAACATATATATATGTAATTAGACTTGGCCTTTTTAACTCAGGAAAAACTAGTTTACTTCTTCATTAAGTTAAGAATTTTGAACCTGAAAGCAACCCCATGAGCAAAGTGCTGATTTCAGCTTCTGCAGTTCTTCCTCTTGCTCCATACCAGGCCTTTTTTTTTTTTTTTTTTTTTTTACATAACCTTATTCTTAATTTTCATAATCATTTTTGTGCAAAAATATTTTAGAATAATTTTTTATTACATTCTTGTTATTTTATTCAGATGATTGGAAAATGTCACAAGCAAATTTTGGTTTGTAGAGTATTTAATGGATCTCGATGATTAATTGAATGTATGCAAGTTAGCTCAGATACCTAATTACCAAAAAAAAAAAAAAAAAAAAAAAAAAGAAGAAGAAGAAGTTGAATCGAAGCCATGTAATTGTATTATATCGTTTCCTGGTGTGTGCCAAAGTTTTTTTACCAAATATTTTGATGTAAAATCCAAGTTACATGTTGAGATGCACTGTGTTATATTCGGTCCACTAATTGATAAGAGCGATAATTTGATGTGTGAAGTCTTACAGGTGACCTAAACCTAATAAATTGGATATCTCCAATTAAATAAAATAACATTAAAGTAGGGTGGATGATAATCTACTATAAATCTTCGCATTAAGTCCTCTTATTACATTAACATCCGTTTGACCCTTACAAGAAGATGGGTCTGGTGAGGGAGCTGGGTTTTGGATAGTTGGTTGTTTATTTATGGAAATGGGCTATGGGAATGGCATCTCCTTGGGCTTGGATTTAATGGAGTTGGGTTGGGATTGTAAGAAGATGGCTTGGGAGGTGTTTTTTCAATTTTATATTATCCATATCATACAATTAGACGCAAAGCGTGAAAAGCTAGAACACCTAATTTGTTCATATTTCTGACTATTTTTTTATACTTTTGGAAGATTTTGACTAGTCAACCTAATACAGCTGGTTTTGCAATTATTGAATTAAATTTCGTGGGATGATTTGCCCCACTAAAAGGAAATCAATAACTTCCTCCCTTAGTTATATCTAGATCAACATATAAGGTTCCTTCTCCAATCTTCTTTTTCTTCTATGCCTTATTCTCCTCCATTTTACCTTTTCTCTTTCATCATGTAACTTTTCCACCGACCCTTTTCGTCTTCTCCATTTCTTCTTCTTCAGTACTTTTCTCTTTGTTTTTTATCGTCTTCTCTTCCAGATCTTGATAATATTCTGGACCTGGACCAAGAAATATAATCTTAATATCCGGTAAGCAAACCCACATGCATGAGACAACATCACTAATTGAACTCATCTGTTTTTAACTCAACTCAACTCATGTTAAGAATTTCCACTTCAAATTTAGTCTGGACATGGTTGTTGAGCTCATGTTTTTCTCCTTGTTGGCATATCTTCTGTTATACAAGTCTCCTTCATGGTTGAGCCAATGTTCTGCAGCCTTGTATTCATTTCCCTGCAAATGATCAAAACTTAAAATGTAAGCCTATGTATCTTTGCCTTAAAAAGGCCAAAGCCGAGGCATGACCAAGGCCAAAGCTAAGGCATGACCAAGCAGCCCCTCAGTTGCTTGTTGCTTGCGGAAACACTGCCCATCATGGGGTTTGCTGACTGATTTTGCTGCCCATGGATGCCAAGACATGGCCAAGGTCAAGCCAAGTCCTTACTAGTGAATTGATGAGCTCATCATCACATTGTCCTCTGCGGTAAGGAAACGACTGCGTTTCTATGAAACTCTCTGGATTGTTATTTGAACAGGGGAGGAGGAAATGAGAGCTGGGGACAGGAAGAGGAGCTTGAAGAGGAAGAAACAGGAGGGATTGGCATTTTCATTTTCCCTCTTCTTCACTAAACAGTAGAGAGAGAAAGAAGTGGAGAGTGGTGAGAAATTAGGTCTGGGGGTATATTATATATAGAGTATTCTAAAGGCGTGCGTGATTAAAGTAAACATGTGGGTCCTCGTTGCTACCTAATTTCAGGGTTTGCGGGATTCCAGCTGTTGAGTTTTGGTGGTTAGGTGAAAACCTGTCAAAATCTAATTGATAATAATTATCATAACATAAACTTTATTGGGTCGTCAGCTCAACTGCCCATTAGAGTGCCACAAATTCAATTCAAACTATAATAAACACCATTTGATCTATCATTTTGTAGAGTAAGGACCCAATCTATTCATTATTACTTGGATTAATATTCTAACCTTAAATATTTATTCCACCAAATATTATGGTGGAATAAAAAGAATTTAGCTTTATTTTTTGATTATGTGATTAGTATTAACCTTAAACCGGAAACAATTTCTAGAAGGAAAATTTGTTAGATAGGAAATTGACCTGTTTGGGTTCGGTGTTGGTTATCTTTGTCCTTCGAGAATTCGTCGAATATTGAGTCCAAAGAATGTTACGACCAATTATTCAATTATTTGTTGAATAGTAGTAATTTGACTTTAAAAAAAACTAAAAAAGAACTATTATAACCAGCAATTATTCAATTGTGCTCTCACGCTTGGAGCTTTTAGAAGACGCCATGCAATTGGGTGGGTCCATGCATCCATGTGCCTAAGAGTGTTGCCAAATCTGTGAGATTAATATTAATATTGGATCCATCCATTTATGTTGGTAGTAACTTCACTTTACAAAAAGGACAAGGCTAAAATATTAAGACTTACCAGGACAGTGGTCTCTGGCTGCAAGAGCCAAGATATCAGCACAGGATACTGTCTGAGGACATTCCTTCTCAAGTGCAGACTTGATCTCATCCAGGACTTCAAATCCCCTAGCTGAATCCCGGTTAGGATTGGACCTTTTCTCACTAATCATGGTGCCACTGCTATCTAACAATAGTGATGCATCACACCCCTATAAAAATTGACCAGACAGTGTGAAGTACAATTCATACATGGGAAATGAAGTTGTGAAATTTTTATGAATGAATTTAAGAAAATGAAATGAGAGTTTTGGGGAAGTAGCAGAACTTCACAAAACAGTCATGGAAATGGAGCCTCAGCAAAGAAGCAGCCATGCGGGTTTCTTTTGCAACAGCCTTAGCCACAATGGACTTCAATGTAACTTTGTTTCTTTGTTTCTTAGAGAACAAGTGAGAGAGCCCATCAATGACACTAATAAGAGTTCCTTCTGTACATCTGGCTCTTATTAGAGTATTGATGAACTCCTGATCACATGTTCCTCTGCCGTGGGGGCAACGACTGCCTTTCCAGGAAGCGCTCTGGACAGTAGAGAGAGAAAGAGTAATAAGGAAGAAAGAGGAGAGTGGTGAGAAATTAGAACCGGAAAGGGGTTTATATAGTTTACACTAAAGGGGGTTTATATAGTAATAAGAGAAGAAAGGAGGGGTAATATTAATTACTAAATGTGCTGAAGATCACGTATCCGACGTACATGAGGAAATAAAACTTTGGGTTTTATAAATTCTTTAAATTATTCAAAATTAACTCAATAACTAACCAAATTTATCAAATCTAACTTAAAACAATAGCTAATTAACCCATACCTTATAATAAACAAAATTAAATCAAAACCTATATCAAAATCTAGGAATTTAATCTTCCAATTTCAAACTCATTTATTAAACTCAACAAAAACTCATCAATTAAGAAAGTTAGAAGAAAAAAATTAAAGTAAAATAAAATAAAAAATAAGCATCATCTTATCTTATAATCCAAAAGAATAGTCATATAAAATCAAAGGAAAAAGACAATATGAAAGGAAATGAAGAAGAAAAGAAAGTTAAAAAATTGTTAATTAATAATTCATTTTTGCAAAGTCAATATGAAGTTAAGTGGATCAAAATTTAAAATCTATAAAACATTAAGGATTTTTTGAAATATTTAAAACGTTAAGTGGGTCCAATTGAAGCTACAACTCTCTAAGTGGCTACGTCTTTGGGTATGACCACCGCCACATTCTTAAAGCAATCTAAACACGTAGCTAATTACATGAAATTCAAATATTCACTACTTGTTTTGGTTTGATGCATGAACCCGTATAATAACTTAAATCCATTAATTACCCAAAATTATGCTTATTTAATTTCCTCAATTAAATGCATGTATCTCTTCTTCTTTTACTTTTTAACTTTATTCCTCTAGTTTTATAGTTTAAATTAAGAGAAGAAAAAAACGATTGAATCGGCATTGTCAATTGATGGTACCTTACAAGTTTGTAACAATTGACATCACATTCTGCAGATTTTGGTCTCTGCAGTTAATTATAAAGCTAATTAGCTATTGATAATTAAGCCTTAGCTTGTCTGGAAAGGTAATTCAATCATTTTGAAGTTGAAATATAAGTACCAACATGGTACAATACAAGGCAAATATTATACTACAACTCCAATCATTTTGTTACTTATATTGCACCCATTTTGTGAAACAAATGGGTGCCCATCAATTGACCTCTAACTCTAAATGTAGAAGCACCAATTTTGAGATTCATAAGCCTCCAGCATACAAGTTAAAATTGTCATTTCCCTGAAATCAACAACCAAGTTATTTGTTGTGTAGAACCTTAAAGTTCAAGCCAAAGAAAAAGAAAAGAAACTTAAATATTGTAAGCAAACTCTATTGGATTTGTCAATTGAAAGAGAAGTTAATTAATTAACTTACAAATACATGATATTGATATTGGAGTTTTACTCAACACCAAACCTTACGTAGTCTCTAATAGTATTCAAACCACATGATCTTGGAACAATGTTATGACCTTATAAATTGAACAAGATGGGTATATATAAAGGGTATTAAATAAACATGTGGGTTCTCTGTGCTTGGTGGATTCCACCAGTTACGTAGGGAAATAAGGGTTAATTTAATTTAAACAATTGACAGGGATTTGAAAAAATAATGAAGACGCGCGAAGGAGTGGCGGGACTTTGATTTTCTGTTGCAAAAGTCAATTCAAGGGCCGTTGTTCAATATAAGTAAACATTAAGCAAACTAAATCTTTTTCTCAAAGTCCTTCTTACAATCATAAATCTTTTAAATCTCTATTTTTGATGTATAAAGGAATAAAGCATCCAAAAGGATAATATAAATAAATTATTAATAATTAATTCAAACTTGGCTTCTTAATCAAATCAAATCATTAAAATTTAATAACGCAATATAGATAATTAAAATTAAAATTAGCTCACAAAAAGCTAAGCCCTCAGAATCTGTCATTTCTACTTCCTTTAACATGCTTAATCATTGTAAATAATATTTTCTATACAAGCAAATCTATTGGCTAAGAGATATGCCACGTGGTCACCAGTTTTTTCATGCTTGCTAAATAAAATCCCTTTATTTTTTTTATGGTAAAGTTTATTTCAAATCTAACACTCAGCCAAATTGAAATAGGTAATTGATACACCACTCATTACTAAGTTGTATAAGAAGAAGGGGAGAAGGGGGCATTATTTCAAACCAACTTGTATCAACTTCTTTTTCTTGTAAAGTACTCTTTACATTACTCTACAAGATTTAGTGGAAGCTGTATAGTATATTAATATTTCTTCAGTGAACTGAGTCATAGAAGACACCTGTAGAGAAGATGCTACTCATTGAAATTTGAATTTTACATACATATATTAATTATTTTATTATATCCAGAATCTAGCTGAAAGATATATATAGAGATCATCCTTTTTTTAGATATATTTCTTCAGTTGAAAAAACATTAAAGAAACTAATAAGAGATAACTATTGGAGACTTACTTTACCCTTTAACTACGTTTAAGTAGTTTGGCAGTTCGTTTGAGACTTTTAAGTGTGTTACTCAAGACGTTTTGAATTCGAATCCACACGAACTAATAAGAGGTAACCATTGGAGACTTACTTGATCATTAACTTTAAGACTGAGAGAATAGTCGAGATGTACACAAACTGACTCAAACACTCCTAGATACCAATAGGGACAACCATGCAATCGGGTCGGGTCCATGCATCCATGTGCTTAAGAAGAGAGTTGCTACAAAGATTTATGTTGGTAGTAATTTGACTTTACAAAAAGGACTATAACTAAAAAGATTATAACCACCAATTATTCAATTGTGCTCTCCTGTTTATGAGATTTTTTTCGCTCAAAACTTTTTTCACCAAAGATTAACAAATAAGATTTAACTTTGAGTCAGCTTAGTTATTTTATTTTAAATCTATTTTAATTAAGAATTATATTTTATAATATATATGCACAGTTGCACATGTTCATTCTCTGAGAGAATCTCTCATTCTCTCTTATTCCAGTAGGCAACAACTTTGCACTATCAATATAAATATAGGAAAATAACTATAAAATATTTTAGTAAATTTACATATTATGTTACATTATTAAAGAAAAATCATCATGTTATATTAAAGATATTCATATTAAAGAAATATGAATATCTTTTAGCTTTTATACTAAATATAAACTTAGATCTATAGATATAGAATCTATAAGCAACATTTGTAACTTTTATTTAATGTTTTATTAACATATTTATGTAAATAAGAAAATCCCAATCCCATTCAAAATTTCTCAAATTTCTCACTTAAACTTATATAGAAAATAAAACAAGTAAATCTCAATGTTTCGAAAACTGGACCTGGCCTTGACTCGGTCAAGGCCTTGATTCACCGTTTGACTAGTTAAACCGACGGTTTTCGATGGTTCAAAAAGTTTGAAATCATACAAAAACACTCCTAAAAAATACGTATTAGTTCTTGAAGGTTTAAAATCTAGCAAATACACACCTGTGATTTGTTTGGGTTTTGACTTTTCTAGCCAAATTCTGGCTGATTCCAACAGTCAAAATTCAATATGACACCACCACATGTACCACTGTCCTTCACTCTACAAAACCCCTCTAACCCCGAAACTTGGTAGCCCCCCGTTCGTCAGTTATGACTTGCGAACACCTCTGCGATTGGATTGATTTTTCGGCTAAATTTCGAATGATTCCGACATAAAAAATTCAATTCAACACCACAACCTAAACAACCGGCCTCCAAATCTACAAAACCCCTTTAACCCTGACACTTGGTGGCACCTCGTGCGTCAGCGATAAGATTATGGGTTTTACATACATATATTAATTATTTTATTATATCCAGAATCTAGCTGAAAGATATATATAGAGATCATCCTTTTTTTAGATATATTTATTTCGGTTGAAAAAACATTAAAAAAACTAATAAGAGGTAACTATTGGAGACTTACTTTATCCTTTAACTACATTTAGGTAGTTTGACGGTTCGTTTGAGACTTTTAAGTGTGTTACTCAAGACGTCATGAATTCGAATCCACACGAACTAATAAGAGATAACCATTAGAGACTTACTTGATTATTAACTTCAAGACTCTGAGAGAATAGTCAAGATGCACACAAATTAACTCAAATACTCCTAGATACCAATAGGGACAACCATGCAATCGGGTCAGGTCCATGCATCCATGTGCTTAAGAAAGAGAGTTACCACAAAGATTTATGTTGGTAGTAATTTGACTTTACAAAAAGGACTATAACTAAAAAGATTATAACCACCAATTATTCAATTGTGCTCTCCTGTTTATGAGATTCTTTTCGCTCAAAACTTTTTTCACCAAAGATTAACAAATAAGATTTAACTTTGAGTCAGCTTAGTTATTTTATTTTAAATCTATTTTAATTAAGAATTATAATTAAAATATACCTTCATCATGTCTTGGATTGTTTTTTCTGATTATAAACACAATGGAGATTATATTTTTATTATGTTGTACAAGTTGTGTTATCAGATACAGAGGTAAGTGTGCTTAATTTTGATTTAATTATGATAAAATTAAATTCAGAAACATTTTTACATATTTATATATGCTATCACTTTCATCGTAAGGCACGTGTATTTAATTTTAGTTTAAATTTGTTAAAATTAAATTAATTTTCTGAGTAGAAGATTATTCAATAATGGCCGTTGGGTGAACAGTAACTTGATTCCTTGTATGACTCTGTGAGGACCACCTGGTTTACTTTCAAACTGCCTAATCTAAATGGTTAGATCAGTGGACTTTTAAACAACTTGCTGATACAGTGGTACTAGATCAAACGGTTGGGATTAATCATTGTCCTCTGTTTTACTTAATCTCATCATAACAATAGTTCCCGTTCTCCTCTTCACATCAGATCCAACTCCACGAAACATTAAATTTATTATTATTTCTCTATTTTTCATCAGCCCACGCTATGTATTATCTTCATTCCTTAACCTGTATATTTATCTATTTGACTCTTTTGGACAACTGCCCTTGCCCTTCCTATTATGCTATAATTATAATTAAGTAATTTCAAGGGCATGATATTATTTTGTTTCATAGTTGTTTTAGTCCTTATTGTGAGCAGTGACGTATATGAGGCACTCTAAAAACGTAGCTAATGACATGAGATTTACTATTGTTTTCTTCTCATTATTTTAATAATCAGTTTGTTTTGGTATTAACCGTGATTAAAGCTAATTAGCTATTGATAATTGAGCCGTAGCTTGTCTGGAATGGTAATTCTATCATGTTGAAGTTGAAATATAAGTACCAAAATGGTACAATGCAAGGCAAAGATTATATTCCAAGTTCAATCATTTTGTTACTTATACTCTCAAAATGGGTGCCCGCCAACACAGTTCCGCAAACGACACGCAAACAATCATCAAAATCCAACAAATCAAAAAGCAATCACGAAACAACCACAAACAAGTGGTGTGACCATTTTGGGCCTTTTTCGGCGACTCCACATGTCTGCCCAACCACTCGATTCAACCTAGATCTGGGCTAATTGCAACGGTGTTGATTTGCCTTGTCGCCACCATCACCTTCCCAATCACCCACTCCATAGCCCTTTGTTCCCGAGAATCCCGACCGTTTCATCCCTTCGTTTGCCGAAATTTTTGGTTTTAGGGTGTTTTCTTTTGTTCTTCACTAGTCTGGCCAGATCCATTGTTGTAAACTGTCACAGATATGACCGTTAACGGCCAGAATAAATCTGGCCATTTTTTGTCAGATCCATTTTGGCCATTAATAGCCACAGATCTAGCCGTTAATGGCCAAAATGGATCTGGCCAAACGGTCAGATCCACAACCATTTAACCATTTACGACCTTCGATCTGACTGTTTCCAACCAGATCGATGCACGACCAGCCATATCTAATTAGTCATGCACCAGTTTGGTGACTGCCAACAACGGCCGACAGTTGTCTTGGGAGGCTAGTTATATTTTATTAAATTTTAAACTTTTGTTGTGGATTCTTTTACCTAAATTCTCAAATATAAGGGGTTAAAAGTTATGCTCTAAATAATAATAATAATATTAAAAAGGAAGGGCAATTGTGTAAAAAAAACCCTCTGATAATATTTTATTCCTCCGAAACACGCATCTTAATTATTTATGCTCATCAATTTAACCAAATATATTGATACAACATTCCCCTATCAATCTTCAAGATAATCTATCTCAGTGGTAATTCTATCTTTTCAATAATAAAAAATTCCCTAAACCACAAGCTATGACTGAGACACAAAAGTTGGAAATGGTCATTCGTAATTGATTAAATTAATTCAATTTGGAAACGCAAAATAGAATCAAGAATTTCTTTGCACTCTCTTGGAGTGTGGATCCTATCTCCCCCTTCTGTGAATTTCTGTAAGGCTTTTTTTTGGTTTGGGCAAGTGTTTATTGGGCTCCTACCAAATTTTAGAGGCCCAATGAATACTTTGGTTTGCGGTGCTTGATCATCTTATGTTTTTTAGCGCATATATATATATATATATATATATATATATATTGTTTCAGATATAAATTCATGATTTTCTCTTTCTCTCTTTCTTTTTCCCTTCTTTTAAGGGTTGGATTTAACTCTTTATATAACTCTTTATATGTCTCTTTGTAAGGCTAGTGTTACTTGGAGAGGAAACTCTCTTTTAAGCTAAACCTTGGATATACCCTAGGAAAAGCTAATCAAAAGAGGCCAAGGACCAAAATGATGTACAATCCTCTATATAAAAGGCCCAATAAAAAAAACAGGGCTTTGCAAAACAAAAGCAACCTATGTATATAAGGCCATATGGCCCAAAAGAATTATGCACAGTCCAAGAGGAGCCCATGGAAATGAAGAAGAAAAACTGTTGTCTCCAGCCCACACAAACTTCCCTAGGAATCAGTCCAATCAGGTTTTGAAGCTTCTTGTTGTTGATAACTTATACTAGCCAGCTCCATGCCAAAAAATGTTTATATTTATGTTAACTTGGGCTTTTAGATTCGTCAATGCAAAACTGTTTTCGGGCGGTGTTTAAACCGCATTAATTTGATAAATTATTAAATTATTACTCTTAACCTATTTAGCTGTGTATAGTTAATTCTACACAATACTAACATGCAACAACATAACTGAGAAGAGCTCCTGTTAATCTATACGTACACCCACATTCATATTAAGAGTGTAGGTTTATGTTATGTTCAATGTTAAGGGCTCTAATTAATATCCAAATTTACTGTTTTGGTAGTTGATTACAATATCTTTAGGGTTTTTGTAAGAAGTCATTTTAATGATGATTAAATTAATTACTTAAGCTTCTATTGTTTTGTTGGAGTCCTACATCGATTGGCACGTTCAAACCTACTGGTTTATAAGAGAGAATAATCCTCCTATTCAACAAGGTTTTATTGGGTGTAGAATCAAAGTCACCTTAAATTCTATTATGGTATTAAAGTTAGGCCAAGTTAAGTTGAGTACTTGACTGATTAGGCACGCTCAAGCTTATTGGTTTGTAAGAGAGGAACAAACATAACCCAAAATATGAGCTTTGACCGTAAGAGTGAATGTTGAAATCTCACACCGATTAGGCACGTTCAAATCTATTGATTTATAAGAAAGGATAACAAAGTTTTATTAACTAAAGAGTCAGACCTATCTTAAATTCTATTTGATTAAAAAGTTTGTAATTGCGAACGCGAAGCTCTATCGTTGCTTTCTTAGAAATGTATCACATACGTCATTTCTTGAACTTGGGAAGTTGCAACTGGGGTTTGATTAATTACCAAAAGAAGTAAAGATTTGAAGCTGATGACGAGGGTGAAATAATGTGAAAGATCTGACCGGTCTGTGTCGTAACGCAACTTTTCGGCCAGATTTCGACGGTGGTGGCCGGAATCTGGCACTGTGGGTGGCGAGGGTGTTTTTGTTATTTTATAAAAAAATTATATATTAGAGTATTTAGTTAAATTTGTAAACCTAGGGGGTTTTTTAGAAATTTTTAAATTTATAAAAAACTAAAATTCAAACTTTTAAGGGTATTTTAGTCTTTTTACTATTAATAAATAGGAATCACTAACAGAACATGACGGAAAGTATCTATTTGTCGTTTCAAAACTTTTTAAGTATCACGTTTATGGCAAACCTTGGGTATACACAACTCGTTCGACCTATATTATATTATGTAATGTTGCGTGTGCAAATTGACATTGTCAACTACTCTATTCATTCTCACTCCCACTCCCACTCCCACCCTTTTCTACTTTCTACCTTGTCTTGTAAAAAAAGTACGGAGAGATCAATTGACGGTGTGCTTTCTTGAACTCTCCTTCATTATTTTCGTTCCGCTCCCACCGGGTTATACTTTTATTGTAACAGAGTAGAGAGAATTGACGGTTTTTTTTTTTTTTTTAAGAATTGACAGTGTGTGTCAGAGCCTCAGAGATCAGAATTAAGCATGAACAACACTGAAGCAAATAGATGTGGTAGCTGCTTCTCCACCGATGATTACTTTTCATCCATCAGCTCTTTGGTCTTCCGGGTGAGTTATAAGCAAACTTTTTTTGTGAAATTAAGGGCTGTATTTATCCTCCATACTTGATGGGAAGGATTGTGGAGATTATTAGCTTTGTCTTTATTTGTTCCTCTGTTTTTCTCCTTTGTTTAAGAATGTCTTTTTCTTTCTATGGTTTTGAATTTATTAGATAATTTTGAGTCTCTCAAAATTATTGTTGTAGGGATATAAGCTACTTCGTGAAGATAAACGGCGTGCACTTGCGGTGTTTTTGGTGATGTTGAAAACAATATCATTGGTTTTGGATGTGGCTGGGCAAAGCCCCTTTATTATCCATCTTGCTGCATTTCTCTTATCATTCTCTGGTTTTGTGATGACAATTTTAACTTGTATGCCGGAAAGAATCAGAGGAGATGCTGAGAAGCAGCTTGGGGCGTTGGAGATTGGCTTCTCAGTGGTTCTGTTGATTGGTACATTTCTGCCAGTTTTGGGCATCAAGATCAACAAGAATTATACAGCACCTGTTTTGCTACTAGTCTTTGCTATTATTGCTGCTGTTTTCACTTTCATAAAGGATAAAAACATTCTTGGTTATTTAAAACGCACAAATGAGCATGAGCTTCAATTAAAGGAGGTATGGATGTGAGCATTTGCATATACTTAATAATTAGTTTGCTTAGTAATGAGAAACATAATTCTATAAAATGATCCAACAACTATATTAGGGAAAAAATTGAGATTTAAGTTGCAGATCCGAATATGTAATTTTAATTAAGTTGCAGATTCTGTCGCAGCTTGAAGAGAAAGTTGAGTTTGAGCCTTCCAATTAAACTGGAATTTTCAGGAGTTTATATATAATTAATTCGAATCCAGTGGGTATTAGTTTATGTTTAATTATTTATATTATATTAAACCTTTGTTGATGATTTCAAGTTTACTTTTTTTTTTCTTTTTTCTTCTTTCTTTCCTGTGATAAATGACTTCTAAACATTCTTCATTATGAATTAAGTGATTAACAAAGAGGATAATCACTCTTATATTATTAACACCAAATAACTACAGCCTCCGGTGACGACGGCGGTTTTGAAGCTGGCCCATCTCTGCGACGGTTGCACGGAGAAGATTCAGAAGACTCTGCTAAAAACCGAAGGTGAGTTTGAGTGAATGATCATTGCTACTCATGTTCAGTACCGTTACTGTTACGGCGTCGTTTTCAATGTCTCCGTATTATATTGGCCATGTATATAATTTAATGTTGCTTGCTTAATTACAGGAGTGCGGAGTATGACAGTGGACGAAGAGAAAGAGCTGGTGATTGTTGAAGGAACATCAACAATGGACGCTAAAGTGTTGGCTGAGACTCTGAAGGACAAACTGAACAAGCCCGCTAAGATCGTGCGACCTAAGAAAGAAAAGTGAAGAATTGACTCTGGAAGTGAAGAATTGAAGGTTTTGGAGAAGGGTTTTGTGGTTTTGATAAGTATCTTGAAATCAGTGGCATTTATTTCAACAAGTTGATAAATTTCAATAACCACGAAATGCAATTCCTGGGAGTGCTACTACTTTGAAATGGTCATTCTATGATATGATATAATATAAAATTAGTAAATATACATATACATTGTGTAAAATATGTTATATTTCGGGTTGTTGTAAGCTCAACATGTCTTTACACATAGGCTTTCAATGTTAATTTCCACGACTTTAATCATGAATTTTGGGCCATATAGGCTTAGATTTCTATATATTCCCTGTTACTATTTCCATTCTACGTTAATATGTAGGATGTTATATTCAGATACAAAAAAGGGAGTTTCTATTTCCAGAAGAGCCACAGCCCCACCGTTGTAAATAAGTCCGGCTTTTTAAGAGATGGGCGTTTGTCCAGCCTCGCGGGGATCTGTCCCAGCCCAGCCCAAATGGGTCAGGGAATCCCCAAAAAAACGGAGACAGGGCCGAGGATGGTCCTTAGTAAAATCCCCGCATCGGGGGGACGGGTCAGGGAAGGGGATAGTGCAATCCCCGAATCGCCCCGGCCCGGTGGAGCTCAGCTTCTTTGAGAATTTTATGTTTTTTTTTTTTTTTTTGTTCCCTTGTATATAAAGTTAGAATTTAAATCATAATTTTAAGTAATATATCTAAATTTATGATATTTATTTTTATAATATTTTCTAATGTTTGTATTAAATTTATAGAAAAATAATTTAAATGAAGGAGTCTAATAATTAAATATATGTATTATTACTTTGTGAATTTCATAAAATAATAATACATGGGATATGACCCAAAAATAAATTTAATTAGATTATTACAATTTACAAACCAATATAAGAATATATACAATTGTTTAACGACTTATAAATTACACAAATTAAATTATCCTTGTAATTAATTAATCGATCAATTAAATATGATGTTGAACTTAATCAAATAATGAGATTTGTCCCTATCACAAATGGACTAATTTTATTAGTTGTAATGGAGATAGTGTTTTATGAATTAATTCATCAATTTACCTAATAAATTATGTTAAGATGAATTTAGTTATGTTAATTTTATAAAAAATTAATTAATTAACATGGCTAACTAAACTAAACCTCTATATAATTGAATAATTCAACAATTTACTTAATAAATTATGTTAAGATTGAATATTATTAATCAACGTGCTAGTTTTTCATAATTAAAATAATTAAATATTATTGTTACTGAAAGTTTTGATTGATATGAGACAAAAAACCTTGTGAAGCCCTGTTCATCGGGCCGGGCTGGGATGGGGGTGGGGGAGATTTTATCTCTATGGGCCGGGGATGATCAATAGAAAAATCTCAGCCCGCGAAGACACGCCGGGGATGGTCATGGGAGGGGCTAATGGGGACGGGGCATATGGTCCCCAGCCCCGACCCTGCCCACGCCCATCTTTAGGCTTTTTCCAGAGCACGTTTATGCAAAGGTTTAAAAGTAAAAGGTTAAAATAGTGATGATTTTATGATAAAGCATAATCTTGTGATTCCAAGAATGACGGGTTCAAGTGTGAGCAGAAGTGCTTTTTGTGCTACAGGCAAACTTAGAATTGGCAGATATTGCATGTCATCATCAGCTTTTCTGTCCTTGAGTTTTTCTTTTTCCATAGAAGAAGACGATCAAGTCCAAAGTATCTCTAAAAGATTTAAGAAAAAACATGGGGAAGTGTGAAAACATATTGGAGTCTTGGATACATTCCAAATCTATCACTGTATATATCGCCATTATCATCATCAACCATTTTAACTCAAAAGTAAATTTCTTTCCCGGTAAGTTTTTTTGTCTTCAAGGTATAGACAAAAATTTCATGCAAACTAGGTTAACTAATACATTTATGAGCATAAACTAATTCGCATTGGGGAATTGCAGCCACACTGGCGTCGGCTTCTGGTGTTTGTTATGGTCGATCACTGCAGATGCGTATTCCTCTATTGATAATTCCAGATTTTAGTTGAGAATTTCAAAGGCGCGAATATGATTCAAGAGAAACTAGAAGCATGAATTAAAATAATAAATAAATAAATAAAAAACACCAAGTCGGTAAAAACAAAAGCAAACACCCACCCAATTTTAAATAAAACAGGCCTTTGGATTGTGGTCGGGTACTACCGTACTAGTTCTAAAATGGTGAGTTTAAAGCCAACAATCATGCTTAATTAGTAGTACTTAAAGCTATAATAATGCAATTTGAAATGGGGAAAGGTTTGTAATAAAGCTTGTAGAGGGCTTATGGATTCCCTATTCCTTTATGGTTGGAAAAAGTAAATACTATTTCATCTTTCAACCTTTCACTTGTACATTTCGTTAACTTAAAAAAAAAAAAAAAAAAAAAAAAAAAAAAAAAAAAAGTTAAAAATTTTTTTAACAAAATTTAATTATTACATAATAATAATAATTTTGGGCGTATGCTTAGGATTCTCACTTCAAACACATACAATTTTGTAATTTAATGTACTAATATGATTTTGTGTAATCATAGTAACCCAAGTGGTTGGTCTAACGATCAAGGATATTTACTATTTTATTGAGGTCTAAGTTTAATTAAATATTGGGATCTATTAGGGTGTGTATATTGTAAATACTGATTAGTTGTTAATCTTCAGATTAGTTACAGATTAGTTAGTTAGTTAGCTTCACTAATTACATTTATGTTTATACTAATCCATTGTAATAGTGACTATATATAGTCTGCTTGTCTGCTTCTATTTAGGTTGATAATAATAAGAAAGCAGTTTATTTCATTCTCTCTCTCTTCTCTCAGTCATCTTCTTCTTCTTCACGAAGCTTAATATGGTATCAGAGCATATTTGATCCGCTGCAAATTGCTCGTTTTTTTTTCCTTTTTACGCTGATTGTTCTTGCCTTCGTCAATAGGCTACTCTGTCCTCGAATGCTGAGATTCCAATTCTGAAGAGGTATAACTTCGAATCATTCTGCCATTGATGAACCTTCCTCCTTACTATCTTCATCATTCTGACAGCCCTGGGCAAGTGCTGTCTTGCACAGTCACTGATGAGAATTCACACAGTTGAGTCGTGTGATGTTGATTGCCTATGTGAAGAACAAAGTGGGATTTGTTGATGGCTCTATTTCTGAACCTAAAGGTACTGACAATAATCTACTTAATTCTTGGACTCGCAATAACAATATGTTATACTTGGATCTTAAATTCGGTTTCAAAGGAAATTTCTGCCAGTATTATTTTTGCTTCTTCTGCCCGAGAGATTTGGCTAGATCTTAAGGATCGTTTTCAACAGAGGAATGGACCTAGAATTTTTCAGCTTAAACGTGAATTAATGAATCTGCGTCAAGAACAGAGTTCTGTTAGCGTTTACTTCACAAAGCTGAAAACTATATGGGAAGAACTGAGTAATTACCGGCCCAATGTTCTTGTGGAAAGTGCATGTGATGGAGTTAAAAATCTTAACAATCATCATCAAACGGAGTACATAATGTCTTTCTTAATGGGACTTGATGTTCTTTCTCTCAAGTTCGTGGTCAGTTGCTCTCATGGATCCGATGCTCTCCTTAATCGTGTTTTCTCTCTTATTGTCAAGAGGAACAGCAAAGGAGAACCAATCCTTCCTCTGATTCGAGCAATTCTACTGGCACAATGGCATTTGCTGTTAAAACAGATGTAGTAAGTTGGTGGTCCTAGTTCTCAAAATTCTCAGAATTTCATTTCACTGTCCTAAGAATCAGAAAAAGAGATAGGCCTTATTGCACACATTGCAAGATTCTTGGACATACTGTGGATCGTTGCTACAAGATACATGGAATCCCCTGGCTATAAATTCAGATCTAACAACAATTATAATGCAGCTGCTCATGAAGTCTCTACTACTGATAATAAATCAGAACCTCTAATTCTTTTAGAGGTTTGTAAGAATCTGAACTCTGATCAATATCAGCAGCTATGTCCATGTTTCTACACATTTGAGTAGCTCAGCAAAGGTCACCAATGCTCCTGATCCTGCTCAACCAACTGTCTAGCAGGTATTTGCTTCTCTGTCTTCTGAGTCCTTTATTTTCCTCCAATCAATTTAGATTGTAGACTTAGCGCTACTCGACATATTTGTTCACAAGCTGGTGTTTTCCCTGCATTCTATTCATCATACGACAATTACTTTGCCAAATCATTCTCAGATTGGTTCATTTTGCTGGTGATGTTAATTGCATTCTGATCTTGTGCTAAGGATGTACTGTTTGTTCCTCAATTCAAATTCAACTTGATCTCAGTCAGTGCTTTAGTAACTGGATCTGCCCTTACAGTGAGTTTTCTCCCCGACTGCTTTGTTATCCAGGATCTATCCACCAAGAGAGATGATTGCAGGGGTGACAAAGTTCAAGATCTCTATATTCTTAATGTTCGTGTTTTGAATTCTAATTCCAATGCTTTGTCAATAATGTTTCTGCTCACATTTGGCATAACAGTAGGACATATTTTTTTAAGAGACTTGATTCTTTGAAAGATCAGTTGAAATGTGATGTAACTAGATTACATAAGGTGGATCCTTGTTATATTTGCCCTTGCTAAGCAAAGAAGGCTACCTTTTGAATCAAATAATCATTTGTCCAAATTTCCTTTTGATCTTGTGCACTGTGATATTTGGAGGATATCCAACTGTTTCTTATATGGTCATCGGTTTTTCTGACTCTTGTTGATGATTGCACTCGGTTCACTTGGGTGTATTTGTTGAAGAATAAGTCTGATGATGTCTCTGTGATACCAAAGTTTTTCAACATGTTTCAACTCAGTTTAATGCCAAAATCAAGGTGTTTCGATCGATAATGCACCTGAGTTATCTTTTGCTGAGTTTTTTCAAGATCAGGGTGTTTTGCATCAGTTTTCATGTGTTGAAATGCCTCAACAAAAACTCAGTTGTAGAGTGCAAACACAGCCTTATTGAATGTGGCTCGTCATTGTTTTTCAATCCAGGACTCCAGTTTCTTTTTGACAGATTGTGTTCTACGGCGGCTCAAACAGAAACTCCTTCCCCACTATTGAGACACAGCAACACCTTTTCAGTTACTATACAAAACAGCTCCAGTTACACTGTTTTTCGAGTCTTTGGCGTTTAGCATTTGTTTCCACCTTAGCTGCTCATCGAACCAAGTTCCACACGTGCTCGAGTTGTGCTTTCCTTGGTTATCCGCAATGTGAAAGGTTATAAGTTCTATGATGGAGAAACCAAACAAGTGTTTCTTTCCCACGATGGGTGTTTTATGAGGAAGTGTTTCCTTTTCATGCTGTTACTAGTTCCGATCAGGTTCCTGATCTGTTTCCAGATTTAGTTCTGCCCATTCTTCATTACAGGCTCCTTTTATTCCAGATCTTGATTCCTCACTTGTTCATGATCCACTTGTTCCCTCTGGTGATACTTCTACTCAGCAGCCAATATTCCAGTAAATGATACCCAGCAACTGCTTTCATCTGCGGTGTTGTTCTTTGCAAATCTACCAGGATGATTCATCACTCAGTACTTGAAGGATTACCACTGCAATTTGCTTGCTGGTTCTTCTAATCCTACTCCCACTTGCATTTATCCAATCTCTAATATATATCTTATCATGGCCTTTCGGATTACACAAGCAGTTTGTGCTCAGTGTATCTTCTCAGGTTGAGCCTAATACTATCACCAAGCTGTGAAGTTTCGAAGGAGATTGGCTATGCATGAAGAGTTAAAAGCTATGGAGGAAAATAACACCTGGATGTCACTTCTCTTCCTCATGACAAACATACCATTGGCTGAAATGGATTTATAAGATCAAACTTAAATCGGATGGATCTATTGAGCAACATAAGGCTCGTTTGGTAGCTAAAGGCTATACACAACAAGAGGTTTGGACTTATTGACACTTTTTCTTAGTAGCAAAATTAGTGACTGTAAAGGTTCTTCTTTCCCTTGCTGCCTCCAATAATTGGCATCTAGCCTAACTCGATGTCAATAATGCTTTTTAAATGAAGATCTTTTGAGGAAGTCTATAGGATCTCCCTCTAGGCTATCCTAGACAGGGCAGTCTTCTCCATCTAAGGCAAACTCGTATGTAAGCTTCACAAGTCAATTTATGGTCTCAAGCAAGCCTCGAGACAATGGTATTCAAAATTTTCTCAAGCCTTGATCAAGTTTGGCTTTTTCACTCCAACGATTATTCTCTCTTTACAAAGAGTCATGGGTCCTCGTTTATTGCTCTTCTGTTTATTGTGTGATATCATCCTTACTACCTTCACCTCAAGCTATTGATGAGCTCAAACAGTTTCTGATACACAGTTTAAGCTAAAAGATCTTGGTGGTCTCAAGTACTTCCTTGGTCTTGAGATTGCCAATCCAAACAGGGTATTGCACTTTCTCAACGTCATTAACCTTACAATTGCTTGAGGACTCTGGTTACTTGGCTTGTAAGCCACTGCTGTTCCCATGGATCCAAAACTCAGATTGACTGCTACTGAAGGTGAATTGCTCTCTAATATGCACAATAGACGGCTTATTGGGAAACTTCTTTACTCACCTTTGTCTCGCCCAGATATCACTTTGCAGTACAAGCTCGCTCAATTCTTGGCCAACCTCGCCTTCTCATCTCAAGGCGGTGCATCATCTACTTCGTTATCTCAAGAACAGTCCTGGCACGGGTTGCGTTTTCATCTCATCTTCCTTACAGCTTAAAGATTCTCTGATGCTGATTGGGGATCATGTCCTGATTCTTGTCGCTCTGGTTACAGGTTTTTGCATCTTATTGGAGACTCTTTAGTCTCTTGGAAGGCCAAAAAGCAGACCACCATCTCTCGATCATCAGCTGAAGCTGAGTACGAGCTCTTTCCTCTACTGCCAGTGAGCTCATCTGGTTGTAGCAACTTCTTCAAGATTTTCAAGTCACAGTTGCTTCTCCTGCTTTGCTTATTGTGACAATCAAGCTGCGATACATATTGCCTCTAATCCAACCTTCATGAATGCACTAAGCATATCGAATAGATTGCCATTTTGTTCGTGAAAGAGTTGCTTCAGGAGTTCTCAAATTGTGCCATTCGTTCTCAATACCAATTGGCTGACCTGTTTACTAACCCCTTCCCTCTACTCAGTTTTTTTCTTTGTTGTCAAGATGGCTGTAAAAGACATTTACCAGCCACCTTGAGGGGGAGTATTAGGGTGTGTAAATATTGTAAATACTGATTAGTTGTTAATCTTCAGATTAGTTACAGATTAGTTAGTTAGTTAGCTTCACTAATTACATTTTATGTTATAACTAATCCATTGTAATAGTGACTATATATAGTCTGCTTGTCTGCTTCTATTTAGGTTGACTAATAATAAAGAAAGCAGTTTATTCTTCATTCTCTCTCTCTTCTCTCAGCTCATCTTCTTCTTCTTCACGAAGCTTAATAGGATCATTTATTATATTGTGACTTATCTAGTTTTTTGAGTTTATACGGTATTGTAGGGTATTCAATAGACGGTAAGAGGTGTGTGCAAGCTTGGTCTTAACATCACAGTTACCCAAAAAAAAAAAAAAAAAAAATCAAATCATAAGTAGAATAGTAACATAATGAGTCTTAGGCTCATTCAAAGTAAAGTACATTTTATATGGAAGGCAAGGTCGTCGTAAGGTCAACATGCTAAAGTTAATTTCCAAAATTCCATGACTTAATCATGAAATTAAAAATTAAAAGTTATTGACATGATTGGATTTGGGACATGTAGGCTTAGATTTTCTATTTATGAAAATATTATAAGAATACTATTCCGCGGGGTATTGGAAATTCTAAAGTTTGCGCGTTTATTATGTGGCATAATCACCTTAATAAAATATGTAATTAAAATCAATATACATTGTGTAATGATTTTACACTACGCTTTTAATGTTAATTTCCATGGCTTCGTTTGGTTGGATTTTGGGAATACTACTTTTAGTATTCCCAAAAAAGTTAAACAGTAAAATACCCAAAAACTCATAATATTATTCAACTTTATTCAAAATTTTTTAAACCCCCTAAATTTATTAATTCAATTAAATACCCCTAAATATTTTTAATGTTTTTGTTACGGCGACTCCGGCCACCCTCCGACGGTGGTGGCCGGCTGTCCGTATTTGAGGGTGGATTAGAGGTGTTTTTGTTAACTTTTAATGTTTTATTATAAGGGGTGTTTTATAAAAAAACAAACATAGGGGGTATTTTACAATTTGTAAATCCTACATCCCACCAAATTCAACTTTTTTTTTAACTTTTTTCAAAAAACTTTTCCCAAAAATACAAAATTGTGAACCAAACGGAGCCCATGATTCTTCCACGACTTAATCATGAGATTTGGGTCACATAGACTTAGATTTCTATCTATTCCGCGTTACTATTCCCATTCTAAAGTTTGCACCTTTATTATGTGGCATGGATGATGACCTTAATAAAATATTCATTGAACAATTTCGACCATTGAAATACTCTTTTTAGCCCTCAAAAGACTCTTTATTGTAATAAAGAGTAAAATAAAAAGACAAAAAAATTCTAACCCCAAATTAATAAAACTAACATAATGACCATCAATATTTCAAGTTTCATTCATCAATACCCTCTTCTTCATCTCTTTTAATTTTGTGTTTTTTTTTTTTTTTATATAGTATAATGCACCATAAGTAATTTGACATGCTATTGAAGATATAATATTTAAAAGTATATCGTTTATAATAAAAATTTAGTTAATCGAAAATTGTAAATAATTTCCTCTTATTCAGCAATCCAACAAGGAGAAGCTGCATTCAAAATTTTATTATTCAATTAAGGGGTTTTTCTCAACCCCCAAGGTAGGTTTAATTAAATAACAAAATTCCTTCTAAAATTTTAGTAATAACATAAATTCTTTTGGTTGCGTTTGGTAGAGTATTTAGAATAGTATTTTTGAAAAAGTTGAGTTGGGTTATTATCACAAGAATAAGATTTGAATTTGAAAATGTGTTTGATAAATTTTTGGAAAACATTTTCTAAAAATATTTAGATTATTTTTAATCTTTTATACTTGTTAATTTATCTAAACACACCATACAATAAAATATTAAAAATTAACAAAAATACCCCTATTTACCGATTAAATGCCGACAACCGACCACCACAGTTGGAGGGTAGTCGGAATAGTGCATGACCCACTGAATTTGACCAGTTGTGTGTCGATTTAGCCATTGATAGCCAAATTTGGCCACATTTGGTTGTCAATAATGGTCATATCTTGGCCGTCGTTAATGACCATATTTGGCCAGATCTGACCTATTCATCATAGATCTTTCCAAAAAATTCCAAATCGGTGCACAACAGCCACATCCAGCCGGTCGTGCGTCATTCCAGCAAATTCCAGTCACCTTCCGACAATGGTGGTTAGCTGTCGGGAATATATGGGTGGATGAGGTATTTAATTAAATCAACAAACCTAGGGGGTTAATAAAATCTAAATATTTTGAGTTGAATAGAATATGATTAGATTTTGAGAATATTAAAACAAATATGTATTTTGGGTAGGATTGGATAGGACTCGAACGGGAAAAATGAAACAAACGCAACCATTGTGTGTCTTTAGAATTTATAATGAATATTTACCTAATTGTCATCTGTCATTTATTTTAACACAAACAACTTAAACGGCAAAAGGATTTCTGTTATTACAATGATCATGAAGAGATTTTTGTTATTTAATTATGGCTAAGAGGGATTACTGAGATGTTGGGGAGGTGACTCTGTCACTCTTTACTCTTTAGAGTGAATAGGTAGATGCCCAAGGCTAGTTTTTTAAAAAATTTCAAAATGTCAAGGGTAATGTTTTGTTTAATATATTAAATAGGGATTATTATTTAAAACCCCGACGCTTGGTCAAAGCTATAAGGCCTTTTTAAGTACCAGTAATAATTTGTTTGTCAGACGTTAACGAAATCCCGTTAAAGGAAGGGTAAAACATGCGTAAGGTTTTTTTTTTTTTTTCCTCGTTTTGGCAAACATTAGGGGGTTAAAAGTAGTTATCCCTTTCTTTTTTGTAAGCATTTATTTAAGGTTAAAAATAAAAAAGTATTTAGCCTTTACAGCTATATGAATTGTTAATTTTGTTAACGTCTTAAGGAGGTTTTTCTATTTTATTATTTCATTATCCTAACGTGAGGAACACACCAATTAACTTTGTAACACTGAGGAAAATCAACATTCCTTTTGGGATAAAGAGGTGGGAAACTTCGTAGAGGACCTTATGATTTATGAAAGTTGATTTTCTTCAAGAGATTATCAAGCAATCATTCATAATAAAGAAAGGGCCCCGAACGATTAGCTGATGTACCATAAAAAAAAATAAAAAAAATAAAAAAAAAAACTTTGTAACAGTGAATCCGGATGGTAACGCGAATTTTCATTTGAGTCAAGTATGGGATATTAAAATAATAATAGAAGTCAAGTACCCAAAGAACTCTATAAATAATATTATTGATTCCTCGTTTACTTCAATGACCATCAGCGCTGCCCGTTGGAACATTGATTTCTCTTTATCGATCTTCTACAACAAAACCCAGATCACCATGTCCACCAGCTCCACGAAGAGGGTATGTATTGAGTCTAATAATTTTTCTTATGATGAAAACCAATTAAACTTACTCTACATGAATTTAATGATAGAATAATTAAAATTTGTGTTATAGATATCTATATCTATATCTTTATATATAAAAATTATTAATTTATTACTTTACTGGTTGGGTTTTCAGGTTAGAATAGTATTCGGTATTAATATGGATAGCCCCAAATCTCGCTCTAAGGCCATGTCCATCGCTGCTGGCTGTAACGGTAAAAAGAAGTTGATACACTTAGTTATATGATGATAAATAAGTTTGATTGATTTTGATTAATATATAGTAGCATATATATATATATATATGTGTGTGTGTGTGTGTATATAACATGCAGGCGTGACACAAGTGACTTTTCTAGGAGTGGAGAATCTGGAAGTAATAGGAAATGGATTGGGCGCAGTTGATCTTGCAAATTTGCTATGTAAGAAAGTAGGGGATGCTCAGCTGCTGTTTGTTTCTACTGATGAGGCTGGTGCAGGAGGCGGCGGTGGAAACATTCATAGAGAAAATGGAGGATCGGTAAATACATATACATATGTGTGTGTATAAATATATATTTCGATTCATGTTACAACAACTATTAATTTATTACTTTACCGGTTGGGGTTTCAGGTTAAAATAGAAATCGATATTTGTATGCGAAACCTCAAATCTCGCTCTAAGGCCATGTCCATCGCCGCTGGCTTTACCGGTAAAAAGAAGTTGATAAATGTAGTTATATGATGAATAAATAAGTTTGATGGATTTTGATTAATGGTAGCATATATATATGTGTGTGTATATAACAGGTGTGATACAAGTGACTTTACAAGGAGAGGAGAAACTGGAAGTAATAGGAATCTGGTTGAACGCTGTTAAGCTTGCAAATTTGCTACGTAAGAAAGTAGGGGATGCTCAGGCGGTGGATGTTTCCACTGATGAGCCTGGTGGAGGAGGTGGCGGCGGAAACATTCATGGAGAAAATGGAGGATCGGTAAATAACCCAACTGCACAAGAACTACCGGTAAATTACCCAACTGCTATATGCTTTGAGAAAGTTTATAGTGTCAAAAGACAATACATGCATGTTATTAGAGGGTGATAATAACTAATAAGCTGTTGTATTCTAGACTTGTTCTTCTGCGAATTATATTAGGGAAAAAAATTGAGATTTAAGTTGCAGATCCGAAGATGTAATTTAAATTAAATTGCAGATTCTATCGCAGCTTGAAGAGAAAGTTGAGTTTGAGCCTTCCAATTGAACTGGAATTTTCAGGAGTTTATATATAATTAATTCGGATCCAGTGGGTATTGTTTTATGTTTAATTAATTATATTATATTAAACCTTTGTCGTTGATTTCAAGTTTCTTTTCCACCCCATACTTTTAAAATACGACTTTTCTGTCCAAAAAATACATTTGATTACATTTTCTTGCTGACCTTACGAATCGTCAGCCGATTCTAGTATTGTTGCACCCTCACACTACTATCATTCTCTTTCCCAATAATCACTTATTAAAACCCCTTAAACCTTACTTTCGTCAACCCCACCAATTATTAACAATTGAGCAATTAGGGTTTACGTAACCACCAATTTCAAGTCAAATTTCGATCAATCATGACTATCAAAAAACTCACCAGCCTTCTCTCTTACAAAACCCTATAATAATGGACCGAGTTTGCTCACTGTTTGTCATCTAACCAGAAAGTTTTTTTTTCTTTTTTTTTTCCTTCTTCTTATTTCTTTTTTGTAATAAATAACTTCTAAACATTCTTCGCTATGAATTAATTAATTAACAAAGAGGATAATCACTCTTATATTATAACACCAAATAATTACAGCCTCCGGTGACGACGGCGGTTTTGAAGCTGGGCTATCACTGCGAGGGTTGCATCGAGAAAATTAAGAAGACACTGCTAAAAACCAAAGGTGAGTTTGAGTGAATGATCATTGCTACTCATTTCCGTACCGTTACTGTTATGGCGTCGTTTTCAAAGTCTGCGAATTATGTTGGCTATGTATAAAATTTAATGTTGCTTACTTAATTACAGGAGTGCTGAGTATGACAGTGGACAAGCAGAAAGAGCTGGTGACTATACAAGGAACAATGGACGCTAAAGCGTTGGCTCAGACTCTGAAGGAGAGACTGAAGAGACCCGTTGAGATCGTGCCACCTAAGAAAGAAAATGAGGAGAAAGAATCCAACGGTGGCAGTGATGATGAGGGCGAAGATGGTGGGATAGAAGATGATGCTGAGAATGAAGGAGGAGGAGGAGGTGGCGGTGGAAATTTGTCCGGGCTGGGCTATGGATACCCGTACCCGTTTAGTGGATACGAATACGGGTACCCGGTCGTACAAGTGCATGCTCATGCTCCCCAGATGTTTAGCGATGAAAACCCGAATGCTTGTTCAGTGATGTGATATTATAGGAAGGAGAGACTTAAAAAATGAAAATTGTAAATAATGAATAGAGTGGGGGAACATTTTGGGTTTAATGCTCTTAATCTAGTTTAGTAATGGTACCTCCGTTTAATTTAAAATTTTCCTTTCCCTTTTTGAACAGCAATGTCTCTTCTGCTGAGAATATCAATGAAGAGAAGAGTTATCAACGTAGTTCTTCATCCAACTGCAATAATGGTGAAGGAGTGTGAGGGAATTTATAGGCGTGGGGATGATTAAAGGTAAATTAATTAATTTTTTTTCTAGTTTCATAATCATTTAAAATATCCACAAATATGTTGATTAATATAAATCAAGATAATGTATTAGTAGTGTTTTTGAACATCAGCAATTCATAATAAATTTTATATTTTTTAAACAACACATGATGTCAAGGATAATAAATTAGTAGACAGTAGTGTTTATGATCTCATTTTTCGGTTTTTTATTTTTTCTTTCTCGTAAATTGTGCTATATGTGTTCCTTTATGAATTTTCTATTTATATTTTCTTAGACGTACATAGTGCTTATCCTATTAATCATACATATTGCAACTCCATGTAACATAAAATTTTAAAAATTTACAAAAGTATGCTGAATATATGATATAACATAAAGGAAGAATCGTAAGACCATATTTCCAGAAATTTGATATCCTATTAAACCTGAAATGGAGATCAAAGTGAAACAGAACAATATCATCCTTACATAACATACGACAGTAACCATATGCAAACCCTTTTCTTCACGTAAGTTCATTCTACTGATGTACTATGCTCGTTTGTAATTAGCCTAATTCAAATAGCCATGAACATAATGGAAAGCGTCATTTACTCTTCTTCTCTTCCCCTGGGTTCTGCACATACATCTTTGTTTCTTCTCTTAATTTTCTGTCGACCGCTTTACAGCGTCGCCTCATAGAAATATTCTTCACACCCATGTTCAGCTTATTGCTGCAACCAAATACATTATTCAAAATCAAAATAGAAGTCACAGTGACAAATGATTAATTAAGCTTTCATTATTAATTCCTGATCAGTTAGCCTTAGTTTGGATGATTTCACAATCGAACTCATTCCTATCAATGACATGTAATAGTGTCAAACATGAAATAAACAAGTGCATCGAGTAAAAATACTTACCCGGTTACTCCCACTCATCATCTCCATGCAACAACTTGTCATCACCTTGCATTGTATCCTGGGATGTCTTCATATCAGTGAGTATACCCTCCAACTTTGAAGTGAATTGATATCCACACTCTGTTTTGAGTTTAACAATCAGACTTCTTTCTGCATCATCAGACTGTTTTCCTGCAAGAAGCCTCTTGGCTAAGTGTTGCTCATAGTACTTCTCAAATATATCTTTCTCCTGGAGGTAACGGAAGAGCATCATGACTTTATCAAGTACATTCTCTACATCCTCCTCACTAACCCCTCTCAGTCCTTTTCGGAGCTTGTCATCCACAAACAAAGAAATAAATTCAGGAGACCGAGAATTCAGGTTAATGAAGTACTCAAAAGACGAATTTAAAGCATTTTGGAATGTCTTGTCATTGTCAAATGCTGTACTGATAATCTTGTCATACTTATCCTTTAAATCCAAAAGACGTTGCACAAAATCTACAGGATCCTTTAATCTTTCTGGATCAATAACTAGCTGCTTACCAGAATCACGAATGTATGAAGTCATGACATCTCTTATTAATATAAGACCGCTTGGAACCCAGCGGAATAAAGAATAAATCCTTCCCAGGTCCTCATATTTGTCATCTGCAAGCATATTAACAATGCCAGAGTTCTCCATATGAACTAATCTTTGCATGTGACTTTCAATCATTTCACTTTCCACCACATTAGTTATTTTGCTTTCACTTTTTACATCCAAGTAATGAGACACTCTCTCAATTTCTTCATTTAGACGTCTTTCAGCTTTCTTTAGGTACTCCCCACAATCACAAGACTCAATGAACTCCTGAGATTCAAGACGGTAAAAATCAGCCGAAACCTCAAGAAAATGCTTCTCAAAATCATCCTGGTAAACAACAGAACCTAAATCCATGAGCATCTTTGTAATATTTCTCATCAAGCCCCTGTTAATAACTTCACCACTCCTTTCTCTCCGTACAAGTTCAAGAAGTGTATCCTGAAGACTAGTCTGGATTTTGCTGGAGTGAATAACAACATCCCTCCACAGATTCAACCCTAGCTCATGTACTGGAGTCTTGTGGGTGCTTGGGATGAAAGTCCTATCCATGTACATAAATATGTTTCTAATCATTTGCAATGCCTTGTTATGATCTGCCCATTTTCTATTCAGCTCTTCCAAGAATAGCCCCCCTTGAGCAGCTTCAATTGATTTGCATATTTCTGTTAGATGAAAAGTCATTGTGGTCACAAGTCCAGAGTATAGTTTCTCACCGAATTTGTGCAGCACCATATTGTAAGCATTCCTGAATATAATGAGGTATGTGAACATCAGAAGCATTAGTTAAAAGAATCATGCCAACTAAATATCAGATGTCACGAAACAGAATTTACATAAACATCAAAAGAATTTGTGAAACTATAGGTACTAACAATTGAAGAAAATATAAACCAAACCATCCTAGGAGTTTGGTAATACACAAACAAGCAAAGAGCAAAACAAAATACCTCAAACAACAAGAAAATGATTTATACATTCAATAATACAGAATTCTCTAGTTATCAAGAATAAACCAGTCAAATGAGGGAAAACAAGGAAACAAAAAGGAAGAAATAAAACTTCCAGATCGATCCAAAAAACAACAATATGATAAAATAATCCATAAACATCCACTAACATTTTAAAGGTAATAACGATACTATAATCAATTTCAAGTCTAATTCTCCAGGTACAATGATGCAAGGATATAAACTATTGATTAGTAAGGCAAAGTTACTTTTCCCAGAAAAATCCAAACAATTTCAATCATTAGCCTTTTAAATTATTCGATCAAAAAATCAGTTCATGACTTGTATAAACCAACACATGACGATTCCAACAAGAATGAGAAACATAACCTGTGATTTTAGGGTAACTAATATACTGGGAATAAGTAAAAAAATCAAGGAGGAAACAAGAGATAAAAGGAAAAGGAAAAAAAAAAAAAATAAAAGGAAAAGAAAAAAAAAAAAAAAAAAACAGAAATACATCTAGCTGAATATACACACGGCAATATTCTTGAACAAGTGACCTCCTGTTTCTTATTATTATCACAGATTTACAACAGAAGATAGCTCTCCAAAACTCAATTTCCACGACGTAAACAGACGAAACATAATAGTCAATAGAGCTGCTTTCCCAGTATTATATAGACTTAATCCTCTATCTTGCACCTCACTGATCGCCAAATGATTGCTAAAACTGAAAAAAACTGACAAAATTTCAGCAATCAGCCTAGCTAATCACACTCTTACAATTGCTTAGGGTCATTTCCAAGCAATACCCACAAAACATAATCACACAAAAGAAAGAACCCGTCACCACAAAATATACATCTCAACCAATTATAATGAACTTCTATGTAACACTACACATTCTTCACAACCTAATAGTTCAAATTCAAAGCTATTCACAATCTCCAAAGAACAACACCCACAAAACAAAACCACACAAAAACCAAAAACCCATTTGCAAAATCAACAAATCAACTCAAAAACACTTAACAAACAATCAATAAAAAATAAATCTAAAAGTGGACACATAAAGCAAAAAAATTTATCACACAAAAGGCTGAGAAATGGACCTATAAAGCTCTTCCATGTTTAGTCCACTATCGTTGTGATTGTAAATCTCGTGAATCGCATGCTCCAAAATCTTCCATGTCTTCTCTGCGTACTTCGGATCCACCACGACCTGGTGCTTGGACGCCTCTATTTGAAACGTCCTCTTCTTTGGACCACTCATCTTGTTTAAAGCTTAAACTCTCAACAAACCCGATTACTCGAGTTGTCTTCGCTTCAAACTTTTGACCCGATTCTAAGAAGTTGAGGAGAATAATTCGACCCGAATTGCTCAGAGAACAAACACGAGGGAGCTCCGCGACCAATGAAGCTCCTTTTTTATAAACGTATTTTTCATCGTTTGTATTTTATACGCGAATTATACAGTCGTCCATATAATGGGAATAAAAAACAAAACTGATTGACATCATTTTCCCATCCATTTCACACTGGTTTAACCACTGACATCCATTTGTTTTATTAGAAAATGAGAATAAAAATATAAAATAATCCTCTAAAAATTCAAAACTCAAAATGACTTACGGACATCCATTTTTCCGCTCACACCTTTACATTTTAAACTCAAAAGACATACAAAATCATTTCATATTCTTCGATTATTTTCGTACTATCTAATAAATTAGATTGGATTGATGATATTAAAATAATAATTTATTGTGAAAAAAACTGTCATATATTATAGGTATAAAATAATAGTTAGACTATTATAACACTAATCTTTTATATAGATTTATAAGATAAAATTTTATTTCTTGATAGATTAATGGGAAGTTAAAATTTGTTGCATTTAATATCAAACTTATCAAGTTTTAAATTAGTAAAGAATCATGGCTAAATATTATGTTTTAGTCTAGAAATTATAATTTAAATATCAGTTATATATTATATATTTGTGTTATTGGTTAATTGAATACTTTGCATTTGAAATACTATATTGATTTTAGCCAGGTAATCCATAAAATTATTAACACTAAGATTGATATTACTGTATTTTTCAAAACGTATTATTGACAATGCACCGTATTAAACCCGTATATACCTGTATCGTATTTTTTCCGTATCTGAATTTTATGGCCGAATTTTTATAAACGTATTTTTCACCGTTTGCCGTATTATACCCATCAAATTCCCGTACCCTTTTTTTGCCGTACCCATATTTACTAACTAGGATTTGAAGTGGCCGCCTCCCAAGTAATAAAATAATAAAGAGTAAACGGCATGTTCACACCCAAAGATTAGCCAAATAACAAGTTTTTACCCATGTGTTTCATTTATTCCAAATTCCCACTATTAAATTAACAAAAATCGTTTAATATAACGGTTAAGGGGGTATTTAGGTCTTTTTATCCAAAAATAATAAACCCTACCCTCTCAAAATTTTCTGCAAACCCAACCCTTCCTCTCCACCTCCAACTCCACCACCAACACTTAGGAGTGTTCAAAAGAACCGATTGAAACTGGAATAGACGGGTACCCGGGATTTGGTTCCAACTCCTGCACGGAACCGGCTGTCAATAGATAGGTTTCGGTTCAAAATTTTTGAAATCATTACTGTGCGGTTCTAGTTTCGGTTCCTATAGTTAGAAATCAGAATTAGGAACCGAGACTAATATAAAATAAAATTAAAGAGTATGGTGGCTAATAAAAACTTTTTTTAGAAAAAGTAATGTAAATACATTTATATTTATAGTTCATAACATTTAAAGTAAGTTGGTTTGACTTTTAAGAATCTACCTTTACAAAGTAATGGAGTTGGTAATTTTGAATTTATAATTTGTAATTTTATTTTTGTTAACAAGTGCCAGGTGGGGGGTACTTGTAAGTTTTTAAAGTTTTTTTGCCATTTTAAAATCTTTTGGGGGGTACTTGTAATTTTATAGTTTACCTAGAACCGAAACTGGAATTGTCATTACAGGTTCCGGTTCCAAATTTCAAGGAACCATCGGTTCCAGTTCTTTCAAAAAATGCAGGGTACCCGGAACTGAACACCCCTACCAACACTAATAACTTCAATCCACAACACGAATACACCTCAAAATCCCGACAAACTGAATTCACTCAACTTTGCCAATCAAATCTCAATCGGAAAAACAAACCTTATCGCACAAAGACGCACAAGATGTGTTTGGCGGCAGCTGGACGGTGAAGTTAACTGGGTGTGCAGGAAGACGGGAGTGGGAGGTGCGGGAGATGAGGTGCAAGGGCCTTCTCTACGTGCGCAGGCATCACGCGAACTATCATTCGCGAATGGGTTTTGCAGTGGCTGGTGGATGGTGTTTGCAATGACAAAGGAAAGGTAGGGGGCTGTTTTTGGTGGAGTTGTTGAGGAGAACTTCAATAATCGCTGACAGCGACGGGAGTAGTGAAGGAAGTGTGACGATGCGTCGATGAGGCAGGAGTGGCAAAGGAACTTCAAAATGGGTTGGTCTTCACTTTTGGTTGCTTTTATTTGATTTTTGGAGTTGTTTGAGAATGATTTTGCAAGAGTTTTTTTTTTATTCTAGTTTGTTTGGCTATTGATTGGGGTTGATTTGTTGAATTTTGGGAGATTAGATTGTTGAAAAAACAACCATTATCCACTCACCCACTAGCGCCCACCATCTGTCTGTAAAAAAGCCATAACTAATGGTGGTTGGGTGGTGGTAGTGGCAATGGAGAAGAGTGAGGAGTGGGAGATGAAAGAGAAGAAGAAGAAGGGAGGGTAGTTTGGTAATTGTACCCTACATATATGGAGTTCACTGACTATGTTACTTTAAGCGTGGGGATTTGAAATAAATGAAACTAGGGGTGGAAACTTTTCTTTTCGCCAATCTTTGGGTGGGAACATGTCGTTTACTCAATAATAAATTGTTATATTATCAAGTCAATGACAGCGTGTGTTCAACCTTACTTCTAATTGTTAACATGAGAAATAGTTGAATCTAAATTTCAACTGTTTAAAATTAAATCCTAGATAACCAAAATATAAACTTGGGGTTTGTAAAATCAAATAATCTAATTAATTACTAAAACAAAGTTATGAATGAAAATCAATATAAAAACAAATTCAGTTCTCGATTCAATCTCATCCTCACAATCGATGTATATTTCAATTGCAACGCAATCCTTCCCTTTCATAGAAGTATCAACCCTAGGCAATAACAAGCTCTACTACCCAAAATTCCCCTTAATTCTGACTAATGAAACATGCTCTTTAACAGTTTCTAACCATTAGACAATCTAGAACAAGCTCTCTAGATTTAATGTAATGGTTGCTTTAATTCCAATGAAATAGGTTAATCTAAGCAACAATCTCACAATCTCAGATTATTTAACTTAGGTTTTGTTATTCAAGTAATAAAATAGAAAGTTTATCCACAATATTCTATTACTAATTGCTCTCGTGTGATTAGGAAAAGATCGATTACGTAATACAATCCCTAATTCTAGCAATCGATATCAATTCAATCAATCTACTAGGCCTGAAGTAAATTAAATGAATCAAATATCATATTCCATTAAAACAGAATAACATAAATCAAATCCATAGAAAGGTAAGGATTACTTTGTCAATTATACCATCAATATGTGTTAGTAATTGAAATCTTCTTGAACTGAATTGAAAAAAATTAGCCAAACACTGTAAATTGAGAGCAATATGTGTTTTTGAATAAATCCCCTTGTGTGTGTTTTTTTTCCTTAAAAACCTAATGTTCTATTTATAGCCCCTTCAAAAACCCCTAAAAAACATGTGTACAGCCTCTCAAATGGTTTATAACTCAAATTCCTAAATTGTAAGCATTGAGTCCTACTCTTTCCAAAATAGGCTTATTAATTTTTGGCTGGAACTTGTGAGTTGATTTCGGGTCAAAAAGCAATTGAATTCGGGTTTGGGATCTTCATGAAAGTTGTAGCTCGGGTTATAAGCCTTCCAACGCATCTTCAATCATCTCACTTGGACTCCTAGAACTCAAGTTATAGCGACTTGTGCCCAAGTTGTGACGGGATTGGATCTTCTGACTTTGATGTAAACTTTGAATACCCAAATCTACTAGGATTAAAACGCATAAGCCCAATCTAAAAAGCTCAGGACGTCTACTTCATACATCAAGAAGACCCCTCTTCAAAAACCTTCCAATTAAACTGGAATTTTCAGGAGTTTATATATAACTAATTCGGATCTAGGGGTTATTGGTTATTTGGTGATAATAATTAATAAGCGATTAGGGTTTGCGTAATCACCTCTCCCAAATCAAATTTCAATCAATCACGACACCAAAAGACTCATCAGCCTTCTTTCTTCAAAAGCCCAAAAATAATGGATTGAATTTGCTCTTTGTTCGCCGCTGAACCGGAAAGTGTATTTTTTTTTTTTTTGGTGGGAAAGTAATATTTTAAAAGTTTATGGAAGAAAAGGTGTTATTAAACCGTTATTTGGGTGGAAAAATTTTGTTAACTCTTTTTTTTTTTCTTCTTCCTTTCTGTAATAAATAACTTTTAGACATTCTTCATTATGAATTAATTGATTAACAAAGAGGATTATCACTCTTATATTGTAACAACAAATGTTGACGCTTGATTTTGGACGCCAACGACTCACACGTGCAAAGTGCTAAGAGAGTTTTAGAAATTGCACGTGATGGATCCATGAGATTTGAATATAGTGTTGAGACTATATATGTTGCAAGAAACATAAATAATAGGCTAACAAGAGAGGTTTTTATAGTGGTTCGGATGCTTAAAACAAATCCTACATCCACTGTTATTTTATATTCTTTGGCTATTTCTATGATATTACCCGTAAGACATACAAAGATGGAGAAATACTTTGTTTACAGAGAGAAATAATGAAGCTCAAATATATGCCTAGCTCTCATATGCCTAGCCCCCTCTTTCGTGAAGAGAAGTGCCAATTTATACATCTTTGAGGTTAATGTAATGAGTGTTTTGCAAGTTGCCTTGACACATAGAGAACTCTCGTCCGTTCATCTCTTGAAATGAGATAGGGTTGGTATGAATATCTTTGAGGAGGAATGGGCTTGGCAGCTAGTACAAAAAGACATTTATTGAGCTGATATAAGTGTCACTTTTTAGGCATAACAGAAGCCCCCCAGCTTTTGGAGTGCGTAATCGCATTTCAAAAACTCAGCTATTTGATCTGAATGGTTGTTGCATTATAGGCTACAGTCTTGAACTGAAGAGCTCGAACTATTCTTGGCGCAATCGAGTGCTAAGAGCTAGAACTGCAATTTGAGAGCATGGAGCGATCCGAAGCTAAGGCTATTCGCAATATCAGAGCTAAAAGTTGATCGCGATTTAAGACTAGGAGCTGATCGCAACCTGAGAGCTAGAAGTTAATCGCGATTTGATAGGAGCTCGATCTGAGAGTTTAAGGCATGCAATTTGAACGATCTAATTCACACAATCTCAAGTAAACGAGTGAGCTTATGAGCTCGATCAGAAGGCATAACGAGCTCGATCAGAAGGCATAAAGAGCTCAATCATAGATCATAACGAGCTCGATCAGAGAGCATAACAAGCTCGATCTAAGATCATAAGAAACTCAATCAGAGAGCATCAAGAGCTCAATCTGAGATCATAAAGAACTCGATCAGAAAGCATAACGAGCTCGATCAGAGAGCATAAAGAGCTCGATCTGAGATCATAATGAGCTGGATCAAAGAGCATAAAGAGCTCGATCTGAGATCATAACGAGCTCCATCAGAAGCATAACGAGCTCAATCAGAGAGCATAAAAAGCTCGATCAGAGAGCATAAAGAGCTCAATCTGAGATCATAAAGAACTCGATCAGAGAGCATAAAGAACTCGATCAGAGAGCATAAAGAGCTCGATCTGAAATCATAAGGAGCTCGACCTGAGAGCATAAAGAGCTTGATCTAAGATCATAACGAGCTCGATCAGAGAGCATAAAGAGCTCGATCTGAGATCATAACGAGCTCAATCAGAAGCATAACGAGCTCGATCTGAGATCATAAAGAGCTCGATCAGAGAGCATAACGAGCTCGATCAGAGAGCATAACGAGCTCGATCTAAGATCATAAGGAGCTCGATTAGAAAGCATAACGAGCTCCATCTAATATCATAACGAGCTCGATCAAAGAGCATAACGAGCTCGATTTGAGATAATAAGGAGCTTGATCTGAGAGCATAATGAGCTCTATCAGAGAGCATAACGAGCTCGATCTGAGAACAAGAGATCATCGATCTCAACGTGCAATCAGCGATCTGAACACCCGATTTGAAGCTAAAGATCAGCGATCTAAAGCTGAAGATCAGCGATCTGAGTGTGTGATCAACTATCTGGCCACGCGATTTGAAGCTAAAGATTAGCGATCTGAAGCCGAAGATTAGAACGACCTGAGTGTGCGATCAGCGATCTAGCCACGCTATCTAGGCGATCTGAACGTGTGATCCAACGATCTTGAACGAGCGATTTGAAGCTAAAGATTAGCGATCTAAAGCTGAAGATCAGTGATCTGAGCGTGTGATCAGCGATATAGCCACGTGATTTGAAGCTAAAGATCAGCGATCTGAAACCAAAGATTAGAACGACCTGAGTGTGCGATCAGCGATCTGGCCACGCAATTTGAGAACTCTGATGCGTGCGATCTGGGACCTGACCACGCCATCGGGGAACTCTAACATAGGTTTAAGACCTGCATGGGCCACCAAACTATTGACACTTGATTTTGGACACCAACGACTCGTACGTGCAAAGTGCTAAGAGAGTCTTAGAAATTGCACGTGATGGATCCATGAGATTTGAATATGGTGTTGAGATTATATATGTTGCAGGAAACATAAATAATAGGCTAACAAGAGAGGTTTTTATAGTGATTCGGATGCTTAAAGTAAATCCTACATCCACTGTTATTTTATATTCTCTGGCTATTTCTATGATATTGCTCATAAGACATACAAAGATGGAGAAATACTTTGTTTACAGAGAGAAATAATGAAGCTCAAATCTATATCTAGCTCTCATATGCCTAGCCCCCTCTTTCGTGAAGAGAATTGCCAATTTATACATCTTTGAAGTCAATGTAATGAGTGTTTTGCAAGTTTTCTTGACACATGGAGTGCTCTCGTCCGTTCATCTCTTGAAATGAGATATGGTTGATATGAATATCTTTGAAGAGGTATGGGCTTGGCAGCTAGTACAAAAAGACATTTATTGAGTTGACATAAGCGTGCTTTTTTAAGCATAACACCAAATAATTACATTCTCCGGTGATGACGGTGGTTTTGAAGCTGGTCCTTCACTGCAAGGGTTGCATCGAGAAGATTAAGAAGACTGTGAAAAAAACCAAAGGTGAGTTTGAGTGAATGATCATTGCGACTCATGTTCTGCACCGTTACTATTACGGCATCGTATTCAATGTCTCCATATTATGTTGGCCATGTATAAAATTTAACGTTGATTACTTAATTACAGGAGTACTGAGTATGACAGTGGACAAGTAGAAAGAGCTGGTGACTTTAAAAGGAATAATGGATGCTAAAGCATTGGCTGAGACTCTGAAGGAGAGACTGAAGAGTGTTGAGTTTGTTGAGAAGCAAGTTGACAAAGAAGAAGCAAGTTGAGTTTGTAAAAGAAGCAAGTTGACGAAGAAGAAGCTGAGCTGTGAGAATTAGTTATGCTGAGTGCTGAGCTGGATGTTTTAGTTAAGAGTTTGTTATTTTTCTAGTTAGAGTTGGTTAAACAGTTATTCTACAAGTTGTATATATAGGTATATGGATGTAAACGTTGGATAAATAAGAAGATTGTATTGTCTCTTCTCTTCATTTACTTTCAGTTCTTCCAAATATATTCTTAACATGGTATTAGAGCCTTGATCTAAGGCCTGAAATTCTTGTTCAAACATCAAATTTTTTTCACAAAGATCTGGTACTGATCTGCCATTAAATTTCAGTTTGGCCTTTGTCAAATCTTTCAATTCTTTTAGTTTGTTCTTCCTCACTCAAACTATTAAGCTAGTTCAACATCAATGGCAACTAAAGGAAATGAAAGCATCTCAACTAGAACTGGTTCTCAGAATAATCAAAATTCATCATCAGTGGACTTCAATCATCCCTTGTATTTGCATCCCTCGGATACTCCAGGTTCTATCTTAGTTTCTTTTCAACTTATTGGAATATAAAATTACTCACTATGGAGTCGATCAATGAAAATTACGTTACTTGCTAAGAACAAAATAGGCTTTATTGATGGAACTTGTAAAAGAGACACAGTTTCAATTAACTTGCAACAGCAGTTGGATAGATGCAATGCCATTGTGGTCTCTTGGATTATGAACTCTGTAAGTAAAGAATTTCTGAGTGGTATAATCTATGCTTCTAATTCACATCTGGTATGGCAAGATTTAAAAGAGAGATTTGACAAAATCAATGGTTCAAGGATTTTTCAATATCACCGAGACATTGTTACTTTAGCACAAGGAACTTCAACTATATCCACTTATTATACTAAACTCAAACTTTTATGGGATGAATATGGATCTATTATACAACTACCTACATGTGAATGTGAGATGTCAAAAACCTATGTGGAACATATGCAGAATCAAAAACTTCTGCAGTTTCTCATGGGACTGAATGAGACATATGTGCAAGCAAGAGGACAGATCTTGATGATGAATCCACTGCCTAGTATCAACCAAGCTTATTCCATGCTTGTGACAGAAGAGAGTCAAAGGAGCATAACAGGATCACCGCATCAGAATCTTCCTTGGAATCCACTATCTTATACTCATCGTCATCATCACAGCAATAGTCCAAGGGAAAGAAAAACCGGAATATTACTTTTGAGCACTGCAATGTGAGAGGTCATAAGAAAGAAAATTGTTATAGGCTCATTGGCTATCCTCCTGACTTAAAGTTCAAAAAAAAAAAAAAAAAAAAAAAAATTCACAGGAAATCAATCTTCAGTCAATAATGTTTGAGCCTCATCTACTAATCATGCAGAGCCTAACAATTCAGGATCTGCTGTTCCAGTATTCTTTAAGGAACAATATGAAGAGATCCTCAAACTCTTGAACAAAGATTCAACTACTTCTACAGCAGATGGAATGGTGAACATGACAGGTATAAAATGTTTTTTATCTTCACTAGGTGAGAAACAATCCTGGATTCTAGATACAGGGGCTAGTCATCATATGTCTCCTTGTATTGATCTATTATCAGAATTAACATCTTCACCTGTTTCTACATCAGTTTGACTGCCTAATGGTCATGTGTCTAAAGTTTCTCATATTGGATCACATTATCTTGCTGCTGACCAGAAACATACCAATGTTCTCTATATTCCTGATTTCAAATTCAACTTGATTTCAGTTGCAAAGATGACAAGAGATTTGTCTTGTTTCATCTCCTTTTTTCCTGATTTTTGTATACTTCAGGACCTCTTCAGTGGGAAGGTAAAGGCGATTGGTAGAGAAGCTGAAGGTTTATACTTTTTACTGCCTCTCAAACACCATGCATCACGAGCTGTGCCTCCACATCTATCGGCTATTCCTAAGGTTCCTCAAGTTTACGCAGTGCATGAACATCCTTCTACTTTGCCTAATAATTGTTGTTTATCTTCTGTTGAAATGTGGCATAAAAGACTTGGCCATGTGCCTATTCCCAAATTGAAATATTTTCCTTCAATAAAGCTTACTCAGAATGATATACAATGTGTGGCTGATTGTAGAATATGCCCCTTAGCTAAACAAGTCAGATTACCATTTACTTCAAGTCATACTAGAGCATCTCATCCTTTTGATTTATTGCATATGAATGTTTGGGGCCCTTATGCTCATCCCACCGTTGATCATCATAAGTTCTTTCTCACTATTGTAGATGATCATACAAGAATCACTTGGGTTTTCCTAATGGGACATAAGTTAGAAACCATACTCCATCTTCGAAAATTTTTTTTGCTGGTCCAGAATCATTTTTCTGCTTCTATCAAAGTCGTTAGATCAGATAATGGAGGAGAGTTTTTTAGCACTACTTGCACTGAGTTATTTACATCCTTGGGCATTATTCATCAGAGTTCTTGCATTTAGACCCCCAACAGAATGGGGTGGCAGAACACAAACACAGACACCTGTTGGATGTAGGTAGATCCTTGAAAATCCAAGCTAGAATTCCCCTTCAATACTGGGGAGACTGCATTCTTACTGCCTGTTATTTGGTGAACAGGTTATCCTCCCCTGTTTTAGGCAACAAGTCCCCTTATGAAATGTTACATGGCACATTACCACCAATTGCTCATCTTCGGGTATTTGGTTGCCTTAGTTATGCAACTCATTTCACTTCCACAGATAAATTTGCTAAGAAAGCTATTCCAGCAGTTTTCATGGGATACTCAGCAACTCAAAAGGGATATAGGTTGCTGAATTTGGAAACAAACATGTTTTCTGTCAATAGAGATGTAAAGTTTGTTGAGCATGTTTTCCTATTTCTTTCTCAATCTTCTTCAGCAGCTTTGCCTCCTTATCATTCCCTTTCACCTGCATGTCCTGATGATTATGAGTTCTATTACAACCGATTGATGCATCACACCAACCTTCTCCACCTGAAAATTCACCTGTACCACTTGCTTCATCTGAGTCCTCTGAACATGTCCCTTCTCCTGCTATTTCATCACCTACTATACCTCTTCCAGTCCTTAGAAGATCCTCTAGGACTGTTAAACCCCCTATTTGGCTCACTGATTATGTCTCTCCTGCTGCTCATTATGCAATCACCAACAATGTTTCTTACAAACATCTTAAACATTCATATCAGTGTTTTCTCACTGCTATCCCTCACATACATGAGCCTACTACATATGAAGAAGCTGTTCAGGATTCCAATTGGGTGGTTGCCATGCAGGCAGAATTAGATGCTTTAGAGGCTAACAAAACATGGACTTTAGTTCCTTTTCCACCAGGCAAATCTGCCATAGGATGCAAGTGGGTATTTAAGGTCAAGTATCACTCCGATGGCAGCCTTGAGAGCTACAAGGCACGACTTGTAGCCAAAGGATACAGCCAACAGGAAGGCATTGAGTATACTGACACATTCAGTCCAGTTGCTAAAATGGTAACCGTAAGGAGTGTCTTGGCTTTAGCATCTATTAATGGTTGGCCACTTATGCAAATGGACATATATAATGCATTTTTACAGGGGGATCTTTTTGAGGAAGTTTACATGGAATTACCTAAAGGTTTTCGCAATCAGGGGGAGCCATTGGTTTGTAGATTGCTCAAATCCTTGTATGGATTAAAGCAAGCCAGCAGACAATGGAATATCAAGCTGACAAAAGCATTGATCAAACATGGATATCAGCAGAGCAAATATGACTACTCTCTATTTACTAAAAGGAATGACAATAAGATAGTGATTTTATTAGTTTATGTAGATGATCTTTTAATCACTGGAAATGATCAAGAGATGCTACAAAACTTGAAATCTGTTCTACAAAGGAGCTTCAAGATAAAAGATCTTGGTGAGTTGAAGTACTTCCTTGGCATTGAGATTGCTAGATCAAAGGAAGGATTGATTATGAGCCAGAGGAAATATGCGTTGGAACTCATATCAGAAGCTGGACTAGCCGATGCAAAGCCTGCCAAGACTCCACTTGAACAGAATTCAAAACTTACTTCATTCGAATATGATCAACAGTTTGAACCTGCATCAGAGGATAAGCTGCTAGAAGATTCATCCATTTATAAGAGGTTGATTGGTAGGCTGCTTTATTTGACTATGACAAGGCCTGACATAGCCTTTTTTGTTCAAACACTTAGTCAATACATGCATGCACCTAAAGAGTCCCACTTAGAAGTAGCATTAAGGGTTGTTAGGTATATTAAACAAAGTCCTGGTCTGGGGTTGTTAATGCCCTCAAGTAATGAAATGAAGCTTGTTGCATATTGTGATTTGGATTGGGGAGCTTGTTAGATGAGTAGAAAATCAGTGAGTGGATATTGTGTTAAGCTTGGAGAGTCTCTTATATTGTGGATGTCAAAAAAGCAGAGTACTATAGCTAGATCATCTGCTGAAGCAGAATACAGAAGCATGGCAGCATGTGTATCTGAGATAATCTGGTTACTTGGTTTGTTTGATGAATTAGGAGTAAAAGGAATAAAATCTGTGTTGTTACATTGTGATAACAAAGCTGCATTACAAATAGCAGCCAATCCAATGTATCATGAGAGGACAAAACACATTGAGATTGACTGCCATTTTACAAGAGAAAAAATCCAGCAAGGAGTCATACGCACAGAGTATATTGCAACTGGAAATCAGATTGCAGATATTTTAACTAAAGGTTTAGGTGTACAACAGCATGAGAAATTAATAGCCAAACTGGGTATTAAGGATATCTACAAATTGTCAACTTGAGGGAGAGTGTTGAGTTTGTTGAGAAGCAAGTTGACGAAGAAGAAGCAAGTTGAGTTTGTTAAGAAGAAGCAAGTTGACGAAGAAGAAGCTGAGCTGTGAGAATTAGTTATGCTGAGTGCTGAGCTGGATGTTTTAGTTAAGAGTTTGTTATTTTTCTAGTTAGAGTTGGTTAAACGGTTATTCTACAAGTTGTATATATATGTATATGGATGTAAATGTTGGATAAATAAGAAGATTGTATTTTCTCTTCTCTTCATTTACTTTCAGTTCTTCCAAATATATTCTTAACAAAGAGGCCCCTTGAGATCGTGCCACCTAAGAAAGAAAAGGAGGAGAAAGAATCCAATGGTGGCGGTGGTGATGAGGGCTGAGATGGTGGGAAACAAGATGATGCTGAGAATGGTGGAGGAGGCGGTGGTGGGAATTTACCTTGGCTGAGCTATGGATACCCGTACCCCTTGAGTGGATACGAATATGCATACCCGATCGGACAAGTTCATGTTCATGCTCCCCGGATGTTTAGCGATGAAAACCTGAATGCTTGTCCAGTGATGTGATGTACTTATAGGAAGAAGAGATTTAAAAAATGAATAGAGTGGGGGGCCATTTTGGTTTAATGCTCTTAATCTAGTTTAGTAATGGTACCTCCGTTTAAAATTTCTCCTTTCCCTTTTTGAATAGCAATGTCTCTTCTCAAATTACAGTAGCTTTAATTTTCTCTTAATAATCCATCCACCATAAGGGTACGTATGAATTTGTTTAATCTAAACATTATACATGTAGCACGAGTCTTTAATATTCAAGGATTAATTATTTTACTGTTTCAGCAAAAGATGTATATACTATATATATTGATGGATGTCCAAAGCTCTGACACTGCTGGATTTCCCCGTAATAAAAAATAAAGTTGGTGCATATGTTTAATTGTTTGAGTTAAATGAATAAACATCTTTCGGATAACTTTGATTGGTTGTATTAATTCTTATAATCCTCTCTTGATCAAGAAGTAATTTAAAAAAAAAAAGGTGACGAAAGCTTCATTTACTCTTGTTCTCTTCCTCCGGGTTCTCCACAGACATCTCTGTTTCTTGTTTTAAGTTTCTGTCAACTGCTCTACGGCGTCGCCTCGTAGAAATATTCTTCAGACCCATGTTCAACATATCGCTGCAAGCAAATACATTTTTCAAAATCAAAGCAGACGAATGATTAATTAAGCTTTCATTATTAATTCATGATCAGTTAGCCTTAGTTTCGGTAATTTCAACATCGACATGTAATAGTGTCAAATATGAAATAAAATACTTACTCCCACTCATCATCTCCATGCAGCAACTTGTTAATAATATTTGATTGTTTTTATTAATTTACTGGTTTAAGCAAAAAATAGAGATCGAACTTGTTTTGCAAACCTCAAAGTCCCAGTCTAAGGCCAAGAAAGTGGCCGCTGGCTTATCCGGTAATGAAAATATAGAGTTCGTGTCAGTGGGCATTTAATTATTTTATAATATATGGTAAGAACGATCATCAATATATTAGGGAGAGCTTCTATAATCATCTTCAATTTGGCCTTCACAATCATCTGAATGAATAACAAGAAATTATGTTTGTGGACATCAAATTGTTTATTTGTAGATTTTGACTAAACTGAATCCATAAAATAGAAAAGAATTCATAAAAATTTGCACAAATATGATTATGAAAACTAAGAATTAGGGTTTACGTAAAATAATATAGATAAAATAGAAATAAAAGTTTACATAAAGAGTGACTTTTCTCCTGGATGGATATTTTACAAAGTGAATTTGTTAAAGAGTGACTCTAGTCTTGGATGGATATTTTTTCCAAAGTGCATTTCTGTGGGTCGATACATCGATGTTCGTAAAAGTGTTGGGACAGAAGAAAAGCTCAGTCAAACTGCATGCCGCACTTTTTTCTTAGCTTTGCTGTGATGAGTTTATGTGCTTTAGCAGCGTCCAAAAAAACCTCCAATTACCTCGATATACCTCTGATCTCTGCAGCCAAAATAGAGTGATAAGAAAACTAAATAACTCTAGCTAAACAATGTTCAAATCAATTAACCCTCTTAGACATGTTGCTGGGTTTCTGCTGAGAATATCAATGAAGAGAAGAGTTATCAATGGTGTATTGGTAACCATTTGACACAAATAGTCAAAACAAAGTCATCCTATTTCATTTCATAAATTCTCATAATCTTATCCTATTCACTACATAACATAAAGATATAAATTACGCCCATTAATGAACAAGAAAATGAAATTTTTTCACTCAACATAGTGGTTTTACCTAACCATATAAAATTTATATTAAAATGATTTTTTCTTAATTTAATTCCATCGAACAAGTTAATATATGTAAGAAATTTTCCAGATGATTGGACGGTTGCCTAGTTTAGCTAATTAGGAGCCTCTCTTGATCTAAGTTTTACCTAAACAAAATACACTATTGTATATATATATATATATATATATACATATGAAGATGCTCACATCCATACCTCTATCAATGGAATCGCTTTCTCATTAGCTAGATGCTCATTCTCATATTCGTTTGTGCGACTAAAAGAACCAAGAATTTTTTCATCCTTTATGAAAGTGAAAACAGCAGCAATAACAGCGAAGACTAGTAGCAAACAGCAGCAATAACAGCGAAGACTAGTAGCAAAACCGGCGTTGTATAATTGTTGTTAATCTTGATGCCCAAAAATGCCACAAATGTGGCAATCAACTGAACAACTGAGAAGCCAATCTCCACCACCCCAAGTTGCTTCTCAGCATGTACTCTGGTACTTTCCAGCACACAAGTCAAAATCGTCATGGAAAAACCAAGTACTGATAAGAGAAATGCCATAAGAATGATACTCCTGTTGCTTTGCCCATAGACATCCAAAACCAATGATATTGTTTCCAACAAAACGAAAAACACCGCAAGTGCACGCTTGCGTGCACAAAGTAACTTATATCCCTACAACAATAATTTTGAGAGACTCAAGCCATCTGATATATTCAAAAGCAAAGAACTAAAATGACCCTCTTAAACATTCTTAAAACTGAAAATTTTATGGACACTTTTCTGCATAAACAAAGGAGAAAAACAGAGGAACAAATAAAGACAAAGCTAATAATCTCCACTATCCTTCCCATCAAGTATGGAGGATAAATATATGTAGTCTTTAATTTCACAAAAAAGTTTGCTCAATGCTCACCTGGCAGACCAAAGAGCTGATGGGTGAAAGGAGACCGGTGGAGAAGCAGCTTATATCACTCCAAATCACGTCCAATCTTCTTCGGCTACCAGATCTATTTCCTTCAATGTCGTTCATGCTTAATTCTGATATCTGAGGCTCTGAAACACACTGTCAATTCTCTATACTCTGTTACAATACAAAGTAGAAACCGGTGGGAGGGGAAAATAATGAAGGAGAGAGTTCAAGAAAGCACACCGTCAATTAATCTCTCCCTACTCTTTTACCAGAAACCGTATGCGTGGAGAAAGTAAAGAGAAAGAGATGGTTCAAAGAATTTTGGAGGAAAAATCTCAAAATCATAATAAAATGGTGAGCATCAGAAAGGAAAGATAAACACCAACATCTAGATACGTACAAGACTTTTGAGTCTTTGTCTTTAATTATAATATTGGCTTTGAGAATTTTCCTTCAAATTTCTTTGAACCATCCTTTCACTTTCCTTTGTGATGCTCACCATTTTAATTGATTTTTAAATGTTTTAACTAAGAACATACAGAACAGTTCAAAAATACGAATTGACAAAAATCATTTCCTAGTCTCTGTATGTCAATATTTCTTAGTTATTGTGAAAAGAAAAAACAGATTAATTTAGTTATTGTCTCATTCTCTAACATGTACGTAAGTTTTATAAAGCTAAGCTATCTAGCAGCTTCATTAACTAAGAACATACAGAACAATTCAAAAATACGAATTGACAAAAATCATAGTAAAATGGTGAGCATCACAAAGGAAAGATAAACATCAAGATCAACATACAAGACATTTGAGTACCTTTGTCTTTAATTATACTAATGATTTGGAGAATTTTCCTTCAAATTTCTTTGAATTATCCTTCCACTTTCCTTTGTGATGCTCACCATTTTAGTTCTAGTTTAATTTACAAACTAATTTTAGAAAGTACCTTTGTTTTATAAAGTATATAAAAAAATATACAAACTTTATTAATTTGTTCTTTGTAAAACTAAATTAAAAAAAAAAAAACATAAAATTTAGTGTAAATTTTATTAAATGTACTTGTGAAATATTTTGCAGAATTTAAAATTTAATTGATATATTTGATAAATATAATTATGTGAAATTTAAAATTTTTAAACATATGTATATATTTTTGAAAGTTTTTCAAAGTCAAGGAGGTCAACAGACCACCTTCCGTCTATGGTCAGTCTCGTACAGTCGTACTATGTAGTTGAACAGTGTTAACATGGGAAATGGGAATATTCCATGCACTCCCAAACTGCTCCCAAACTGGTGATTGTTACTATGCTTAGTGAGGCTGAGGGAGATGGTGACGGAAACAATCAAGAAAATGAAGGATCCGAGAATCCTTCAACAGCGGCTGAGGCGGCGGAGCCACAGCCATGTAATAATAATGACAACCGTCATGGTAATCCTCCTCCAGATAGTCGTACCTTTTTGTAGGGTGAGACTCTTTAAATAAGATTTAAGTTTGAGTTAGTTTAGTTATTTTATTTTGAGTCATAATCTATTTTGATTAAGAGATATAATTACAATATATCTTCATCTCTTATTATAAACACAATAAAGATTGTTTTTTATTATGTTGTACAAGCTGTGTCATCAGACACAGAAGACAAACACAGAGGATCCACTAGTATAGTTTGGATTTACATATCCAACACTAACCATATAAACACATCCATTGTTCACTGTAACACCAACATAAATTGTGGCTCCAGTTTCAAATGACCACAATATTTTTCCTGTCTTGGCATTCATTGCATAGATGGGTCCTTGTTTGTATGTGGATCTATTGGAAGCTAAATATTGTTAGTTTGTTAATAATCAGTTATTAGTATTAATTGTAGTTAGTAGTTTAGTTAGTTAACTCAAAATAGTTGACTTTATTGTATTTGTATATAAGAAAGCACAGTACAATCAATAAACATTGATTCAGTTTCTCCCAAATATCAGTTTCTGCTTCATACGAAAGTTAGCATGGTATCAAAGCATCAAGAATCTGTTTTTCGATCAAAGAATCAGATCAATCAAGTTCTTTTCTGCTTCCGATCAAACTCAAAAGAGTCAAGAAACTTCAATTAGATCTAACCTTCAGTTAGAGCTTTTTTGCCCCAAATTTTCCTGTCTTCAATCGAAGCTTGATTTTGCTTAGAGATCTTCGATTAGTCTTCATTTTGTTCTGATTCAGGTTGAATAACTTTCATTCATCTTCGTTTTTCAGCTCGTTTTAGTTCCAATCTTGTTATCTTAAGCTCAATACCTATGGCGAGTTCAACTAAAGATTTAATAGCACCTTCAATTGACGGTAATTCACCTCTCTATGTTCATCCATTTGACACTTTGGGCTCTGTTTTGGTATCTGAACAACTTATAGGAATTGAAAACTACGGGATTTGGAATCGTGCCATGACAGTTTCTCTTTGTGCAAAAAATAAGTTAGGGTTTGTGGATGGAACGTGCACCAAATTGACAGTTCATTCGAGACTTGTTCCACAATGGGAGAGGTGTAACTCGTTGGTTCTTGCCTGGATTTTCAACTCTATATCAAAAGAGATTTTTAATGGCATAGTTTACTCTACAAGTGCGGCACAGGTTTGGCAAGATTTAAAGGAGCAATACAACAAAGTAAATGGAACTAGAGTGTTTGCTCTTCATCGAGAAATCATCAATCTAACACAAGGCACAAGCTCAACAGCCATTTATTACAATAAGCTTAAATTGCTTTGGGATGAACTTGATTCCTTGATTAGTCTTCCTACCCCTGATAGTACTTCATCAAAAGCCTATTTGGAACACTTGAATCAATTGAAACTATTATAGTTTTTAATTGGGTTGAATGATTCTTATTCTATGGTTTGTAGTCAAATTCTCCTTATGAATCCCTTGCCAAATGTTAAGCAAGCTTACTCTGTGGTCACCAAGATGAAAGTCAAAAGGTCTTAGCTGGAATGAATCAGAATTCTGATGTAACTATTGCTCTATATGCTCACAATAATGGAAAAGTTCATAATCAAGGCCAAAAGTATAAAGGGAAGAAACCATATATTGAGTGTGATTTTTGCCACATAACTGGACACAAGAAGGAATCTTGTTATAAACTCATTGGCTACCCAGCAGATTATTAGTTCCAAAAGAACAAATCCTCCTTCAAAACAAAAGCTTCTGCCAATCAAGTCCACGCTGAAAACTCAACTCCTAATTCTGTTGAAGCAAGAAATTCTACTGCTGTGGTAGGTCCAATCTTGACAAGCGAGTAGTTTAATCAACTTCTTCAATTGTTGGGAAAGGAAAATGTCTTTCCACCAACTGCTAATCTTGCAGGTATACCTGTTGCCCTACTTTCCTGTTTTGATAATAGCAAGTGGATAATAGATACTGGAGCAACTGATCACATGACCTTTAACTATTCCCTTTTAAAATCACCTATTACTGTAGAAAAATCCTCTAGATTTCTTGTAGGTTTACCAAATGGAGCCAAAACTTATGTGAAACATATTGGAATTGTTGATCTAGACAGTAATTTGTGTTTATCTAATGTCCTACACATTCCTGAATTTCATCACAATTTACTTTCTGTTTTAAAACTTACCAAATCTAACAACTGTTTCATTACCTTCTATCCTAATTTTTGCTTAATTCAGGATCTTTACAATGGCAAATTGAAGGGGATTGGTAAGCATAGTCAAGGACTCTATTACTTTGATCCAAATTTGCATATTTCTCCTTTTGTATCAGTTTTTGAAAACTCTAATAAAACTGAATGTAACTCTTTACTTTCTTCACAAGCTGTACATTGCAATTTACAATTCAATAAAATGCCAGTTTTTTCTAATTCGTGTGTGTCATCTTCTATGTCCAAAACTATCACATTATGGCACCAAAGATTAGGCCATGTTTCCTATTCTACCTTATCTAATATGGATTTCAATTTACCCAAAATAAACACATCATGTCTTCCTCCTACACACTGTTTTGTGTGTCCCTTAGCCAAACAAACCAGGCTTCCTTTTCCCAATAGCGCATCACAATCACAACATAATTTTGATCTTTTAGACCTAGATGTTTGGGGACCATATAGAATTCTTACCAATGGTAATGCTATATATTTTTTGACCATAGTAGATGATCATTCTAGGGTGACTTGGTTGTTTCTTATGCAATTCAAGTCAGACACCTTTTCTACACTCAAACAATTCCTCCAAATGGTTCAGACACAACATCATATGCATCCTATTCGCACTAATAATGGGTCAGAGTTTTTTAATACTTTTTGCCATGATTTGTTAAGTAGTAAAGGCATAATTCATCAAAGTTCTTGTGCCTATACTCCTCAAAAAATGGCATAGTTGAAAGGAAGCATGGACACATTTTAGAAGTAGCTAGAGCCTTACATATTCAGTCTCATGTTCCTACCAAATTTTGCGGATATTGTGTCCAAGCAGCAGTTTATATAATCAATAGGTTGCCTACTTTGGTTCTTAAAGGATTATCACCTTTTGAAAAAAAAAAATTAATAAACCTCCTGCATTGGATCATTTAAGGGTTTTTGGGTCTTTGGCATATGCTACCATTTTACCTTCTAAAGACAAACTGTCTCCTAGAGCCATACCATCAGTATTCTTGGGTTATTCCTTAACTCAAAAAGGGTATATTCTTTATAATTTGTCTACTCATTCCATAACAGTTACTAGAGATGTTGTGTTCTATGAACACATTTTCCCTTTTGTTTTTTCTCAGCCTTCACAGGTTACCTTTCCACTTGATTTTGTTTTTACTGAAACAGAACCAGATCAGTCTCATTCACCTCCTAATCATGATTCTCCTTTTGTCCAGATCACAGAACCGATTGTTTCCCCTACCAATATATTATCAAATGACTTTTCTTCCCTAAATACGCTAAGTCCTGCTGACAATCTCATTCCTTCTCCTACCCTCTGGAAATCCAGCAGGAGTGTCCATCCTCCTATTTGGACTCAAGACTTTGTTTGTCCTACTATCCCTCATTCTTCCTCAGCTAATCACATACACTATCCTATCTCTAATTTTGTTTCTTATAACACTATTTCACCCACATATAAAGCTTTTTTATCCAATCTGAACTTGGTTGAACCCTCCAGTTTTCATCAAGCATCAAAAGACCATAATTGGGTGGATGCTATGAATAAAGAAATTAATGCCTTAGAACTGAACGATACTTGGCCTTTAGTACCCTTACCTCTTGGAAAAGTTCCCATTGGATGTAAATGGGTTTACAAGCTCAAGTGCAAAGCTGATGGAACCTTGGACAGATATAAACCTTGTTTGGTTGCTAAGGGGTGTACACAACAAGCTGGTATTGACTATTCTGAAACTTTTTCCCCTGTTGTCAAAATAGTTACTGTTTGGACCGTTTTAGCCTTGGCTTCTATGCTTCATTGGCCTTTATTCCAACTTGATGTTGACAATGCCTTCTTGCAAGGGGATTTGCAAGAAGAAATATACATGACACTTCCTCAGGGTTTTCCACAAAAAAAAGGGCAAAATAATCTTGTTTGCAGGCTACATAAATCTTTATATGGTTTGAAACAGGCCTCCAGGGCCTGGAATTATAAACTGACTTCAGCTTTGTTGCATGGTGGTTTTCGATAGTCCAAGTCAGACTATTCTTTGTTCATTAAAACACTAAATTGTCAAATTGTTATTATTTTGGTTTATGTGGATGACATTGTGATAACTGGGAACGATCAGCATTTGATTCATCAAACTAAGGAGCTATTGCATTCTAATTTTAAGTTGAAAGATTTGGGCATGTTTGGGTATTTTTTGGGGTTTGAGGTAGCTAGATCAAGTAAGGGCATTAGCTTATGTCAGAGAAAGTATGCCTTTGAGCTTATTTCTGAGTTTGGATAATCAGCTTCTAAGCCATCTAGTGTTCCTATGGAGTCCCATTTGAAACTTACATCAACAGCCTATGATGATCAGTTTCCAAATAATAGTGATTTTTAACTTCCTGATCCATCAGTCTATCAGAGATTGATTGGCAAGCTCCTATATTTGTGTATGACCAGACCTGATTTGAGTTACTCTGTGAATTTATTAAGCCAATTCATGCATCAGCCTGAACACTCACACATGGCAGTAGCCCTTAAAGTTGTCAGATATGTGAAATCTGCTCCAGGTTTGGGTTTCTTCTTTCCTGCAGCAAATTCTTTGAGTTTATCTGCATATAATGACTCTGATTGAGCCTCCTGTTTGATGACTAGAAAATCAGCTACAGGATATTGTATTTTTCTTGGTTCCTCACTTATTTCCTGGAAATCTAAGAGGCAAGCTACTATCTCAAAATCTTATTCAGAAGCTGAGTACAAGGCCATGGCCTCAACTGTTTATGAAGTAATGTGGATAGTCCAGCTTCTTCAAGAACTTGGTTTCTGTAATTTGTCTCATTTCCTCTGCATTGTGATAATCAGGCTGCTCACTATATTGCTTCGAATCTCATGTTTCATGAGCGGACCAAACATATAGATATAGACTGTCATATTGTACGGGAACAGCTTCAAAAGGGCCTTATTAGCACTGCCTACATCTCTTCCTCTGAGCAGCCAGCTGACATTTTGGCTAAGGCTCTTGGGAACCAACTTCATGATCATAATCTTTTAAGCAAGTTAGATGTGCTTGATCTCTACCACCCTCCAACTTGAGGGGGGGTATTGGAAGTTAAATATTGTTAGTTTGTTAAGTAGTCAGATAAATATTGTTAGTTTGTTAATAATCAGTTATTAGTATTAAGTGTAGTTAGTAGTTTAGTTAGTTAACTCAAGATAGTTGACTTTATTGTATTTGTATATAAGAAAGCATAGTACAATCAATAAACATTGATTAAGTTTCTCCCAAATATCAGTCTCTGTTTCATACGAAAGTTAACAGGATCCACCAAATAAAACTCCATTGGCAGCGGTAACTGGTCCAGGGGTCATGGCATTGCTAAGGTTGGTCGTGGACCATAGGACACTGCCGTTTTTAGCATCCATTGCCACCCATCCGCCGGCAATGGTGGTGCTCTTGGATGGTCTTAGAGTGTAAGGTTTTGTGTTGGCTGCTGGCAATGTTTGTGTAGATCCTTTTTTCATCTCTAGATGCACTCCATATTGCTCCTCCTCCTAGCCCTCCTGGTCTAGCTTCCTATAATGGAAAGCACATTTCTCTGATTAAAAGCAAAGAAGATCACTAAACAAGTGAAGAAAGATTAACTTTCTCGATATAGAATTTTAAATACGGTTTTTGTTGTTTACTCATTTTTTTACAGTTTTTAACTATGTTCTTAATGTTAAAAACATTAAGATGCAGCCCGGATTTTACCCAAACGAAACATACAACTTAACATAGACCAGACGAGGCTGCCATTAATGAGATCTAAAGCCAAAGCGAAGCCACTTTTTTGAACAGCAACTACAAGATCATGCTTACTCTATCGATCGAGCTATATGCTGAGCATCATTGGTGCCTCTTCGAAATCGGCATCAAGGCTAGGTCCAAGCGGACAATTAAGGTCTAAGTGCTTGTTGCAAGCTCCAAACCATACATCATAGCCCCCTAATTGCTTGTACCACATAATTCTGCTAGTGTCCAAGTCAAGTACCAGGATAGAGTTTGCGTGGTTTTAGGTTTAATACACTTGTCAGGACTAGTTAGAACCGTTTGATTGTTTTCCTCTTCTTGGCATTGGCGTACGCGAAGTGGAGCTGAATAGAGGTTTCCTGTGGCTATATAGACATGGTTTCCAATGGGGTCAATTGATGGGCTGCTTCCCCAAATGGCTGCCCCTGCATATTCCTCCTTCTTGCCAAAATTGTTAGGCAACATGAAGGTTTTCCATAGGATCTTGTCTGTTTTTGCATCTAATTTAACAGTATGCCACCAAAATATATGAACCCCAAGATGCATATCAAATTGAACTAACAGTCAGTGCTGCAGCTTTTAAAAGAAGCCATGAAAGTGGAAATCAAATTTATGTTGTGTGAGGGCATAGGAGACTCGTCTGAATTTATACCTGGCCCGCAGATGGAGCCAGCCAGCCAGGGAGGACCAAATTTATATTTTTTTATTCAGTTGCTACAGAAACAGAATCCGATATGCGGCCTTAAATCTATGACTCACATAAAAGGGTAACCGGGACGATGGTCATTAAAACCATCCACGAACATTGCAAGGGCCCCTGCTGTGTGGTGGATTCGGGGTGATTAGATAAGGAGTAAGGCTCACCAAAACTGCATGCCCCACTTTCTTTCTTAGCAAAGCTGTGACTATGAGTTTAACAGCGTTCAACCCAACCTTGATCTACTTCTGCTCTTCGCATATGAACTTTATTGACTCCAATTAAATGAAACCCTTACCCTCATAGACATGCTGCTATGCTTCTGTCGACAATATCAATGTAGTTATTGGTCCAACTGCAATTATGGTCAAGGCGTGGGGGTAATTAATGGTGAATTAATTAATTATGTGGATAAATTTTAATTTCATTAATTCCACATGAGTAATGCTATGCTTACTCACCATCTTACTAACATCTACGCATAGTACAGGTACCATACGCATAGTATTGGTATTATGTGTAATTTTAACAAAGGTACTAAGACAGTTAGTAAAACTCGTGAGTAAGCATAGTATTTCTGATTCCACATTAGGATGTGAATTTTGGGACTACACGGCATTCGGGTGCAATTTCGGGATAACAGTAAAAAGTAAAACAAAAACACGACAATCACTAACAAATTTTACTAACCAGCATACTAACCTAAAGTATAGTACAGGTACCATACGCATAGTATGGGTACCATATGTAATTTTAACAAAGGTTAATAAGATAGTTAGTGAGAAGTTTAGTGAGTGTGGTGTTACTCAAAGTAAAATTAGGAAATAGATATCCTATTAATCATACATATCCCAACTTCATGTAACATAAAATTTTAAAAATCGTAAGACCATATTTTCATTTTCCATAAATCTGATATCTGACTAAACCTGAAATGAATATTAAAGTGAAACTGAACAGTATCATCCTAACTCAAATAGCCATGAACATAATGGAAAGCTTCATTTACTCTTCTTCTCTTCCGTCGCGTTCTCCACATACATCTCTATTTCTTGTTTTGATTTTCTGTTGACTGCTTTACGGCTTCCCCTCACGAAAATAGTCGTGACACCCATGTTCAGCTTATTGCTGCAACCGTATACATTTTTCAAAATCAAAACAGACAAATGATTGATTAAGCTTTCATTATTAATTCATGATCAATTAGCCTTAGTTTCGATAATTTCAACATCGAACTCATTCTGATTAATGACATATAATAGTGTCAAATATGAAATAAACAAGTGCATCAAGTAGAAATACTTACTCTCGCTCATTAGCTCCATGCAACAACTTGTTATCGGCATCCTCGGGATAACATCGCACCAATATCCGATTGGAACTCTTTGAACCCGACGATGTAATTCTTGAACACTGTACCAAAAAAAATGGTTAAATGGTGAGGAGTGCTTGAATTTCGGCGGAAACTGTCTTAAAGAAACAATGTACAAGTTAATAACTTAAAAGTAATGAAAAATTCTTTGATCACAAAATTTTATAGAAAAATATTTCTCATTACTAAGCAAACAAATAATTAAATATATGCAAATGCTCACATGCATACCCAGAATATGGGAAGCTCATTCTCATAATTTTTTCTTTGTACTGAAGAAACATGAATGTTATCATCCTTTGTGAAAGTGAAAACAGCAGCAATAATAGCAAAGACTAGCAGCAAAACAGGTGCTGCATAATTGTTGTACATCTTGATGCCCAAAACTGGCAGAAATGTAGCAATCAACTGAACCATTGAGAAGCCAATCTCCACCACCCCAAGTTGCTTCTCAGCATGTACTCTGGTTCTTTCCAGCATACAAGTTAAAATTGTCATCACAAACCAAATACTGATAAGAGAAATGCAGCAAGATGGATACCCCCGCGGCTTTGCCCAAACACATCCAAAACCAAAGATACTGTCTCCAACATAACGAAAAGCACCGCAAGTGCACGCTGCTTATGTTCACAAAGTAACTTATATCCCTACACCAATAATTTTGAGGGACTCAAAATTATATATATTCAACACCAAAGAACAAAAAAGACCCTCTTAAACATTCAAAAACAAAGGAAAAAAACAGAGAAACAAAGAAAGACCAAGCTAATAACCTCCACTATCTTTCCTATCAAGAATGGAGGATAAATATATTCTTTAATTTCACAAAAAAAGTTTGCTTAATGCTCACCTGGCAGAAGAAAGAGTTAATGGATGAAAAGAGATCGGTGAAGAAAGAGCTGACAGATGAAAAGAGGTAGGTGAAGAAGCAGCTTACATCACTCCAAATCACGTCCAATCTTCTTTGTCTACCTTGTATATTTCCTTCAATGTCCATGCTTAATTCTAATCTCTGAGGCTCTGAAATACATTGTCAATTCTCTCTACTCTGTTACAATACAAAGTGGTATTGTAACAGATCTTGTATATTTCCTTCAATCTTGTATTTAGATCTTGATGTTTACCTTTCTTTGTGACTCAGATTTCGGTGAGGAAATTTAACTGATACGCATTCCTAACTTTTTATTTGAGAATATAACCTTGAAAAGGTTTTTGATTTTTTTTTTTTTTTTTTTGGGTTAAAAAATATGACATGGCACACTTAAGTGTAATTAAAGTAGCAAAAAGGATTAGGGTGAAAAGATTTAAACATTTGTGGGTTAGAGAATACTAAAGAGAAGTTGATTTAAAATTTGAAAGGCAAAACACATTTCTCTCAGCTTCTGTTTCTCAAAACAAGATTCAAACACCTTCCTCTATCTCGTTTTTTCTTCCAATTTTCTGCAATTTCTCAATTTCTTTGCTCTTTGCATTTTTATTATTCCTTGCCATTCTCGGTTAAGTTATAATGGCTGAGATCCTCAAAGAAATAGAAAAAAACCCATCCACTCCCCAAATTGTAGGCACCATTGGGTCTACCAAAAATGGAGAAGAAGAAGTTGCGGTGGAGCAACTTCCAAAGACTGAAGTTGCTCCACCAGGAGAGGAGACGGAGCCGATAGAAGACATTCTGCTGGCAGAACAAGGGAGGGCAGGAGTTGAAATTGAAACTGAAAGGAGGACGCCGACGCAAATTCCAACGAAGAGGTGGAAGAAGATGAAATTATTGGTTGTTGGTACTAATTTGGGGATATTTGTTGGTGTTTGTTGTTAAGGTCATTGTTGCATTTTGTCAACTAGTTGGAGGGCATCAGAAGAGTGGGTGTTTTAGGCTTCCAGAGGACCGGGGAAACCAAGGGAGGCCATAAGGAGGTTGTTTGTGGTAGTGTTGTGTTGTTCTTCAAATAGGAGTGAGCCTGAGCCGGAAGATGGTGCAGTGATGGTCTTGCCATCACTGTAATTGACCATGGTCCTTGGTGCCATAAAAATCATGGTGGTATCAAGCGTCGGACATGATCGCTTAAGCGATCTAAAATCGCTTAAGCAACAAAGAGTAAAAGCGAAGAATTGCTTAAGCGATCGTGCATCTGGGCAGAAGTTGATTCTGCCTCGGACATGATCGCTTAAGCAACCAACGTTAAAAGCAAATGATCGCTTAAGCGATATAATAAATCGCTTAAGCGATCGTGCGTCTGGGCACGTATTTATTGTCTTGTTCATGATCGCTTAAGTGACCAACAGTAAAAGTGAAGAATCGCTTAAGCGATCGTGCATCTGGGCAGAAGTTTATTCTGCCTCGGATAAATTGCTTAAGCGACCAAGGTTAAAAGCAAAGGATCGCATAAGCGATCGAATAAATTGCTTAAGCGATCGTGCGTCTGGACACTTATTGATTTTGTCTTGTTCGTGATCGCTTAAGCGATCGCGACCAAGTGTAAAAGCATAAAATTGCTTAAGTGATAACATAAATACAACCAGATCTCTTAAGCGACTAAGTCTAAATACACAGGATCGCTTAAGCTAGAAATATAACCTCTTAAGCAATCCAGTGTATTCGAATTATTTTTATTGTATTTCACTAGATCGATTAAGCAATTAACGCTATCTTAAACATATAAGGTGTACGATTCGTTCAGTGGATTATGACCGTTATTATATTTTAATTAAATTAGTTCTTTTACGGCTATATTAAACATATATGGTGTAGAATGTTTACGTCTATATTAAACATATCAGATGTATGATTCGTTCAGTCGACCATGACCGTTATTATATTTTAATTAAATTAGTTGTTTTACGTCTATATTAAACATATGTCCATAAAAATGGAAAAGAAATATTGAAGTAAATTACCTTTAATCGCTCAAGCAATCCCGTCTATTTAGCCTTGGTCTACAGAGTGCAGAACAGATGGTTGCAGAGTTCAATTTTATATCAATATTATATTTTTAATATTACTTTCTTGCCAAGAACTAACAAAAATAATAGAATAACAATAGATCTTTCAGTTTTATGTACGGTGCTGATCGACAAAGACCGAAGTGTTCTTTTCACATTCTATGGAAATGAAAAAATTAATTAATAATTAATAAAAAAAGACTAAATATTAAATAAACATTACGGAATATAATTTCTCACTCAAATGTTCACAATATCAAAAGATTGAGGAGAAAAGAAGCAAATTGACCTTGGTTGCTTAAGTGACATAGGCTATCGCTTAAGCGATCACGACTTGTCTATACTAGATCACTTAAGTGAGAGTTGAGATCGCTTAAGTGATTGTGTATTTGAGAAGGATTATTCTAAGTACAAAAGCAAATTACCTTTGATCGCTTAAGCGATGTCAGCTCTCGCTTAAGCGATCCTATGCAAATAAGCCATGATCGCTTAAGCGATAGCCTACGTCGCTTAAACGACCAAGACCAATTTTCTTTGTATTTTACTATTCCTTCTCAAATTCAAGATCGCTTAAGCGATGTCAGTTCTCACTTAAGATATCCTATACAGATAAACCGTGATCGCTTAAGCGATAGTTGATGTCGCTTAAGCGACCAAGGCCAATTTTCTTCATACTTGTCTATTCCTTCTCAAATTCAAGATCGCTTAAGCGATGTCAGCTCTCGCTTAAGCGATCCTGTATAGATAAGCCGTGATTGCTTAAGCGATAGCTGACGTCGCTTAAGCAACCAAGGCCAATTTTATTTGTACTTGACATTTCCTTCTCAAATTCATAAAAATTAGCTAAAGTGATGTCATTGTTGGCTTAAGCGATTTTGTATTGATAACATCTCAATATTGAATGAATTTATATGCACAATAACATCTCAATATTGAATGAATTTATTAGCACAATAAAAGCAACAATTAAGTAACTAGAAGCATCCTTACTATCATCTATTCAAAACTTCAAACAAAAAGATATCCAATTGTCAACATAAAAAATTGAAAACAACAAAGCATTCATAACAAGTCCATGAGACCAAAAAGGGAATCTCATAAAGTACTCATCAAAACTATTAAAATTGTTTTATGATTCACTAATAAGTCTTCAACAGTTGGCCTTGGCAGCTTTCTCGATTTCATCATTCTTCTTGATGGCATAGCTGAAAATACAAGGACATAAAATCAGTTTAATGCACCACAAAAGATTGACATACAACCAAGAGAAACTAGTGAACAAGTAACAAAATAGCATCTAGCCACTCACCAAAATATTCAACACCCAAAACAACGTCTCATGTCTAATAATAGCCAAGTACCGATAATGCAAGGAAAAAAAAATTATTAACCAATATATTAAGGGTTGACAATCTTTAAAAAGCATTTGAAGAGTCACTCAAGCGATCTGGTGTATCGCTTACTTCATCGCTTAAGCGATCTGGTATATCACGCTTACTTCATCGCTTAAGCGATCTGGTATATCACTTACTTCATCACTTAAGCGATCCAATATGTCGCTTAAGCGATCTGGTGTATCGCTTACTTCATCGCTTAAGCGATCGAGTACAAATAAGCCTGATCGCTTAAGCGATCTGCTGCCATATACCTGATCGCTTAAGTGATTTGCTGCCATATACTAGACTTATACCAGATCGCTTAAGCGATCTGCTACCATATACTAGACTTATACTAGATCTCTTAAGCGATATATTAGATCGCTTAAGCGATCCATTTGATCCAAAACACATTTTCAGCCATCTCCACCTACAATCGGTGCTACCACCCTTAGCTACCTATAATACAAGAAAATATTCAACAAATTTCACTCCTTTCAACTTGCATTACATCAAACACAACCCAACAACCTAAACAACTAAATCAAAATCATAACCCAAACCCAATCCATTATTAAATCTTTATAAATATTAATATAAAATGTAAAGAGAAGATACACATACTTGGACGAAATGTCAGGGGGAGAGGAGTCAGATCTTTGGCAGAGAAGATGTTAATGGTAGAGGAACAAAAAGATATAGAGGAATGAGGAAAAAGAAGATGTAGAGGAAGGAGGAAGAAGAAAATGTAGACGAAGAAGAAGATGCAGAGGAAGAAGAAGATGTAGACGAAGCTAAGAAGAAACAGCAACCAGGGTAAGGATGCGCTAATGGCGGGAGGAAGAAAAAGGTGTTTGGGTTTGTTTGCAAGAATTTTGAGTTTTTGGGAATATAGTATAATTTTTAAAAGATTACACAATACTTCATTAATCATAATTAAGCACTAATCATGTTTAATTATCCTTAATCAATAATAAAGCTATTTAGTTAACAATTTAAAACTTCATAGTCTTTTAATTAAATTTGAAGTTGACATAGCCTTTTAATAAAATGCCCCAGGAAAGGTAAATATCATGATCTAAATACAAGATTTTGATAATTTTCCTTCAAATTTCTTCGAACCATTCTTTTGAACAAGTGGCTTAGGTTTTGGTGCGTAACTCATATGTATCTGAACTTTTTTGTCTCGCATTCACACATATTTACTTGGTTTTGGTGCATAGCTTATAAATACTGAACATTTTTTTTTTTTTTTTTTTTGTCTCCCATTCACACATATTTACAGATTTGAAATTACATTTCTATGGAGACATACAATGACATCGAATTGGAAGCGAAATTTTAGCTCTCTTAAATAAACTCAATATTCTCAAGATTCAAGATAAGATTGCGGCTAAAAGTTGTTGCAAATCCCTTATTTTATCTCGTAAATTTTGATATAAAATGGCTTCCTTTCACTTTAAATATGGGTGCATTTTGAGGGGAAGAACAACACACACATTGTCAAGCAATACAAACACTAGACACACAGAGCTTAAGTTAGAAAAATTAGAGTGTGTGAAAGTGTGAGAGATACTGGGTGTATTTGAGATTTAAGATTGAGAATTCCACCAAATGTTGTATACTCTATTTTGTTAAGAAATTCTTCTTTTATCTTCATCCGTGAACGTCAGTTAAAAAGTCAAATCACGTAAATTATATTATCTTCACGTCAAGGGTTGAAAGATAAAATATCTGCTTACTAAAGGCTGAAGCCCAATTCAATAAGCAATCTTCTAAATCCTTCCCCATTTCAAATTGAGTCTTATATTATATTATATTATCTACTACTCTATATTTGCGTCCATTTAATAACAATCTTATTATTTAAATACATATATGTGCTCGTCCAATAATATTAAGCAACGCTTTAATTTTATTTGGAATTAAAATGTATAAGGCCGTAAATTAATTAATTATGTGGCTAAATTTTGACCGCGTAGATGTATCCTTCCAGCTTGGAAATTTTCCTTCAACAAACTCTAAGTAAATTCGCCGCATTTTCACCTTCTTTTCTTTGTTCCTTGGAAAATTTAGTCTGGCCACCGTGGAAAATAAAGTGTTGTCGAAAACCGCCGGCGTTACAGTTACACGCCTTATTAACCTTTTTACTATTTCTTTTAACTTAACATAAATTTACACAATACCAAAAAGCCCTTACAATAACTTCACAGGCGGAAGGAGTTCCACCTACTCAAAGTTTGGTATAAAGACAGATTGATACCCAAAAGATTTAAAAATGACAAACAAATATTTTCTGTCATATTTTATTAGAGGTTTTTATCTGCTAAAAGATAGTATAGTAATTTCATTTACAGTCACAAAATTTTTAAATTTTAAATCTTTTTTGTTGAGGATATAAACCAGAAATCCTCCAAGAGAGTTCAAACACGATCAAGATTATCAAGAAGAACACAGCAAAAACAGAGACAGGGAGGAATGACAAAGAAAGGAAGAATACACACGGTGTTTACTTGGTTCGGATTTTAACTCAAGAATCCTACTCCAAGGCAGGGTTTGTAAGGCCCTAGTTCGTCCACTATATTGAAGTCAGATACAAAAACTAATCTGAGAATTACAATTCTGAAAGCTTAACTCTCACGTCTTTCTCACTCTGTTTTTCGTTATTTCCAGAAGGTACAGTCCACCTTCTTTATACATGATCCTAAGAGAAGGTTTGACGGTTATCACAACCATGTGAGCTTAGCGTGGTTAGTTAGAAAATAACTAACGTAACAAACGCTAGCCATGCAGCTGAATAACCGTCTTATCTTCTTAACAGAATGAGAGGCATTAACCAACAATCTCCACCTTGACTCTTATTACCATGGTGAACGAAATAGGTACCCTGCATGCCCTTCCAAGACTACAAGTTTCTGAACTCCAGGATTTCCAACGCTGAGTGAAGTTTGCTGGTTGGAACTCCTTTCGTCAGTATGCAGCTGGTTTGTTAACGTAGAAATCTTTTTCATTTCTACCAGTCCTTTGTCAATTATGTCCCTGATAAAGTGCAGCTTTACGTCTATGTGTTGGTCCTCTCTGATACATGCTGTTTTGGTCAGTGAATAGCACTTTGAGAATCGCATTGAACTTGGATACATTCCTGTTGCACCCCCAGTTCATTGATTATTCCTTTCAACCAGAGAGCTTCCTCACTGCCTCTGTTACGGCTATATACTCAGCTTCTGTTGTAGAGACAACCACGCCTGAAGAGAAGATTTCCAACTCACCAGATTTCCTCCAATCGTGAACGCATAGCCTGTTAGGGATCTTCTTTGGTTAAGTCACCTGCATAGTCTGAGTCACAATATCCTTCTACTTCAACCTTGGAGTAGTCTGACCCGTGTACTTCAACCCAACTCAATGGTACCCTTTAGATACCTTAGTATCCATTTAGTATCTTCCCAGTGAGCCTTCTCGGTTTGCTCATGAATCGCCTCACCAACTGACTCCATATGCAATATCACTCTAGTACAAACCATTGCTACATGAGGCTCCCCACAGCACTTTAGAGGAATATCTCCATATCCACATCTTCTTCAGATGCACAACTCATCACGGGCAGCAAGCTTAAAGTGTGCACCCATAGGGGTTGTAACAGGCTTGGCTTCTACCATATCAAAGGCCTGAATGACCTTTTAATTAGTCCTTTTGATAGAGTTAGGACCTCTTTGGTCTGTCCCTATTAATATCAATCCCAAGGATCCTGTTAGCTCTCCCCAGTCCTTCATTTCAAACTCAGATTTGAGCTTCTCTTTCAACACTTGGATCTCTGTTTTATCATGGCAGGCAATGCATATCGTCTACATACAAGAGAGATAGATGTAGCTGTTGTCCTCTAACTTTTGGAAGTACACGCAGCAGTCATGGTAGCTTCGTTTGAACCTTTGCTTGAGCATGAATTCATCAAACCTTTTTGACCATTGGCGGGGAGACTGCTTCAAACCATAGAGTGACCTCTTCAACAGACACACTTTGTTTTCTTCCCCTTTCTTGATGAAGCCTTCGGTGAGCCATGGAATTTTCTCCTCCGAATTCCCTGTAGAAGGCAGTTTTTTACGTCAAGTTGTTCAAGTTCCAGGTCCCTTATGGCAGTGATGGCAGGATGATTCTATTAGGTGGCTAACAACCGGTGAGAACACATCATGGTAATCGACTCCTTCAACTTGGAGTAACTTTTTGCCACGACTCTAGCTTTATCTGGCTTTCTCCCCCCCTGGAATTTCTGGTTTTCGCTTGAAAATCCATTTGCAGCCGATGACTTTCTGATTCTCTTCCTTTTCCACAAGGGTCCAAGTCTCATTTTTTGTGAGAGAGTTCATTTCCTCAACCATGGCTGCTTTCCAGTGTAGCCAGTCCTTGCTTTTTCTGGTTTCGAAAAAATTTTCTGGCTCTTCTATCCAGGAGTCAGCCACGTTCAAAGCATAAGCTGTTACTCTGCATGCGCATGCCAAAGGTATTTGGGGGGCTATTGTTTGAGCATATCTGGCAGGTCTGATCACTTCCCTTCTACTCGATCTCTGGCCAGCTGATAGTTTATAATGTCACTGCTTTCGGCTACAGCTCCACCTGCTTCTTCTGTTTGTTGGATGTCACTTACGTCTGCTGATGTACCTCTCATTCCCTTCATTTTCAAGGTCACTTCTCGTAAGGTGTTTCGAATTCAGTCAGCTCCACCTCAATCTGAGTAGATGCTGTTGTATTTTCTTTGTTTCCTGCATGTTAGTCTTATACGGTACTAGCTCATTGAAAGTAACATCTCTGCTTATTATGGTTTATTTTCAGAGATTATCCATACTTTTTACCCTTTGACACCTTGAGGATATCCTAAGAATGCACCTTTTAGCTCTTGGATCTAATTTCCTACTTAGAGTGAACAAAGGCAGTGCAACCAAATATTTTGAGGTGCTGGTAGCTTGGGGATTTCCTAGCCTTTTGCCTTCAGGGTGAGAAACCTATAGCTGAACTAGGTGACCTATTAATCAGAAACAAGCAGTGTTTGCTGCTTCAGCCCAAAATCTTTTCGGCAAGCCTGAGTCAACTAACATGCATCTACTTTGTCCAATATTGTCCTGTTCTATCTTTCAGCAATACCTTTTGCTGGGGGGTTAGGTGCATGTCTTATGTCTTGATCCCATTAGCCACACACAGTCATCAAAATCCTTATTGCAATATTCCAGTCCATTACAGTCCTTAATGTCTTAATTTTCTTTCCAGTTTCAGTTTCAACTAATTTTTCCATCATGACTTTCCTAAGGGCTTCACTTTTGTGTTTAAGAAAGTATATCCAGACTTTTCTAGTAAAGTCATCAATGAAGCTAATGAAGTATTGATTCCCAGATAAAGACAGAGGTATTTGGGGTGAACCCCACAAATCAGAGTGGACATATTCAAGCACATCAAATGATCTATAAGAAGCATTAGGGAATTTTAGTCTATGGGCCTTACCAAACGTGCAGCTTTCACAGAAGCCAAGATCCTTTACTTTCACTGCTTTAATCAGACTTTGTTTGCACAATTCTTGAAGACCTTTTGAGCTGATATGTCCCATTCTTCTATGCCAGGTTGTCATCTCATCTTGTTCTATGGTGGTCACGGCAGCTTTCCCAGTTAGGACAGTCCCTTGTAGAATGTACAGACCCTGCTTCATAGTCCCCTTCATCACCATCTCTTTATCCTTGAAGACCTTGAGAGTACCTCCACCTGAGGCATACGTCAACCCCTTTGCATCAAGCAAACTCAAAGAGACCAGATTTCTTTTCAGGTCTGGAACATATCTCACCTCCTGGAGGGTCTTTAAACTGCCATCCCACATCCTGAACTGGATTGAACCGATACCAGAAACTTGACATGTCATGTCATTTCCCATAAGCACTTTACCTCCATTTTGGGACTTATACGTGTAGAACCAGTCCCTCCTAGGTGTCATGTGATAGGTGCAGGCTGAATCCAGTATCCAGTCTTTGTGATCATCGATGGAGGACACCATTAGAGCAGTGGCAACCTCACTTTCTGCAACAGCCGCAATGATCTCTGAGTCTCCATTTTCTTTCAGTTTCTTGAGCCTTGATTTGCAAAATCTTCTAATATGACCTTCTTTGTTGCAAAAGTAGCAGATCACTTTCTTGTTAGACTGCGATTCTTGCTTGTTTTTGTGACAGTGCTTGCCCTTCTTGTTATACTTCTTCTCTGATCTTGCGTTAACGTAAAGGCCATCTCCATTCCCTTTTCTTTCAGTCCTTATCTCAAGATCTCTTATCCTGAGGGCAGCGATCACATCATCTGTAGATACGTTTTCTCTGCCATATTTAATGGCATTCTTGACATCTTTGTAAGAGTCGGGTAGGGAGTTTAATAAGAGAATAGCTTGAGTATTGTCACACAGTTCTTCACCACTGTCAGTAAGATCAATTACCAGTTTTTGAAAGTCATCAAGATTATCTTCCAAAGATTTTGCAGAGTTCATTCTAAAACCGAAAAGTTGTTCCTTTATATATGCAATTCCAGGAACCGATTGTGTCATATATAAAGATTCAAGTTTAAGCCAGACCTTAGCAGCTGTGTCTTCGTTTCTGACTTTTCTCATCACGTTATCAGAGAGGTTTAAGATGATGGTACTGTACGCAAGTTCCATCATATCTTCCTTTTCCATTTTAGTCAAACTTGGAGGCATGTTCTTCTCTCCACCGAGGGCACGATGGCATTTCTGTTGCACAAGAATGGCCTTCATTTTCTGTCTCCAAAGGACAAAATCCATCTTCCCGTCAAATTTCTCAACTTCAACCTTTGTACCACCCATTTCTGAAATCTCTTCTTCCCTTTGCAGAACAACTCTTACTCTTCAGGAAGCAATCAACCTAAAGCTCTGATACCAATCTGTTGAGGATATAAACCAGAAATCCTCCAAGAGAGTTCAAACACGATCAAGATTATCAAGAAGAACACAGCAAAAACAGAGACAGGGAGGAATGACAAAGAAAGGAAGAATACACACGGTGTTTACTTGGTTCGGATTTTAACTCAAGAATCCTACTCCAAGGCAGGGTTTGTAAGGCCCTAGTTCGTCCACTATATTGAAGTCAGATACAAAAACTAATCTGAGAATTACAATTCTGAAAGCTTAACTCTCACGTCTTTCTCACTCTGTTTTTCGTTATTTCCAGAAGGTACAGTCCACCTTCTTTATACATGATCCTAAGAGAAGGTTTGACGGTTATCACAACCATGTGAGCTTAGCGTGGTTAATTAGAAAATAACTAACGTAACAAACGCTAGCCATGCAGCTGAATAACCGTCTTATCTTCTTAACAGAATGAGAGGCATTAACCAACAATTTTCTTCGTATCCATTCTCACCCCAAGCCCGTTTGCACAACCCTCTTGCGTCATCAATTGATTTTTTGACTGGATTTAGCATTTTTTTGCGAAGTTCGGTGATAAACAGTGGCACTGGCCCTTGTTGGCACTCGTTGGGAATGGAGATCGGTGGATATTCCAGTCTTTTCACTATTTTTGTCTTTTAGAAAATGAAAATTCCTAACAAAACATGACGGAAAGTAGGTGTTTGTCATTTTCAGACCTTTTGGGTACCACTTTGTCTATACAATAAACTTAGGGTATGTGTGAGTCGTCCCCCTAACTTCACATATAAAACCTGTCCTCTACAACAACAAGAGGCTTCAATTCTATTCCCTTATATGTATATATGAAATGAGATATAAACATTACACTTTCAGGGACAACCATTCATTTTTGTTCTGGTTTTTATTGGCTGTCATTAAATGAATAGTCTAATGGTATTATTGGTAACCATTTGACACAAGATTTGGAAAATCCATACACAAATAGTCAAAACAGGTCATCCTATTTCATTTCATGAATTCTCGTAATCTTATCCTATTCATCACTGCATAACTTTAAGATATAAATTATGCCCATTAATGAACAAGACAACAATGAAGATTTTTCACTTAACTTTGCGGCTTTACCTAATAGCTTAACCATATAAAATCTATATTAAAATTATTTTTTCTTAATTTAATACCATCGGAACAAGTTAACATATGTAAGAAATTTTAAAGATGGTAAGCTATAACTTTAGTTATTGGATAGTTGCCCAATATAGCTTAGGATCCTCTCTTGATCTAAGTTTTACCTAAACAAAATATGCCGCCGTGATACGTCTAACCACCCAACTTTTATCTTGGGATCACAGATTGAAATTCGAATAAGATATTTAAGATATACCTAACTATCTGCCTTTTATCATGGGAAGATAGTTGAATCAAGTCACGAGATCATAGATTAAAAAATATCATCTTTCTCAATCTTCCATTGTTCATTTGAGGAAGCCATGGTTCACGTCCCTTTCTACCGNAAAAAAAAAAAAAAAAAATTAATGGTGCTACAATTTGGCGCAGCACTGTAGCTCTACACCAAATTGGCGTGGCACTTAGCACTGGGTTGGAGCAAAAACCCACGCTATTTTCGTGTATTTTTACACCAAAATGGCGTGGGTTGGAGATGCCCTAAATAACAAAATCATCATTATATCTTTGGGTGGAATATGACAAAAGTGTTTGTGTAATAATTCCCTTGAAATGTGTAATTGTTGCATGCCCCAAAGTTATGATAAAGTTACCACATGCATATATATATATATAATATCTATTAATATATGAGATATATTTATATATATGTGTATATATATGTGTATATTTTAAATTATTTATATTCATGCCTTTAAATAATTGTTTATTATATTTGGTATGAATGTTTAATATTTATTTATGTGATGGATGACTATTAGATTAGAGGGTTGATCATGGGTGCCATTTAGTTTTCAAAATATTCAAAAGTGTTCGTAATATTCTTTTATTGAATGGCTTGTAATAATTAAATTTTATTTTTTTATTTTAATCGGGCCTGCGTGCCTAAGATCCAATTTGTAATTGAATCGGCTGGACGGGAACCTGAAGAGCATCCAGATGACGATTCGATCGAAGATATAGGATTAGGGTAAATAGTTTACCTTTAGGATGTATTTTCGAAAAGCCCCATGGTCAACCCACATGCTTTAATTTATGCATATATGTGATATGTATGGAAAGTTAGTTAAACATGGCATGTTAAAAAATTAATTAACTAAGGTTAAACCTAAATCTCCCCAATTAAAATTATTAAATCCAAGTCTCCCATTGTGGGATAACTAAATTCTTTAATATAAATTTTAATATCCCAAGATTTCTATTATGTAAGGGATATGATCTTTATATCATAGAATTAAGTCGATCTTGTTCTTGGATGGATATTTTCACATTGACCAAGATTTCTATTATGTGAGGACATGATGAAAATGTCATCCTAAGAAAGCACAATGGTTCAGATTTAACTAGCCTATGGTACCAAGAATTCTATTATGTGAGTATCCGAAGCTAGGACAAGGAATATGAATCAAATCTTATATAGTGATATAAAAGGAAAATAGTTTCCTACTTATTATACTTAATTACCAAGAATTCTATTATGTGAGGTTAATTGAATTTAATAAGAAATTGATTCCCCACTAAGAAATTTAATCCAACGAAAATTTTCAGATCCTATATAAGGGAGTGTAGAACTCGAATAAAATAATGGGAGCTAATTTGATTATGCAATAAAATGTTTAAAAGATTACAAGACACTAATAAAATTATTTTTCTTTGCAGTTTCATCTTTATGATATATAATAAAAAATGGCCAACAATGTTCTCCTAAAGATACTGGATAATAACATGTTAACTGGACCCAACCTTAAGGATTAGCTAAGAAATCTCATAATCATTCCAGATTTTGAAAGGATTGCTTATGTCCTGGAAGCATCTCTTCCACTGGATATTGGACCTAATGCTCCACAAGTTGAGCTTGATGCTTTTGAAAAATAAAGAGAGGATAGTAGGAGGGCTAGAAATTACATGCTAGCCTCAATGAATAGAGAACTTCAGACTAAGCACAAAAAGGTTTCAAATGCTTATGATATCCTCATAGCTCTACAAGAGTTGTACAACGAAAATCCAAGAGTGGTTGAATATGAGTTATGTGCATCCTTCTTTAGCATGAAGTTGAAGGAAGGGGTACCTTCAGATGATCATACTATTAAGAAGATCAATGGATTAGGTCGACTGGATGGATATGGGGTGGTCATGGCATACCGCCTCAAAGTGAATTTGATTCTACAATCCCTTCCTTCAAGTTATAAACCGTTTATAACTAACTACGATCTCAATAAGATTGAGCGAAACATTTCTGAGTTGCTAAATGAGCTTCAAGAATTTCACAGGCAGAATGTGAAAGGGAAAGGACATGAGGATGTCTTTGCGGTCTCCACCAGCAGGGCCAATAAAAGGCCCAAAAAGCAACAAAAGAAAGGTCCAAAAGTTGAACCCAAGAATAAGAGCTTCAAGAAGCCAGCGGCGAAGGCAGAAAAGGCCAATGCAAAGGGAAAATGTTTCCACTGTGGAGAAGATGGAAACTGGAAGAGGAACTGTCCTCAATACCTGAACAGTCTGAGGAAAGGCAAAGGATAAGCAGGTACGAACCAATGTCTTATGATTGAATATGCATTAAGTGTTAATTAGATAGTCATTCTTGGATATTAGATTCAACAGCAACATCTCATGTTTGTATGTCTTTATATGCACTTCAGAATAGTTTTGAGGTGACAAAAGGCGAGATCATTTTGAGGATGGCAAATGAGGCACGAGTTGCAGTCGAGGCCATGGGAACTTGCCCAATAGACAACTTTAGGGCATGCTTTTGAATTTATTTAAAGTATTGTACTTGAAAAAGCCACTAGAAACATCATTTCATTCTTCTTTTTGTGTAAAGCAGGTTACCATGTACTGTTTAATGGATGAATGTTCAATACATTTTGGAAATGTTTTAGTTGGTAAGCTGAATACAAATGGTTTGTAGTCTTAGAAATAAATGACTTGCTTCAATCAATACCATTTCCAATAAAAGAACTCGATCTGAATCAAATCCTAAATTATGGCATCATAGATTGGGTCATATAAGAGAAAGAAGATTAGTACAACTTGGAAAAAGTGAGATCATAAACTCATTGGGTTCTGAACCCTATTCAACTTGTGAATCATGTCTCGAGGAAAGATGACCAAGTCTCCCTTAAGAATAAAGGGGAGCGAGCTAAAAAACTATTGGGACTCATACATACGATGTGTGTGGACCATTCAGTACTTTAGCCAGGGGAGGATTGAATACTTCATTACCTTTAAGATGATATACAAGATTGGGTATTTGTATTAATGAAATACAAATCTGAATCCTTTGAAAAATTCAGAGAATTCAAGAATGAAATAGAAAATCAAACTGGAAGAGTTTAAAATACTACGATCAGATCGTGGGGGTGAATACTAAGTACAGAGTTTCAAGAGTTCTTAAAAGAAAATGGGATCATCTCACAGTTGACTCCTCTTATACACCTCAGCTTAATGGAGTGTCTGAAAGGAGAAATCGTACCTTATGGATATGGTACGATCGATGGTGAGTTTTACAGACTTACCAATGTCTTGTGGGGGTACGCTTCCAGACCGCGTGCACATCCTTAATAGGGTCCCGTCTAAAAAGTCCGAAAAACCGTATGAGATAGTATGGAAAAAGTCAAGTCTGAATTATATGAAGATTTGGGGCTACCCAACTTATGTTAAATGTGTTACTCTAATAAGCTGGATGTTAAATCCGAGAAGGGTCAGTTCTTGGATATCCTAAAGATAGTTTAGGAGGATGCTTTTACTTCAAGTGATCAAGAGTTTGGATCAGTAGAAATGCGCGCGTTCCTCGAGAGCGAGTTCTTAGAGGAAGGCAGTGTTGGAAGAAATATTGAACTCAAGAAAGAGTTCAAAGAGCCAAGAACCGAGATTGCTGAAGCTGGAACGTTCACTTAGCGAACCTCAGTATCAGATACTATGGTTCTAGTGCGAAAGTCTTCTAGAATATCAAAACCTCCAAGAAGATAGGGTTCCTACATGAGTGTTAGTGTTATTAGTGTATGCCCTAGAAACCATTCGTGTGTGGTTTCAGAGCATTTGTCTTGTATCTAATATATATCATAAATATAGAAGAAATAGTTTTTCATCATATATGTAAATTGCTTCCTTTATTCAGTCATGCATCTAAAATAAAGTATGTATATGAATTGTCCCGATGATTCATTTAATCAGTAAATGAATTATCGAAAAGGGTTCTACGGAAGCAATAATTTGAGCAACTAATTGCATAGTAGGCATATCGGATGCTTCCGAAAGATATCATGTAGTTGATATAAGACGGATGACGATAATAGTCATGTCACTGGGGCATTGGTATGGATTAACGATTGGTGGAACTGTTTTTCGAAAGTGACCAAATAACGACAAATCACTTGGAAAAGCATGTAGTCAATGATTTATCGTTTGGTTATATTAGTGCACGATGTAGTCCTTTGACCTGAGACATTGTAGTCGGATCCGATATGGATGCGTATGGTTCATACGAGTATAAGTATGAGACTAATCATGTTTGTACAATAAAGCCTATTGGTCATGCGTTGTTCATATACAGAAACGACGATGGTCAAGAGGAGATCCATTGACTCGAAAATATAGGATCGGGAGTACCGCTGACTCCATCCGAATTCGAGTTCCTAGATGAAGATCGATAAATGTCTGAAAATGAATCTTTGCCAGAGTCTATTATTAGTCATACAAAAGCAAGTTTGTGATGACGAGTTCCGAATATTGATTGACGATTCGGTAGAAGATCGAGTTAGGATTTTGAAGTTCCATGAATCCATACTCGATTAAGATATTTAATGGAGGGACTTACCTGCATGATACGTATGATCTGAAATGGGTTCGATGAAGTTTCTTCATCGGGTTTAGGGACTATGGCACATTGCTAGATGTTTCCATAGTCGTTGGGCCTCCGGACAGTTTTCGAATTCATCCAGAACGGCTCACGGCTAACCACGGTGGACCACATGGGCACACCAATAGCCTTGAGAAGTTAGAGAAGGATGAGAGAGAGAAATGATTATCCGAAGGGGCTAGCACCTTCGAGGGTAATAAAGGGATTCTATAGTAATAGTTACATAGAAATATTTGTGACATTTTAGGGTTAAAATGGTTAAGCAATAATTAATTATATTTAATTATTATATCTTAAAGTGTTAAGATTAATGAGATGAAAAAAATAACCTTTTAATAGTTAAAGGGTAAAAAGGGTAAATTTATGGGTTATAAGTAAACTAGTTTAGTTTACATGGCCCTTGAATAATATTGATTATTCAAAGGGCAGACATTAAATTCGTGGGTCCCTTTATAAAATAGATTTTATTAGGCTTGGAAGTGAAAAATAAATAATTACAAAATTGCCCAAGTATATATAAGTGCAAAAGGTTGCATTTTAGTTCATTCTTGACTTGTTCACAAAAACACAAACAGAAACTCTCTCCATAACCCACAGCCACTCTCTAATCTCTCAAGGTGGTGTTAAAGTGTGGAGGTTTCATCCATTGAAGCTAATCTCATCAATCCAAAGCAAAGGAGAAGGTATAATTTCATTTCCATGCTTTGTATGAAAAACGGTTTTTGAATCCAATTTTTTTATGCTTTCTTCTCCATTTCCACCAACTTCATGCATGCATGCTGTTCATTCAAATGGTATCAGAGCATCAAGCTCCTTGCATGTCGAATTTATAAGCTAAAATGGAGCATGTGTTCATATGTTCATCAAACTAGTTGAGTTTGCATGTTAGTGATATGGTTCAAAAATGTTTTTTTCATAGTAGATCTTACATGCATGTCTCGGCCATATGATCAAAGGTATATGTTCATTCTTTTTCTCTATATGTTTGAATGATGATAATGGTTATAATGAGCATGCCTTAGTATTGGATGAGTTGTTTGATGTATAAGCATGTTTGATGCATGTGTATGTCTCGGCCATCTCTTGATTTGGAAAACATGTTTTTCTTCTTGCTCTAATATGTTTGGGTATGTTAGAATATGATTTAAAGCCTGTTTGGATGATGATTATTGCATGAAATGTGTTGAAAACTACATGCAGCATATATGTCATTTTCGGCCATGACTAGTTTTGCCATAAAAATGTCATTCATTCATGATTGATGAATGATGTTTTAGGAAATGTTGCATGATGATTCATTTAGAAAAGTTCATGCATGTTCATTTCCATTACTTTGATTAAATGGTTTATGATTGACATGCTAAATGTGTTATCTTTAATTTGATTAAAGTATATTTTGCATGAAGTGTATGCAAATGTTGCAAGTGTTTAGTGGTGGAATTTGATGTTAGCATAAAGTATGGATTATTGATTCATTGATGAATGTGATATTATGTATGTATGATGGTGGTAAATTTAATGTAGGATGTTTAATTGATTAAATTATCTATAATGCATCACTGTATGGGATAAATTATTATATTTTTGAAATGTAATAATTTGGTTGTTGGAATGGGTTCAAAAATGAGATGCAAGATGACATGATTGTTTTTGAAAAGATAATGTTCATAAAAAGTATACTTTAGCTAAAAGTAACTGTATCATAGAATGATACTCTGGAGTAATAAAACCCACTATCTAGCAAGCATGACTTTTGTGAAAAGTATTGAAATGATGCTAACAATAAATAGAATATCTTTGGGTGGAATAGACAAAAGTGTTGTGTAATGATCCTATAAAATGTGTAATTGTTGCATGCCCCAAAGTATTATATTACCATGAATATATATATATATAGAATATATAATATATAAAGAGATATTTATATTTATATATATTAGTGAATATATAATTTTAAATAATTGTTTATTTGGTATGAATGTCTAATATTTATTATGTGATGAATGAATATTAGATTAGGGGTTGATCATGGGCTCCAATTGGTTTTCAAAATATTCAAAAGGTGTTGTAATATTCTTTTATTAAATGGCTTGTAATAATTAAATTTTATTTATTATTTTAATCGGGTCTGCGTGCAAGACCAATATATAATGGAATCGGCTAGACGGGAACCGAAGAGCATCGGATGACGATCCAATCGAAGATATAGTATTAGGGTAAATAGTTTGCCTTTAGGATGTATTTTCGAAAAGCCCCATGGTCAACCCACATGTTTAATTTATGCATATATATGATAGTATGAAAGGTTAATTAAACTGGCATGCTAAAAATGAATAACTAAAGATTAAACCTAAATCTCTCAATTTAAAATTATAAATCCAAGTTCCCATTGTGGGATAACTAAATTCTTTGATATAAATTTTAATATCCCAAATTTCTATTATGTGAGGGATATAATCTTTATATCATAGAATTAAGTGATCTTGTTCTTGGATGGATATTTTCACCTTGCACAAGAATTCTATTATGTGAGGACATGATGAAAATGTCATCCTAAGAAAGCACAATGGTTAGATTAACTAGCCTAGGGTACCAAGAATTCATTATGTGAGGTATCTGAAGCTAGGACAAGGAATTGAATCAAACCTTATATAGTGATATAAAAGGAAAAGGTTTCTACTTATAGACTTAATTAACCAAGAATTCTATTATGTAAGGTTAATGAATTTGATAAGAAATTCCCACTAAGAAATAATCCAACGAAAATTTATGGATCCTATTTAAGGGAGTATATGACTCGAATAAAATAGTGGGAGCTAATTGATTATGCATTAAAGGTTTAAAAGATTACAAGACACTAATAGTTATTTTTCTTGCAGTTTCACTTGTGATAAATAATCGAAAAAAAAAATGGCCAACAATGTCTCTAAGGATAATGGACAATAACATGTTAACCGGACCCAACCTAAAAGATTGGCTAAGAAATCTTAGAATTGTTCTAGATTTTGAAAGATTGCCTATGTCCTGGAAGCACCTCTTCCACTTGATATTGGACCGGATGCTCCACAAGCTGAGCTGATGCTCTTGAAAAATGGAGAGAGGATAGTAGGAGGGTAAAAATTACATGTTAGCCTCCATGAATAGAGAACTTCAAACTAAGCATGAAGAGGTTTAAAAGCTTATGATATCCTCATAGCTCCACAAGAGTTGTATAGCAAAAATCCAAGAGTGATTGAGTATGAATTGTGCATCCCTCTTTAGCATGAAGTTGAGGGAAGGGGAACCTCAGCTGATCATACTCTTAAAATGATCAATGGATAGATCGACTGGATGGATATGGGGTGGTCATGCCAGACCGCCTCAAAGTGAATTTGATTCTACAATCCCTCCTCCAGTTATAAACCGTTTATAACTAAATACAATCTCAATAGGAGAGAAAACCTCTTGAACTGCTAAATGAGCTTAAAGAATTTCACAGACAGAATGTGAAAGGGAAGGGACGAGGATGTCTTTGTCGCCTCACTAGCAGGGCCAATAAAAAGCCTAAAGTGCTACCAAAGAGAGGTCCAAAAGTTGGACCCAAAAATAAGAGCTTCAAGAAGCCAGCGGCAAAGGCAGAGAAGGCCGATGAAAAAGGAAAATGTTTCCACTGTGGAAAAGATGGACACTGGAAGAGGAACTCTCTCAATACTGAACAGTCTAAAGAAAGGCAAAGGAAAAGCAGGTACGAACCAATGTCTTATGATTGAATATGAATAAGTGTTAATTCAGATAGTCATTCCTGGATATTAGATTTAACAACAACATTCATGTCTGTTAGTCTTTGCAGGTACTTTAGAATAGTTATGAGGTGACAAAAGGCGAGATCATTTGAGGATGGCAAATGGGGCACGAGTTCAAACGAGGCCATCGGGACTTGCTCACTGAGACTACCTTCAGGACATGTTTTGAATTTGTTTAAAGTATTGTACTTTGAAAAGGCACAAGAAACATCATTTCTATTTCTGCTTTGTGTAAGGCAGGTTATATGTATTGTTTATGGAAATGAATGTTCAATATTTTGGAAATGTTTTAGGGTTAAAGTGTGAATACAAATGGTTTGTATGTCTTGGAATTGAATGACTAGCTTCAATCAATACCATTTCTAATAAAAGAACTCGATCTGAATCAAATCTAAAATTCTATGGCATCATAGATTGGGTCATTAGGAGAGAGAAGATTAATACAGCTTGGAAAAAGTGGAATCCTAAACTCATTAGGTTCCGCCTATCCAACCTGTGAATCATGTCTCCAAGGAAAGATGACCAAGTCTCTCTTTAAGAGTAAGGAGATAGAGCTAAAGAAACTTTTAGAACTCATACATACAGATGTGTGTAGAAATTTAGTACTTTAGCTAGGGGAGGATTTGAATACTCATTACCTTTACAGATGATATGTCACGATATAGGTATTTGTATTTAATGAAATACAAATCTGAATCCTTTGAAAAATTCGAGAATTCAAGAATGAAGTAGAAATCAAACTGGAAAGAGTATTAAAATACTACAATCAGATCGTGGGGGGAATACTTGAGTACAGAGTTTCAAGAGTTCTTAAAAGAAAATGGGATCATCTCACAGTTGACTCCTTTATACAACCCAGCTTAATGGAGTATCTGAAAGGAGAAATCGTACCTATTGGATATGGTACGATCGATGGGGAGTTTTACAGACTTACCAATGTCTCTGTGGGGGTACGCTCTCAGACCACTGTGCACATCCTAATAGGGTCCCATCTAAGACTATCCAGAAAATACCGTATGAGATATGGTATGGAAAACGTCCAAGTCTGAATTATATGAAGATTTGGGGCTACCCAGCTTATGTTAAATTGGTTAAATCTAATAAGCGGATGTTAAATCCGAGAAGGGTCCGTTCATTGGATATCCTAAAGATAGTTTAGGATATGCTTTTACTTCCTAAGTGATCAAAGAGTTTGGATGTAGAAATGCGCGCTTCCTTGAGAACGAGTTCTTGGAGAAAGGCGGTGTTGGAAGAAATATTGAACTCAAGGAAGAGTTCGAAGAGCTAAGAACCGAGATTGCTGAAGATGGAACGTCCACTCAGCGAACCTCAGTATCAGATACTATGGTTCCAGTATGAAAGTCTTCTAGAATGTCGAAACCTCAAGGAGATATGGGTTCCTACATGAGCAATATTTTGAATCTTACTTAGTGGGAGTAGATGATCATGGTGATGTCTTAGAAGCTACGAAGAAGCAATACTGGATAGAGATTCAGGAAAATGGTGGAAGCGATGGATTCTGAGATAAAATCAATGCATGCCAATCAAGTATGGTTGCTTGTGGATCCACCAGAGGGAATAGTTCCTATAGGTTGTAAAGGGGCTACAAGAGAAAAGTTGGCAAGGATGGGGAGGTAGAGACCTTCAAAGCTCGACTGGTGGCGAAAGGTTATACTCAGAAACAAGGATTGGATTATGAGAAAACCCTCTCGCCTGTAGCTATGATAAATCCATCCGTATAATGCTAGCCATCGCAGCATACCATGATTATGAAATTTGGTAGATGGATGTCAAAACAGTTCCCTCAATGGGTTTATTGAGGAAAACATATATATGGAACAACCGGTAGGTTTTGTATCCTCTGCTGAAAGACATAAGGTATGCAAATTGCATCGATCCATTTATGGATTGAAGCAAGCTTCAAGAAGCTGGAACATTCGATTTGACGACATAATCAAATCGTTTGGTTTTGTCAAGAATCGGATGAGTCTGTGTATACAAATGGGTTAAAGATCATGCCATCACATTTTCATATTTATGTAGATGACATACTTTGATGGGAAATGATATAGGCATGAGACAGAGGTTTAGGTTTGGTGTCCAAAACCTTCTCGATGAAAGACTTAGGAGAAGCGAATATGTCCTTGGCATTCGTGTCTATAGAGAAGAACGAAAAGGGTAATTGGATTATCCCAGAAATTGTACATAGAGAAAATGCTAAAAAGATTTCATGGAGAACTCAAGGAGGTCTCTTGCCCTTCACTTACGGTCTTCATCTTTCTAAGGGATGGGTCCAAAGACCGATGAAGAACGACAGCGGATGCATAATTTGCTTATGGTTGCCGTAGGTAGCTTAATGTACGCAATGCATGTATAAGACCTGATATAGCTTATGCTGTAAGTGTTAGAGCAGATATCAGTCAAACCCAGGGGAGAAACATTGGTCGGTTGTAAAATCGATCCTTAAGTACTTGAGAAGAACTAAGGATCTAGTTCTGAGGTATGGATGTTCCGAGTTAAACATTCAAGGATATTAGATTTTGATTTCCAATCAGATATTGATGATAGAAAGTCTACGTCAGGGTACATTTTTATATGTAAGGAGGGGCTGTTAGTTGGAAAAGTTCCAAACAGACAACCACAGCTGACTCCATACAGAAGCTGAATACATTGCTGTTCGGAAGCAGCGAATGAGGCTGTTTGGATGCGAAAGTTCGTAATTGAACTTGGTGTGGTTCCGAACATGGCTTACCGATAAGCATGTTCTGTGACAATACTGGAGCTATTGCACAGGCAAAGGAACCAAGGGCACACCAAAAATCCAAACACATTCAGCGTAAGTATCACATTTTGAGAGAATTTGTTGGAGTTGGAGAGATTTTGATTCTGAAGACTCTTTCAGCAGAAAATGTAGTGATCCACTGACTAAGGTAATGACACTGAAGCAATTGGACCATCATCTTGAGAGATGGGTTGAGATACAACATGAATGGCTTTAGTGCAAGTGGGAGTTTGTTAGTGTATATTAGTGTATGCTCTAGAAAACATTCGTGTTGTCGGTTTCAGAGCATTTTGTCTTGTATCTATATATATATCATTTATAATAGAAGAAAGAGTTCTTCAATTCATATACGTAAATTGCTTCCTTTATTCAGTCATGCATCTAAAATAAAGTATGTATATGAATTGTCCAGATGATCATTTAACGGTAAATGAATTATCGAAAAGGGTTCCCTACGGAAGTAATATAATTTGGGTAACTATATTGCACAGTGGCATACCGGATGCTTCCGAAAGATATCATGAGTTGATATAAGTATGGATGACGATGATAGTCATGTCATGGGGCATTGGTATGGATTAACGGTTGGTGAACTATTTTTCGAACGTGACCAAATAACGACAAATCACTTAGAAAAGCATGTGGTCAATGATTATCATTGGTTATATCAGTGCACGAGTAGTCTTTGTGCCTGAGACATTATAGTCGGATTCGATATGGATGCGTATGGTTCAACGGTGTATAATACGAGACTAATCATGTTTCGTACAAATAAAGCCTTTGGTCATGCGTTGGTCATATGCGAAAAAGAACGATGGTCAAGAGGGGATCCATTGACTTAGAAATATAGGATTAGGAGTACCGCTGACTCCATCCGGATTCGAGTTCCTAGACTAACATCGATAAATGTCAGAAAATTGAATCTTGGCCAGAGTCTATTATTAGTCATACAAAAGCAAGTTTGTGATGACGAGGTCCGAACATATTGATCGACTATTCGGTAGAAGATCGAGTTTAGGATTTGACATTCCATGAATCCATACTCGATTAGGATATTTCAATGGGGGTACTTACCTGCATGGTACGTATGATCTGAAATGGGTTCGATGAAGCATTTTTCATCGTGGTTTAGGGAATGGCACATGTGTAGGTTTACCATAGTCGTTGGGCTCCGGACAGATTTTCGGATTCATCTAGAACGGCTCACGGCTAATTACGGTGGACCTACTGGTCCACCCAATAGCCTGAGAAGTAGAGAAGGATGAGAGAGAGAAATGATATCCGAAGAGGGCTAGCACCTTCCGAGGGTAATAACGGGATTTCTAGTAATAGTTACATAGAAAATTATTTGTGACATTTAAGGGTTAAAATGGTCAAGCAATAATTAATATTATATCTTAAAGTGTTAAGATTAATGATGAACAAAAATAACATTTAATAGTTAAAGGGTAAAAATGGTAAATTTATGGGTTGTTAATGTAAAATAGTTTAGGTTACATAGGCCCTTGAATAATATTGATTATTCAAAGGGTAGCTATTAAATTCGTGGGGTCTCTTTATAAAAAGATTTATGGGGTTGGAAGTGAAAATAAATAATTACAAAATTGCCAAGTTTATATAAGTGCAAAAGGTTGCATTTTAGTTCATTCTTGACTGTTCACAAAAATCAACAAGAAACTCCTCCATAACCCACGGCCACTCTCTAATCTCTCAAGGTGGTGTTAAAGTGTGGAGGTTTCATCCTTTGAAGTAATCTTCATCAATCTAAGCAAAGGAGAATGTATAATTTCATTTCCATGCTTTGTTGAAAAACGGTTTTGAATCCAATTTTTTTATGCTTTTTCTCCATTTCCACCACTCTTCATGCATGCATGCTGTTCATTCATGAGCAAGATTTTGAATCTTACTTGTGGGAGTAGATGATCATGGGATGATCCTATAAGCTATGAAGAAGCAATACTAGATAGAGATTCAGAAAATGGTGGAAGCGATGGATTCAAGATAGAATCAATACATGCCAATCAAGTATGGTCACTTATGGATCCACCAAAGGGAATAGTTCCTATAGGTTGCAAATGGGTCTACAAGAGAAAAGTTGGCAAGGATGGGAAGGTAGAGACCTTTAAAGCTCAACTAGTGATGAAAGGTTATACTCAGAAACAAGGATTGAATTATGAGGAAACCTTCTCGCCTGTAGCTATGATTAAATCCATCCATATAATGCTAACCATCACAGCATACCATGATTATGAAATTTGGCATATGGATGTCAAAACAGCTTTCCTTAATGGGTTTATTGAGGAAAACATCTAATATGGAACAACCAATAGGTTTTGTATCCTCTACCGAAAAACATAAGGTATGCAAATTACATCGATCCATTTATGAATTGAAGCAAGCTTCAAGGAGCTGGAACATTCAATTTGATGACATAATCAAATCATTTGGTTTTGTCAAGAATCCGGATGATCCCTGTGTATACAAATGGGTTAAAGATCATGCCATCACGTTTCTGATATTATATGTAGATGACATACTTTTGATGGAAAATGACATAGGCATGATGATAGAGGTTAAAGTCTGGTTATCCTAAGCCTTCTCGATGAAAGACTTAGGAGAAGCGACCTATGTCCTTGGCATTCGTATCTATAGAGATAGAACGAAAAGGGTAATTGGATTATCCTAGAAATTGTATATAGAGAAAATGCTGAAAAGATTTAGCATGGAGAACTCTAAGAGAGGTCTCTTGCCTTTCACTCACGATCTTCATCTTTCCAAAGAGATGGGTCCAAAGACCGATGAAGAGCGACAACGGATGCGTAATGTGCCTTATGCGTCTGTCATAGGCAGTTTAATGTACGCAATGCTATGTACAAGACCTGATATAGCTTATGTTGTAAGTGTTACGAGCAGATATCAGTCAAATCTAGGGGAGAAACATTGGTCAGTTGTAAAGTCGATCCTTAAGCACTTAAGAAGAACTAAGGATCTAGTTCTGAGTTGTGGATGTTCAGAATTAAACATTCAAGGATACTCAGATTCTGATTTTCAATCAGATATTGATGATAGAAAGTCTACGTTAGGGTACATTTTTATATGTAATAGAGGTGTTGTTAGTTGGAAAAGTTCCAAACAGACAACTACAATAGACTCCACTACAGAAGCTGAATACATTGCTACTTCAGAAGCAGCCAAAGAGGCTATTTGGATGTGAAGGTTCGTAATTGAACTTGGTGTGGTTCCGAACATGGCTTACCCGATAAGCATGTTCTGTGACAATACTGGAGCTATTGCACAGGCAAATGAACCAAGGGCACACCAAAAATCCAAACACATTCAGCACAAGTATCACATTTTGAGAGAATTCATTGGAGCTGGAGAGATTATAATTCTAAAGACACTTTCAGTAGAAAATGTAGCTGATCCACTAACTAAGGCGATGACACTAAAGCAATTGGACCATCATCTTGAGAAGATGGGTATGAGATACAACATCAAGTGGGAGTTTGTTAGTGTATGTTAGTGTTTCGTGTTGTTTGTTACAAAGCATTTTGTCTTGTGTCAATATATCATAAACAATAGAAGAAAGAGTTCTTCAATTCATATATATAAATTGCTTCTTTTATTTTGCCATACATTTAAAATAAAGTATGTATATGAATTGTCCAGATGATTCATTTAATTGGTAAATGAATTTATCAAAAAGGTTCCTTACGGAAGCAATATAATTTGGGCAACTATATTGCATAGTAGGCACACTGGATGCTTCCGAACAATATCATGAGTTGATATAAGTACGGATGACGATGATAGCAATGTCATTGGGGCATTAGTATGGATTAGCGGTTGGTGAACTGTTTTTCGAACGTGACCGAATAGCAACAAATCACCTAGAAAGGCATGTAGTCAATGATTTATCATTTAGTCATATCAATGCACGATGTAGTCCTTTGACCTGAGACATTGTGGTCAGATCCAATACAAATACGTATGGTTCATATGGTGTATAAGTACGAAACTAGTCATGTTTCATATGATAAAGCCTATTTGGTCATACGTTATTCATATGCGGAAACGAACGATGGTCAAGAAGGGATCATTGACTAAAAAATATAGGATCAGGAATATTGCTGACTCCATCCGGATTCGAGTTCCTAGAAGAACGTTGATAAATGTCAGAAATAAGAATCTTTGGCCAGAGTCTATTATTAGTTATACGAAAGCAAGTTTGTGATGACAAGTTCCGGACATATTGATCGACGATTCGGTAGAAGATCGAATTTAAGATTTTGATGTTCCATGAATCTCAAGATATATCAATGGAGAGACTTTACCTGCATGGTACATATGATCTAAAAAGGGTTCGATGAAGTATTTCTTCATCGTAGTTTAGGGACTATGGCACATTGCTAGATGTTTACTAGAGCCGTTGGGCCTCCAAACAGGTTTTCGGATTCATCCAGAACTGGCTCTCGGCTAATCCACGGTGGACCTACATGGTCACACCAATAGCCTTGAGAAGTTAGAGAATGATAAGAGAGAGAAATGATTATCTGAAGAGGGCTAGCACCTTTCGAGGGTAATGAGAGGATTTCTATGGTAATAGTTACATAGAAAATTATTTGTGACATTTTAAAGATTAAAATGGTCAAGCAATAATTAATTGTATTAATTATCATATCTTAAAGCATTAAGATAAATGAGATAAACTAAAATAACCTTTTAATAGTTAAAGGGCAAAAGGGTAAACTTATGGGTTGTTAATGTAAACTAGTTTAGTTTACATGGGCCCTTGAATAATATTGATTATTCAAAGGGCAAATTAATAAATGCTTGGACTCCTTTTAGAATAAGATTTTATTGGGGCATGCAAGTGAAAAACAACTAATTACAAAATGACCCATGTATATATAAATGCAAATGGTTGCATTTTAGGTTGAGTGTTCATTTTGTTCACTCAAAAGAAAAACAAGCTCTCTCTCTCTTAGGTTCGGCCACTCTCTCATTCTCTCAAGGTGGTGTTAAAGTGTGGAGGATTCATACTTTTGAATCTTGGCTTCATCAAACCTAAGCACTAGGAAAAGGTATAATGTTTTTATGCTTTATTTGCGTTTTTGAATCCTATTAATCGATATCTTTACATGCTTCCAATCAACATTTTCCGCCACCTCTTCATGGTTCTTTCAAATAATATTTCAAAAGAAAATTTAACAAGTTGTCATTGACTCAAATTCAATAAGCTATAAATGAAACCGTTAAAAAACTCTAATGAATCAACCCGCGGCAGAAATCATATCAAAGTAACCAAGGAAACAAAATTGCACCAATCTAATTACTCAAATTTAACTCTGAACACATCAGTCAAAGAGTATCCAGATCAATGACTATTAACTAACAGATCAAAAACACGATCGCAATAAAGTTGAGTTTAACCAACAGATCAACCAACAGGAGCCAACACTCTGATTTTCTTTCAATTATTTTTTTTCTCTAAATACTTGGTAAGTAGCTCACATTCTTTGCAAATATCTTATATTTTTTGTCAACCAAATATTCAAACAATATTACACATATAAAGTAAATAATTTTCCTACAAGAAAAAAAAAATTAGATATTGATACTAGCTACATTTACAACAATGTCACCTTCACAGTGGCTGTAGCCATCTCATTTGACCTGCACACCATCAACCAGGGGGCATTCACATACCCTCCCACAGAATGTATCCTGATAGAAGCATAAACAACTCAATAACTTAGCTAAATAAATAAACAAAAAAAAAAAAAAAAAAATCAATTTGAACAAATATGAAACAAAACAATAACCTACCTAGCCAAACGGTCACGTCCATACCTTGCAGGCTTGCCAGCAGCCTTGTTATGGTGGCGTTGGTAAAGGATAGCACAGCTGCAAAATGTGGTGGTGCGGGCGTCTGAGTGTGGCTGAAATTGGATTGTGGTGGTTGTCATTGTGGTGGTGTGTGTAAACGATTGTACGGCGGTGACATGTGGTGGTGCAGGCATCGAGTGCGACTGAAATTGTAGAATGTGGTGGCTAGGGTTTTTGAAATTTGAAATGATTTGGGGTATATATTATAGACTGAAACGAAAATTTGGGGGAAATGAATTTTGGAAGGCAGATTTAAATTTGGGATTCTTTCAATTTTGCTAATCACAGTTACTGGCTCCCAACAACCTTAGACTTACAACATTTTGTTCAATTTGTTCTTGCCTAAATACATATTTTACTGCTGAGGTGGCTGAAGCTAATTTCTATTTAAGCTGTAACACAAACAAATGAAAATAAATCTCATCAAATACGGAAGACAGCCCTAGAAATACCAACAAGTAACTAAATAGTTCTACAGTAGCAAAAATGTTCAGTTCCATAAAATTCTCACCATTGTTACTAAGGATGTAACTGAATATGTGTAATCCATGAAGGATGCTATGGTACACTTATCTTTAAAATTGGATTGAAGTGTTAATATAACGGTCTAAATTAGCCTTCATACCTTCAATATCTTGTCGATGGAAGTATCCAAGAAGTCTGGCAAAGACAGAAGTCACAAAGTATGGCCCTACAAAGAACAACAGTCCAGCTCAGTAGCATATTCTACTCAACTAAATGATATAAAAGTAAAAAAATTAAAATTAATTGAGCAAAAGAAATATGGAATGGAAGTAAATGTGATAACAGAGACTTACCACTTGGAAGTAAATGTGACGGTTGAACTAGCTATATTCTTCACCAGGAACTCACCCGCGCCAGTCGCCGACACAAATGACGGTAGAGAGGCGACAACAAGAAAGGTCGCCTTGGCTATGTCTGATGTGATGTGGCAGATGAGGTCACATCAGCCACATCAATTGATATGTCAGAGTCAATAGTTGGATGGATAAATCTAATGTTACTGTAATCCTTTATATAGCCCCACGCACAAGTCACAACTCAAACTTACCACCACCAAGATCTCCAAGAGAGAAGAAACACAAAGGAAAAATGTCAAATCTTTCAATCTCTCTTGTACTTTCCTTCTTCTCTCTTCTAATAATCCCAAATCTGGTTTCTTCTTCACCAGTTCAAGACCATGAGCTAGTTGTACATGAAGTAGACAGGTATTGTACATTACGTACTATGATTAAAACCATACTTAATTTATATTTGATTAGAGTTAATTTATAGTTGTTTCTTTTGATAGGAGAATCAATGCGTCTAGGGGGAACTTGGCCTATTTGTCATGTGGAACTGGGAATCCAATTGACAACTGCCGGAGGTGTGATCTGAACTGGGAGAGAAACCGTCAGAGGTTAGCTGATTGTGCCATTGGATTTGGGAAGAATGCGATTGGTGGAAGAAACGGTCAGATTTAATAAACTAAAGAGGTGAAGAGACTTTCAAGAATTTTTTTTTCTCTTTCGTTTTCACTCATCTTAACAACAGTCTCATTACATTATTAAATGAAGAAATCCCATCTCTTACACTATACACCACCTTTTATATATACACACACACACGATTTTTTTTTTTTTTTTTTTTTTCAGTCGAGCATTTGATTATCAGCCTTTGTTTAATATGTGACATTAATTCTTATGTGGAGTTCATTTGGTTTACAATTTAAGTAAATTCATTTTTTTTCAACAAAAATTTGAAACAAGAAATTTAAGAAATGTTGTCTAAACCAGTTTCAAGTACTTATTAATTAAGGCTAGTATAAAAATTAGAGTGTATTGAAAAAAAAAAAAAAAAAAGGTGAATCTGTGAATTTTTAAGGCCAAACGACATCTTCCCACCCAAACTAAGCCTTAAAGACACTTTCGTATCCAAAAAGTTTAAAACAATAGTTACCCAATTTCTATACAAATCTGTTACTAAAATCCGTTTGAATAAGGACAATATAGTAACTTTAAATATAATTATTTAATTTTTACAAAAATCTCTTTTCAAATTTTAATTATTTTATTTTTATAATTAATTTTAATTAAAATTCCACAATCCACTACTACAGCATCAAAGCCTCCGCTGTGACCATATCCATAGTGGCTTGGAATTGCATCCGACTAGGTAGAATCGCACCCCGATCTAATGCGATTTTGATCGAGAACATCAGAAAGAAGAACACGAGCAATCCTTCTTCCACTTTATTCCATTAAAATATAACCTCAGAAACTTGCCCCCATGAACCAAACTTTCTATGATGCTTGAACTCATCTTCTCTATCGTAACCTCAGAAACCCAAATCCCCACCACAAAAAATTCAAGCCCAAACACAGAAAATATAGTTAAAATTCAAGCCCTTTACAAGTTAAACCTCACCAAAATAACTGTTATGCCTAAAAATCAAGGTTGACATAAACTGATGTCAGCAAACACTAATCAAAGTTCAGGAAGGCTTTGCACTGTCTAGAGTCTGCCACGTTGCCCAAGATAGAGAGAATATAGCTATCAACAACCCACCAACTCAAGTTTTGTTTGTGAATGAATTTGATTCGCAAACCTGTCCAAGCCCAATTTAATTTAAGAATATTTTTTAAGTTCTCAACCAATGGGAAAACAGAAGAGATTTGCATAGCACCAACCCACTTGCAGATATGTAATCATTATCTTGAGCTCAATGAGTATAAATAAGCAGTTCCCCCTCACAAAATCGAGATCAGACTCTCTGAATTCAACAAAGAAAATAGCAAAGACACACTACGGGAAAGAAACTAGCTTGATATTCTCTAAGAACACTTAGAACACCAAGCATCTGTAACCCAGATCGCAGTTCGCGACCTCTTGTGATCTTGGCTAATAACCAGGAACACACAAATATAAAAGAAAACGGTGGATGTAGGATTCGCTTTAAGCATCTGAACCACTATAAAATCCTTTGCTATCCCATTTATTTTTACATCTTTGCATGCTACTGTGAGAACAGTACTCCATTCAACTCTCATAATCATTCATATGTAATTTCTAAGACTTCTTAAAACTTTGCATGTGCGAGGTCGTTGGTGTCAAAATCCAGCATCAACAATAAAAAAAACTTTTTTTTTTTTAATTCTTTTACCTTTAGCCGTGATATAACCCAGAATAACCATCAACCCACTTCAAAAACCTACAAAAACCAACCAATATTTTCAATACCCACCAAAGATTAAACCCTAAAACGCTAATGGCAATCAACCCACCAACAACATTCCTCCAAAAAAACCACCACAAAGCCCAAACAACCAACAATTTATTTCCCAAAATTAGCCCTGAATTCACCACACCCCCAAACAAAATCACAGAAAACAAAAAAAAAATCCCAAATCAAAACCCTAAAATGACCCTCTTTTTTTTTTTTTTTTTTTCCCTTTTATGAGAGAGATGAAGAAGATGAAGACAAGAGGAGAGAGGCTTTCGACTTGGCCAGCCTGTAATCCATATTCCCATGCTAGGATCTTGCCTAGTGACCCGAGGGAGAAGAAAGGAAAGAAAGATATGGGAGAGAAGAGGAAGAAAGATATGAAAGAGAAGAGGAGGAGACGAGATGAGATGGGATGAGATCAATTTTTTTTTTTCTTTTTTTTAAAAGAAATACTAAAACATAAAAAGTCAAAGTTACCCCTCAAAAAGGAAGGAAAGAACATCAATAATGTTATATCAATTAACGGATTTTATTAACAGATTTGAACAAAAAGTCGAAAAGTGGATAATTGTCGTTTTCAAACATTTCGAGTAGGAAAGTGTCTTTTAAGGCATAGTTTGGGTGGGAGCATGTTGTTCGCCCAACTTTTAACCGCGGAAATGGTTGTGAATATCAAGTTCTTGTAACACAAATATGTAAATTACAATTAAGATTTTCGAATTAATCATAATCTAAACAATTGTTTATTTTGGATTAAATAATTAAGCATGTTGGATTTTGGAAATTTGCCTTCTTTTAATCATTTGATCAAAAGTTTGAAGAAGTAATTAATGCAATATTCGTCTAAAATTAATATTTAGGTTTAATTAACTGATCTTCATGTATAACATTAATTCAATTTTTAATCAGTTTAATAGATCTCCTGAACCCAAACTCAGATAAGAGAAATAAAACATGACACGGATGTATGAATTAATACGATGCATGCATGCACGATGGGAATGTACAGTGAAACCTGAGAATGAATGATATAAAAGAAAAAATTAAACCATTAATGCCTGAAGAATTAGAACACTAATAACTTTTTTGTTTAAATTCTGAAAAATATTAAAGATAAAGAAAAAAAAACAGATTAATCACGCTGACGAACCTGAGAATTTCAGGAAATTTTCATAGAGTAAATAAGAGCTCAAATGGAGGAAAACACATAAACATACACGTAAATCATCATGAAACGAATAAAGAATGTATGATTAAAATTGAAATGGACGAGGCCTTAGAAGTAGTAGTAGTATAAGTACATATTTTTTGAACGGCTTCCTCTCTTATTTCATTTTAACTAACACAATACATTTGAAACCTGAGAATTATAATCAAAAAAACACACACACAGAAAAAAAGAATTAATTTAAGAGACTTCGATCAACTCTTCCTCTCTTCTTCACACTTTGATAAGCAGCTTAGAAGAAGAGGAAGCCGGCAGCAGCGGCGACACCAGCAACAGCTGAGACCTCAAGAGCACCAGCACCGGATGCTGCGTCGGTGGGAGCAGTGGCAGTGGGTGCAGTAGCGGCTTCATCAGTAGTGGAAGGAGACGGTGGGGTGGAGGGCTCATCGACTTTGGTGGAGGGTGGGCTGGCGGATTCTTCTGAGGTGGAGGAGGATGGGGCCTTGGAAGATGGGGTCTTGGAGGGAGCCTTGGAGGAAGATGTGGGTGGGGTTGAGGTGGGGGCCTTAGCGGTGGGGGAGGCCTTGGGGGCTTCGGAGGAAGTAGTGGGAGGTGGTGTTTGTTGGGGTTGGCTAGCTGGGGGATTTTGCTGTGACTGTTGTGGAGGTGAGGGCTTGTTATTATTATTAGGCGGGGGTGCGGTGGTCGGCTGACCGGTTGGAGCAGCTTTGGGAGACTGCTGATCAGCGGAAACAAAAGCGGCAACAGCCACCAAAGCGAGGGCAAAAACAACAAGGAATTGACGTGCCATTTTATTTTTTATTTTTTTGGATTTTGGGAAGGTTTTAAGATTTGTTTGGGTTTTTTGTTTTTGAGAAAAAAGAAAAAAAATGAAGATATGGAGTATCCTCAAGAATGCAGTAGTTCTCTAAATATAGAGAAGTACTGCGGAGACAAAGAATGAGATGAAAGGGAAATGGGAAGAAGGGAATTTATAGGATTCAAAGCGGGATGGAGGTTAAGGAATGTGAGGTATTTGCTAAATCTGTTTGTTAATTAGAGGTTATTAACATTCACTTGACCGATTCATTTGGTTGGGATTGGGACCAAACTTATTTAAATATTACGTGGCAATGTTTCGCATCTAATGACACGTGATTAGATGGGTTGTTAATAATTAACAAACCCCAACTTCTTCTTGTGAGTGTTGGTTTTCTGTAAAATATTGTCAACCGCACCCCCCAATAGTTATAAAATATTCAAAATAATAAATTTATTAAATATAAAAATAATAAAATAAAATATCAGTAAAATAAAATTAAGAATACTAACAATGAGATCACGTATAAAAGATCTTTCAAAATGGCAGAAGGAGATCTGATAAAAAATACAACATTATAATGAATGCCGAGGCCTGTGTAACACATAGTTTTCTTAAAACATATTTGTCTTCTTCACTCGGGTGCACAAAGATTTGAGCAATATCTGTTTCCCAAAATACAACGACAGATGAATAGCAAAAGAATCATTATTATTATATTTTAACGAACTGAATTAAGTCTTAACTCCAATAAAAGAAAACCTTAAAAACTAAAGAGAAAATGAGAGATTAAAATTTTTGGTGTATTTGAAACGAGAGGAAGATACTTTTTGATACTATTCAAGTATTCAAGGTGGGTCAAAACATTGAATTTGACTTTTATTTTCCAACTTTTCACTTTCCAATTTTTAAAACTTCTTCCACCAGTCCACTAACCTTTAATATTTCAAATTCTCAATTTACACCACCGCTTTCATTCCATTTATTTCATTCAATTTATTAAAATATTCTATCATATATATAACTTTATCTTTAATATAGATAAATAAGTTATCATCCAAATAATAATTTTATAAATTTACAAGTGTTTTTTTTTTGGTAATCGGGTGTTAGGGCAGCTTGCGTGCTTGTGATCCATTGAATACCTAACAAGTTTAAAGAATTGGAATAACTCTAAGGTTTGAATCTAAAAATAAAAAAAAATAAAAAAAAATGCAAATTTTCTTGACAACTGGCCAACCCCTTGAGGTTAATAAATATGATTATTGGATTTATTGTTATGTTACTGTATAATTTGTGATGTTAACATGAATTTTGTTCATGTTTAATAATTTTTTGACTATTTAAATTATTGGTGTCATTCATTTATTTTTTGCTCTTATGATTGTATATAAGTTTACTTTGAAGATTGAATATCATAATATTTGTATATATTTTTTCTACTTTTTGTAAATGATTTAATATCATAATATGTATGGATATTCATATAATTTATTTATTTGTTTTATATAAATTAATAATAATAACAAAAGCAAATAAACAATTTTAATACAAAAACCCGAACCGATTATTTACTGTGCCGTCCGCGCTACAGCCACTGCCACGGCCCACAAGCAAAATCCCAGCTCAGAGAGATGGCTGAAGAGCACGACGAGAAGTCACCCCCCTTCGTCGTTCCTGGCGGTAAAGCCGTCGAGGAATGCGAAGACATGATTCGGAGAAGTTTAAGACGTAATTTTTTCACTCCTTTTGACGTATCGTAGACTTTACTAGGGTCTAGGGTTTTAGGATCTTGAGTTTTGGATTTTGAAGAATTTCTCAGTGAGTTTAAAATTAACTTCATTTTTCTAAAATTTGTTTGTTTTGGGTAGACCCAACGGTGAAATTCTTGAAGGAGCATTTAGAGAAAGCTGGGTGTGCAGTTGGGGACAATTTCATCAAGGCTGTTCATTGTCATGAACAAATTAGCGGGGGCTTTGTTCGTGGTACAGGGGTATTTTTATTTTACTTTATTTTGGTTCATTTAGATGTTAACTGATTTATCTTCTGGTTGGTTCAATTTGACATGAATTGGCTTTGATTCTCTTAGTTGAAATTTACCGCATGTTATCTCCCATTGCTTGTGTCCTCGCAAATTTTTTTTTTTTTCAATTCAAATATGGCAGGTTACTATATAAAATGATTTTATTTGTGAGAGTTGAAAAAATATAGTAGCTTACTTAGATTGGAGCTTCTAGTTGATAAATTGAGTAAAATCTTTTTACTTTGGATTATGTTATCTTTCAATCAATCGAAAATCTCTTTGTAAAGTTCATTTCAGCTCTGTTGGTACTTCTTCTTGCGCTTGCTATTTTTGTTTGCAAATCCACATTTATAGCTTATTAATAATATTATTTTTGATGGAATAGTTCATTTTCTAAGTTTGTTTTCTCTTCGTTTTGTGAGCATCTGTGTAGATAAAGGTGTGTAGTAATCACATGACAATCCAAGATGAGGTCAACCAAGTAGTTATACATGAGCTAATTCATGCATACGATGAATGTCGTGCTGCAAACTTGAACTGGGCTAATTGTGCTCATCATGCCTGTAGTGAGGTATCAAATTGGCTTTCTGGTGAAAGTTTTATTCAATTTCCCCTTCACCTCTCTCTCTCTCTTGTTTTTGATACTTAGGTTTATCCATTTTTCATGAGTTATGTTAATAGATTCGTGCGGGCCATTTAAGTGGTGATTGCCACTACAAACGGGAATTGTTGCGAGGTTTCATGAAGATGAGAGGCCACGAACAAGTGAGTTTCAATTCTTAAGAAAGACTTGAGATAAAATCTCTGGACATAGCTCTCTATTTTCCTTTCTTTGTAATTTTATTATCTGCTGTCCATGGAATTTTAACAATACTTATACAAAGAACTTAACAATAATTGAAGAAGTTTCATTTTGTAAATAGTCTGTGAATGTGGGGAACAGGTTTTCTGCCTATGAGTAGTGCCGTGGTGGTTTAATAGTTAATAGGAAAAAAATGAAAAGACTAGATCTCTTGATTTTGATTTAACCAAAAGGACTGAAGGACTTATATTGGGATGTATCATAGTTTGTGCAACTTCATCGTTGCAAGGAATTTGAGGACGCAGAGTTTATAACTAAAGAGTGGGTTACCGTTCAAAAGCAGTATGAGTTTTATGACAAATGGGAAGGTATCACCGAGATTTAGGCATTGAAGCAATTTTGATATTGCTTCCTCATTGAAATACTGTAGGGACCTGTAACCTGTTGTAGTCTTAATCCCATGAGATTCAGTCGCTATTATGCTCCTCTGGATGCAGAGCGAATCGATGGACCATCTTGCAAATTCTGTGAGAACTACTTAGTTAAATCATCACATTGTTAGTTTGGCATGTACATTTAAAACATAGTTAGTGCAGGGGGAAAGTGTAGATAATGATCTTAGTAAATTGTTTCACTGTTATAGTGTTGCTTTTCCAATTGAACATGAATTAGGTGCTGTCATGACTAGTGATTACTATTTTAATGGCAAAAACACGACGTGCTTCCCTGGATTCAAATTGTCATTGTATTTAGCTATTAGAGGAAGCTAACTTTTCATACATGATCTGGTTATTAGGACTTCCATTTTACATCTGAAGTTGTGTCCTCCCAAATACTGCACATAAAGTTTATTTTTACAAATTTTTATATATTTTCTTCACTTGCATAATATACTCTTTATAATCTATTTTATTTAGGACTTTCTATCAAATTTATGTAATTCAATATCTTGTTTTTGCTCTGGTATTCGCAGGACTGTGTGAGAAGACGAGTTATGAAATCAGTGATTGCTAATCCTTACTGCTCAGAGGCAGCTGCAAAGGATGCCATGGAAGCAGTCTGGGATGTATGTTATAATGATACACAGCCCTTTGACAGAGCTCCTTAAGACACTGTTAAAACAAAATGCCATGAAGAACCAGTATTACAGCAGATGATTGTTTTCAGAGTTTAAGATTATGCTCTGAGTTTTGAGTAGCATTTGGTATACACAAATATTCATTTACTTCATAGATTCTCACCATTTATTTCATCTATATTTTGACTGATTAATCAGGAGATTACCTTTTTTTAATTTAATGCTTATTTACAGCCATGCTTTTATGTGATTCTGGTGGTGTTATTAAAGAAATATAATAAATAAATTTTCTCCTTTTTCAAAGGACAGCTTATGTGTTCTGTTGATAACTGTTGAGTTGCTTCTCGTTTTCATGTTTGGATGGTTGATGTGATGTTGCTTTTATTTGAGTTATCTTGTTAATGCTTGATTTTGACATCAACTATTCCCACGTGTAAAGTGCTAAGCGGACTTATAAATTATACGTGAACTGGAAAATGAAATAAATAAAAGGGAGACGATTTTTAAAGTGGTTCAGACGCTCAAAGCGAATTCTACATCCATTATCTTTTTATTTATGAAAGATTATAATCAGGTCGCATGCAGTGATTAGAGAGAACAGAAATACAGAGAGGGAGAGAGAGAGTGTTTATATTATCAGAATTAGAATCCCAAAAAATGAGAGGAGAGCTCTCTATTTATAATAAGAGGTTTCTAGGTAATGATTACGGGTCTGTCAGCAGGCAGGTGTCGTACAGTTCCTACCCTGCTTCTCATTGGTCGATTGCAAGGAAGATATCCTTAAATTGTGCAAGGCTTGGGTAGGTGGGTGACTCCCAACCACTCACTTGCCAGACCTTTACTTGCCAAGCTGATGACAACCTTACTCCTTTTGTCCTTGGACGACGTGGCAGCGCCTGGACGACACAATGCCTTCTTGAACTCTCATTGGTCCTCACTGATGTAAGTTTGTGTCAGCCTTGATTTTTTAGGCATAACAGAAAAATTGTTGATGCTGGATTTTGACACCAACTATTCGCACGTGCAAAGCGCTAATGTGACTTAGGAATTACATGTGAATGATTCATGAGAAATGTTTATGGCTATGTTTGGCTTATTATTTTTACCCATATTCTCAATCATATTCTCCAAACAATGTTTGGCACATTATTCCAGAAATATTACCCTATTTTTTTAATTACTTATAGACCCCATAAGGTTATTAATTTCATTAAATGCCCCTTGAAAAAAAAGTTTAAAAATTTGCAAAAACACTCCCGCGACCCATACTTGCCAGATTCCGGCAACCACTGTCGGTGGTAGCGGAATCTGTGCAACGGCCTACCTACCGACCAGAAATGGTCGGAAGTTCACCGATCTGGCTTTTTCCGGCCAGATCCACCACGGATCTGGCAGGAAAAGGCCAGATCTGGCCGTAACGACGGCCAAAGAAATGGCTGTCGTTTTGGCCTTTTCCGGCCGTCGCGGCCATGGTAGGCCGTGGATATGGCTTTTTCCGACCAGATCCATGGTGGATCTGGTCGGAAAAGGCCATAATGGCGCGTTACGACACAGATCCGACCGGTCTGTGTCGTAACGTGATTTTTCGGCCAGATTCCCGCGGTGGTGGCCGGAATCTGGCACTGTAGGTGATGGGGGTGTTTTTGTCATTTTATACATTAGGGTGTTTAAATAAATTAGCAAACCTATGGGCTTTTTCATAAATTTTTAAATTTTACCTCGTAATACTCCCCCATCCAACTACCCAATATTATTCCCAAAATCCTATCCAAAATAATAAACCAAATGCACCCTATGGTGTTGAGATGATATATGTTTACAGAAATATAAATAAAGGATTGACAAGAAAGGTTTTTATAGTGGTTCGGATGCTTAAAGCAAATCCTACATCCACTGTTATTTTTATTATTCTCTGACTATTTCCATGATATTGTCTGTAAGGCGTACAAAGATGGAGAAATACTTTGTTTACAGAGAAAAATAAGTTTTTATGTGCCTAACTCTCATATGCCCAACCTCCTTTTTTTTTTTTTTTTGAAGAGAGGTGTTAATTTATACACTTTTGAAGTCAATGTAATGAATGTTTTTACAAGTTATCTTGACACATAGAGAACTCTCATTCATCCTTATCTTAAAATGAGATAGGGTTTGTATAATATATTTTTGAGGTGGTATGGCTTGACAGCTAGCACACTTTGTATTTTAACCACTTTTTGAGCTAACATCAGTATATGATTTTTTAGACATAACATATCTCGTAGGAACTGTGCCTACGCATAGCCAACACATTTTTCATCATCAAGTTATTTCAAGCTGGCGCTTCTGAAATATCCTGAATCTTGTGGTTCACTTAGCAAGATATGGTTGGGTGCTCGTGGTAAGTTCATAGAGTAGTGTTTGAAAGGACAACAGGTATACTTATCAATGAATAGTGAATAATGGTTGAAGATTATCTGACAAGTCAGTTAAGAGATTTGATTTATAGGCCTAAAGTAAGAAAGTTCTCTGCCATTCTATTGACGTGAACTCTATATCCCTTATAATAACTTATAAGCTAGTTGCGATATAGCTTCAAGCAGGGAGATACTAGGTGCTTCATTTAACATGGGTGTGTAGTCCTGAAGACCAAAGAGAATAGCGCGGTAATTGGTAAATATCTTGGTTTTTTTTTTTTAAAAACTTTTATTCCAGTTTTTTCTGTTGTTGCCAATTGATGAAACGCTATAATTTGAAGACTGATTGCCTGTACCTGGTTTGTATCCATATGAAGCACAAAGCGGTGTAATTGGAAAATTTGAAGATTATGAACATGTGATGATGGATATATTAACTTATTCCTCCTTTCTCTCTTTTGCAAAAATAGATACTTTTAAGAGCCCTAGAAAAAACAAAAAGAAGCCCCGGCATGTTCTGCACGTCAACCAACAATCAACTTTCTTTAAATTTATATGTTGCCAAGGTTCACCTATGATACATAGGTTCCCTTTCTTGGCCAATTTTCTCCATTAGTGTGGACCCTTTTGTAATCTTTATCCATTAGATATCTTGTAGTCATGTTGCAGTAACCGGTCATATATACATACACTATATAGCATAAATGGGGAGGTGGAAAAAATGAAGAGTATGGAGTAGAACTAAAATGAAGGTAAAACTGGTGATTAGGATAATCTTTTGCCTCCTCTTCCTCAGCCAAGACCAAACATTTGGTGCTAGAACACTTCTCCCAGGTAGAAACAAAACCTGTTTTTTGCGTGGGTTCGATAATCAGTCGAGTGCTAATCATTTTTGTGTGCAGGGCCAGGGGTGATGGAATTGTGGGATGCAGAAGGAAGAGGAGAGCGTGGGCAAGAGCAGGTGTCCGGGTGGTGGTCTGAGGATTATTCTCGGCCACACCGGAGACAACCTGTGCACAATAAGTTGGACCCCAGACCCTGAGAAATGCCCCTCTTTTTGTCTTTTTATACCCTGATCATCACTTTTGTCTAGCTGCAAGTAGTGCCCGTGATATAATATTGTAGTAAGTGTTTACTGAGCTGTTGTATGGTTTTAGCTTTCTGGACTTAGCTTATGGAGAAATCTTGTGTTTCAGTAAAAATAATTACTGGTAAATTTGCTGATCTTGTCGTGATTAAGTTGGCATGCATGTGTTAAATGTTAATAAATTGCCTAAAGTTGTTGGCCATTTGATTAATATAATGCAAAAACAGGTAGAGATCCATCACTTATTTCTCTTGGCAAGAAGATTTATGCTTCTTCTCCTACAGCCAGAATCCTGAAACGTTCTTTCCAGTACTCGAGCCAAATTTTTAAACCTTCATGAAATTGCAGTTGCACTGAAAAAACTGACCCAACTGGGTGACTTACGGACTTTGTTTCAGGGAGTTAAAATTCATATTACACAACGTAATAAACTCTATATATTCAGATATTATTCTGTGTATAATTGTGATGGAAAATAAATGAAATTGAATAGGCAAATCACTATCCCCTAAAGAATGGGTGTGCCTCTAGTTTTGTAGGCTACTCATGGAGTTTGACCCAGAAAGAGCCGAAAGAAGAAATTTCACTACGACTTTATATGCTCCATTTTAGATTACGCGTGACGGCGTGAGTAAAAGTTGTCAAATCTAATCAAACTTCAATAAGAGGTAACTCCCAAGAGACATGGCGGATACTTGATGAGGATCAAACGTTAATTTAATTGAAGAATCATCTTTGATCCCAAAAAAGATTTTTCTTCTTTTACACTAAAAATTGCAGGCTGGGCTACAGTCTTCAATAAATGAGCTCATTGGGCCATTAATTTTGATGGCCCATTGGAGGGAGGCATGTACTGCAACAGCTTTTATTCATTTCGACCAAACAAATAAATGAACACGTATTCTACTTTTAACTTTAACCATCGTTAATTTACTAATTAATCTTATTTGGTACAGTTCAAACTACTAATCAAAACCAGTGATGAAGAGAATGTTAGATGATATATTCTCTTGCACAATCATTTTTATTGAAAAGAAAAATAGTTATTATAATCTAATTCCAGATTATGAATAAGTGTTATCTTCTAAAATCAAAGAGAAAATCACAGGAACGGCTCATCAATCATGCCAAGAATCATAGGACCTTCTAAATTATGGATAAGTGTTATCTTCTAAAATCAAGGAGAATATCACATGATCAGTTCTTACAGTTTCGGCTTGTCAATTATGCCAAGAATGATGAGATTAATTTCTTAAAATCATGTCATTATCTCTATTTTCTATATTGTAACCGTTACATTTTCATAGTATAAATATTCCCAAAAAAAAAAAAAAAAAATCATTATAAAGAGGTTAGAAAATCTTGAGAGGAAAAACTAATATTGTAAGGTAAACATTTGAAATAACATAACAGTGGACATATCACATAGGCTTGATCTTAACTTGTCAAACTATTTTAAAAATCTTTTGTATTCTATTTTCTTTATTTTACTTGTTGCTAATTATTCTTAATCACACTCACATCTTACCCAATTCCTCTAAGGTTAATTGGGTATGATAATAACAATGACAAATTGGTAATGAAGTAGGTAAAGCATGATAATTTGGCACATGATAAAGAAAATCAATCCAATTTAATGATCTACCTAATTACTTTAATTTTACATACTTCAATGTATTTGTATTGGCAAGAAGAATTATGCTTCTCTCCTACAACCAGAATCCTGAAAAACGTTCTTTTCAGTACTCGAGACAAACTTAAAAACATTAGTGAAGTTGCTCCCAACTGAAATTGCTGTATAAAACCCAAGTTGGTGATTTGTCTTAGAAAGTTAAAAATCAAAGTGTTAACACTGCTTGAAATTGAATAGGGAAATCACTCTCTCCTAAATTTTGTAGGCTACACATGACCCCAAAAAATTTTACCGTCACTTTATCAATAAAGATAGGCTGACAAACCATTCTCATTATCTTGCTCTTACAAACATGATGTGATAGCTCACAATTGGTTAGACGGGACCATTGTTGGATAGACGAGACCCATTACGAGCTACTACGTCGCGTTTATGAGAAAAATCTAGTAAGAAGGGTTTGTGCGCGTAGTATTATCCCTGTTTTATACACTCTATCTTAGATTACGCTGAGAGTAGAAGTTGTCAAATCAAATCAATTTGTGCCCAGTAAGACATGGCAAACACTTGATTGAATATCATCTTTCTTTGATCCCAAATAATATTGGTGCGTTTGGTTTATTATTTTAGATAGGATTTTGGGAATAATATTGGGTAGTTGAATAGGAGAGTATTACGAGGTAAAATTTAAAAATTTATTAAAAAACCCTTAGGTTTGCTAATTTAATTAAACACCCCAATATATAAAATGACAAAAACACCCCCACCACCCGTAGTGCCAGATTCCAGCCACCACCACCAGAATCTGGTCGGAAAATTGCGTTACGACACAGACCGGTCGGATCTATGTCGTAACGCGTCGCTATGGCCTTTTCCGGCTAGATCTGTGGTGGATCTGGCCGGAAAAGGCCAAATCTAGGCCAAATGTGGCCATCGACGGTCGAAAAAGGCCAAAGAAGTCTATCTTTGGCCGTCAGTGATGGCTAAAGATATGACCATCGTTGACCGTCAACGACGGCCATTTCTTTGGCCGTCGCTAACAGTCAGATCAGTGAGCTACCGGCCAGTTCTGGTCGTGGTGTAGGCCATTGTACAGATTTCGGCTACCACTGACGGTGATTGCCGGAATCTGACAAGTATGGGTTGATGGGGGTGTTTTTGTTAATTTTTAAACTTTTTTTCTAGGGTTATTTAATGAAATTAATAAACTTAAAGGGTCTAAAAGTAATTAAAAAAATATAGTAATATTTGTGAAATAATGTGCCAAACAATATTTGGATAATAGGATTGGGAATATAGGTAGAAATAGGGAGCCAAACGCACATTTTTATTTTTATTTTTGGGTTGATTATGTTATGTTGTCCAAAATATTTAAAACAATGTGTCATTAATGGTCCATTTTACAAGATTTTAGAAAAATAAAGGTGGTGAACATAAATTTCATTGCATATATAAAGTTTGTACACTAAACAATTGTAGGTTGGGCCTAGTGTTTCAATTAATACGCCCATTGGGCCTATTAATTTAAATGGCCCCTCTACAACAACAGCTTTTATTCATTTCGACCATTAATCTAAATTAATTGTTTTATCATTCTTACATTTCAAATTACTAATCAAAACCAGTGGTTAAAGAGACTGTTTGTGTTCTTGATTTTTTTTTTAATTAAAAAAAAAAAGGTATACTCATAAAAACGATATTAACGGGATTATAATTTTACGTACTTGAACCACCATGAAAAGAGAAAAGCACATTAATTTTTCATTTGAAGATAAATATTTTTAATGAACTGTTGTATTAAAAATTAAATTAAACAATCACATAATTAATTAACACTAAATATACTCATGTAAAATTATTTCATAAACTAAAATACATGTATGCCCATAAATACTTCAGCTTTCACTTTTAATCCATGGTTGTTAGTATCCTATGATATGCGATACGTATCTTATGATACGATTCGATACGAATTGCTAACGATACGTATCAAAGAGTGTATCTTAAACCTTTCGATACGTTGATATGCATCCTACGATACGATACGTATCCTTTTGTATCCTTAAAAATATCGATACAAATCGATACCACTTTATTAATTTGGGCCAAAGGTCCAAAAAAAATTTCAGGTCGAATCCAGGTCATCCAACCTGGTTCACTAAAACCTACCATAATTTACCCATTTTGCATAAAAAAAAAAAGTGAAAAGAAAGATGTGTTGCCCATTTTGCATGATAATAATAACACAAGTGGAGTTATAGATATTGACATTGATCTTGGAAATGATATAAATGGTTGAGAGGAAATGATATAAATTCTTAATTTTGTGATTAATTTTGATTGTGTAATACCATAATTTAAAGCCAATAATACCACAAAATTTGTTAATTAATCATAGGATGATATTAATTTTTAGAAAAATTATATTATTTTATTCATTTTTTTTAAAAAGACGTATCCTGCGATACGATATGATACGATAAGCGATACACGATTTGACAACCATCTTTCAATCACCTTTCATTCATCTTATTAATGGAAGGAAATTTAATTAACTTAAAACAAACGTTGAACAATTTTCCCTACAATTATGATTGTTTGGTATATCATTAATGACTTCTATATATAATCCATACAAAAATCTATTTTATGTTTTCATAAGGAGATTTTTTTTTTTTTTTTTTTTTATAATCTTAAAGGTTTTCTAATAATTACGTTAAAATTAGAAGAAATTGTTTTTTTTTTTTTTTTCTTTTAAAATGATTGGTTGGAATGTTGAGTGATTGAATTGGCAACCATATGACACTGATGTAAAATAAACAAAGTTGGTTTATAAAACGAGTAATTTGGATTTGCATCAATGGAGGTGGAACATAGATTAGGACAGGAACTCAACGGCGAATTATTGATGAATAAATAGAATCAAGAAATTAAGGTGGTTCTGTAATAAATGAAGAATAAGAGGCAAGAGGGAGACAACAAAACAATAAAATAGCGTTTGATTCAGAGAATATTGGATTATTAGAAATATTATATTACTGAATTCTTATCTTTAGAAAAATGTGTTTGGTTAATTGGTGAGTATATTATATTAATATCTTTGGTTAGGGGGAATAAATTGGTGAGTATGTTATTTAAATTACTAAATTACCCTCTTTTTAAATATTAATATAATATTAATTTTATTATTAATTTTTTAATATTTTTTTAACCCCCAATATTTCATATTTAGTTAAAACACCCCGCTTATATAAAACTTTAATTTACGACAAAATTACCCCCACCCCCTACCATTGTCTGCTACCATCGCAAACCACCGCTAGAAGTCGCTGTGAGTAGCTCACCATGACCGCAAGGCTCCAATATGGCCATTTCTAGCCATGTTGATGGCCAAAAACGGCCACATTAGGTTATATCTGGTCGGAAATGGTCAGATTCTGACCATTTTTGGCCAAATCCAGCCTGATATGGCCAGAAACGGCCATATCGAAGCCTCCTGGAGCCTCCCAGCGACTCTCAGTCATTTTTAGGGACTCCAACAAATTTTCGACGACTGTTCGTGGTGGTTGGCCCGCTTCGACGGTGGTGGCTAGGTGGCGGTGGTGATACGTAATTTGTTTTAAATATAAGGGCATTATTATCCAAAAACTTAATTAAACAAGGGTAAAATTGAAATGATATATTAATGTAAATTGATTTTAAAACAGATATATTATTATCCAAAATTTTTATTAATAAGAGATAGAATTGTAACAAAAATAAGATTACTTTGGTAATCTTACAATATCTAAAAAAATGGAGGTAATCAGATTACCTTTAGGTAGCGTTTGGTTCAGGGAATGTTATATTATTGAGGAATGTTGTATTACTGGAAAGATAGATTACTAGGGAATCTTTAGAGAAATGTGTTTGGTCAGTTGGAATAAATTGATGGGTATGTTATAACAATATGTTTGGTTGGGAGGATAAATGAGTGGGTATGTTATGTAGATTACTAAATTGCCCTCATTTTAAAAAATAATATAATATTATTTTTATTATTATTTTATTCTATTATTTTTTAAATTATTTCTTTTAACCTCCCTATATTTGAAATTTTACCAAAACACTCCAACCATATACAACTTTAATTTGTAGCAAAGTCACCCCCAGTCACGCCAAACCACCGCCGGCAGCCACCACCACCACCACCGGAAGCCGCTGTAATGGCGCACGACCAGCCGGATCTGGCTAGTCGTACGCCGATCAGGCCTAATCTAGCCAGATCTGGCCGTGAATATGATCGTTTCACGGCTAGATCTGGCCGTTAATATGGTCATTTCACGGCCAAAGATGTGGCCATGAAACGGCCATAGATCTGGCTGTGAAAAGGCTAGATCTTTGGCCGTGAAACGTGAAACAGTGACCATTTCACAGCCAAAGATCTAGCCTTTTCACAGCCAGATCTATGGCGTTTCACGGCCACATCTTTGGCCGTGAAACGGCCACATCTGGTCGTTTCCGGCCATGGATCACAAATCCATGGTCGGAAATGTCCTTATCGGCACACGACCGACAAGATCTTGCCTGTCTTGTGCCGATATGACGACTTTCGCCGGTGGCCAGCGGTGGTGGCTAGCGACCGACGGTGGTCTTGGATGATTGGGGGTATTTTGTTAACTTTTAAACTTTTTTGTGGCGGGGGTGTTTTAGCTAAGTTCTCAAATGTAGGGGGTCNAATAAATTGATGGGTATGTTATAACAATATGTTTGGTTGGGAGGATAAATGAGTGGGTATGTTATGTAGATTACTAAATTGCCCTCATTTTAAAAAATAATATAATATTATTTTTATTATTATTTTATTCTATTATTTTTTAAATTATTTCTTTTAACCTCCCTATATTTGAAATTTTACCAAAACACTCCAACCATATACAACTTTAATTTGTAGCAAAGTCACCCCCAGTCACGCCAAACCACCGCCGGCAGCCACCACCACCACCACCGGAAGCCGCTGTAATGGCGCACGACCAGCCGGATCTGGCTAGTCGTACGCCGATCAGGCCTAATCTAGCCAGATCTGGCCGTGAATATGATCGTTTCACGGCTAGATCTGGCCGTTAATATGGTCATTTCACGGCCAAAGATGTGGCCATGAAACGGCCATAGATCTGGCTGTGAAAAGGCTAGATCTTTGGCCGTGAAACGTGAAACAGTGACCATTTCACAGCCAAAGATCTAGCCTTTTCACAGCCAGATCTATGGCGTTTCACGGCCACATCTTTGGCCGTGAAACGGCCACATCTGGTCGTTTCCGGCCATGGATCACAAATCCATGGTCGGAAATGTCCTTATCGGCACACGACCGACAAGATCTTGCCTGTCTTGTGCCGATATGACGACTTTCGCCGGTGGCCAGCGGTGGTGGCTAGCGACCGACGGTGGTCTTGGATGATTGGGGGTATTTTGTTAACTTTTAAACTTTTTTGTGGCGGGGGTGTTTTAGCTAAGTTCTCAAATGTAGGGGGTCTGGGTAATTGTTATTTGGTAGACATATGAGAGCAAGTGTGTCCGGAATGATAAAATATTAAGGGCAAAATAGGGTAAAAATTATGATTACCTCGGTAATCTAACATTAACACCCATTGGGAAGGTAATTTGATTACCCCCAATATTACTAATAGTAACCACTATTTGTAATAAAATATTACTGTAATATTATATTATTTGACAACCAAACGAGAGAATCTTGAAAATTAAACAAAGATTACATGATTTATCTTATTTCATCCCGAACCAAACGCATCCTTAATATTACTAATAATAATAATTATTGATAATATATTACTTGATAACTAAATATGATAATTAAGTAATATAAAATGGTATAACCAAATTAATGTTACATTACCTGCCATCAAACGCCCCCTAAATAAAGAAAGAGCATAAACGCCCCTAAATAAAGAAAGAGCATAGAGGAGATCGCCACATTTAACACGATACACAATTATTCATATAGTTTGTAACGCGACGTGTCTGTCAACTCCGCCCCTATGCATCTACCCTCTTCCTTATATTTACTGTTTTCTTCTTCTCCCTGCTCCTCTCATTCTCATTTTTGCACCAGAACCATCAACCGTTTTAAATTTTCTTTCCTTTCCTCTATTTCTCTTGCTCTTTTCATGGCGCCTGCCTTTGAAGATCCTAACGTTCTTGAGGGGCAGACTCAAAGTTCTTCTTCACCTCAATGTTATTCAAACCCTGATGATGTGTCACGGAAATCTAAGGTTACGGTGGTGGGTAGTGGCAATTGGGGTAGTGTTGCTGCTAAGCTCATTGCTTCTAACACCCTCAAGCTCAGTTCTTTTCATGGTGTGTTCAAACTCTTTCTTTTTGTTTTGTCTTTCATGTGGGAGTATAGATTGATGACACTCAGAAAGTTTTTGTTTTTTTTTTTTTTAATCAAGTTTGTGTAAAACAGCACTAATCTTGCATGTGGTTGCTTAGAACATTTTGTAAAAATGGAAGAGAAGTACGACTATGAAATCTTGTGATTTTATTGAATGCTTGTTTATTCGATTTTTTTTTTTTCTAAATTTTTAATGCTGGTAAGCAATCTAATGGAGGTTTAAATAGAAATGCATGCTGAGAATTTGATTGTTTTTATTGAATTTCAGATGAAGTGAGGATGTGGGTTTTTGAAGAGACGTTGCCCAGTGGTGAGAAGCTTACAGATGTCATCAATCGAACCAATGTAACAAGCTAATGATTGTTTTTACTTGGTTAAATATATTTGTTTCACTATTTCTTAGTTTGCTGTTATGTTAAATTTCTTTCACAGGAAAATGTTAAATATCTCCCTGGAATTAAGCTTGGCAAAAATGTTGTTGCAGATCCTGACCTAGAAAATGCAGGTATTTATTTTCACATTTGTAAATGTAAAAACGACAACATTCTTCTTTAAAGTCTAATGGTGATTATAACTGGGTACTGCAGTTAAGGATGCAAACATGTTAGTATTTGTGACTCCACATCAATTTATGGAGGGTATTTGCAAAAGGCTTGTTGGGAAGGTAAATGGAGATGTGGAAGCAATTTCCCTCATTAAAGGAATGGAGGTCAAAAGGGAAGGCCCATGCATGATTTCCACGCTAATCTCTGAGCAGCTTGGTGTAAATTGCTGTGTGTTGATGGGAGCTAACATTGCAAATGAGGTAATTATTTAATTTTAGAACCTGTTTTTCTCAATAAGAGGTTCACTTGTTAGGCCTTATCCCTAGTGGTTGAAATGGAGGCTGCTTGTGCAGATTGCTGTTGAAAAGTTCAGTGAAGCGACAGTTGGATACAGAGAGAACATAGAGATTGCAGAGCAATGGGTTAAATTATTTAGCACTCCTTATTTTATTGTCACTGCTGTAAGTGCAAAAAATATGCTTGTTTGTTGGTTATTGTTGATCCAATGAACTAGTTTTTAGCTAAACTGATCTAAGTAGTGTGTAACAGGAAATGATGATAGGCCAACACATTTTAAGTTATGCAGCTACTATTGTGTACCAAACTGAAAGAAACAATTTGGTTTTAACTATTGTATTGAATTTGTAAATAGGTCCAAGACGTGGAAGGAGTTGAACTATGTGGGACCTTGAAGAATGTTGTAGCCATTGCTGCAGGTTTGCAGTAATTTTCTTCTTGTTCCATTTTATTTTTTAGCCCTTTTTTTTCCTGGTACGACATCAGGTGTCCCTTGGTCAAATTAACTGTTAACATGGCAGGTTTCGTGGATGGCCTTGAAATGGGAAATAACACTAAGGTATATGCAAATAATTATGGTAAGGTCTAGACACATTGCTTGCATTTCTTTCTTTCTAATCTTGGTTATTCATGTGAATTTCTAGGCCGCAATAATGAGAATTGGTCTAAGAGAGATGAAAGCCTTCTCCAAGCTGTTGTTTTCATCTGTTAAGGACAGCACCTTTTTTGAGAGCTGTGGTGTGGCTGATCTCATCACAACATGTTGTAAGGAAGCATATCAATGCCTTCCTTGTCCTTTGAGTAAAATTTTGCTTTGATAATGAATATATCGTTTGTGGCAGTGGGAGGAAGAAACAGAAAAGTTGCGGAGGCTTTTGCCAAGAATGGAGGAAAAAGGTTAACCTTAATCATACGTCGAATTACTTGTGTAGATTTTTGAGTGATTGATTTTGACCTTGCTGTGGCTCACCTGCAGGTCTTTTGATGATCTTGAAGCAGAGATGCTGCAGGGCCAGAAATTGCAGGTAGATGTTTACAAGTCTAATTATTATACAGGGAAAGCTAATGAGTTTGATATATCAGCTAACTGAGTGAAACATTTAACACTTCTATATGTAGTTCTTGTGACAAAAAAGAATGACTACATAATGGCAAATAGACTATACAAGCATCTTCAAACAATAAAAGACTGGTTGTTTTTGCTGAGCGAGTGTTTTAGTAATAGGAAAACTGACAGTAACTTATTCAATTAGCAATAAATTCATATCAGTCTCTACAATCATGTGAACTATGTAAGACTGAAAACTGTTCCAAAAGAAGTTATTGTCACCATAATTCTGACCTTTTACATTAATGCAAAGGGCGTCTCGACGGCAAGAGAGGTTTATGAAGTGTTGAGCCATCGGGGATGGCTAGAGCTGTTTCCACTATTTACCACAGTGCATGAGATCTGCGTTGGTCATCTTCCACCGTCAGCCATAGTTGAACACAGCGAGCGCAAACCCAGATTGTCTATAGTGGAAAGCTCTATTCAGTACTATTGACTCTTCCAAGAATGAAAGTGTGCTTATGTATCTTACATATTTCAGGTATAGTTCTCAGAAGTAGCTAGCTTTTCCTTGGTTGCATGTCACCGACAGAAGAGAAGACTAGGTAAAACTCTGGACTGCTAACTTATGCAATGTTTGGCTCTGTGGTGATTATGGATAATCAGGATTGAAATGCAGCCTGTAATAGTTTTTCCAGTTCAAGGCAGTTAAAAGTATACGCCTTCTACTGTTTCGAGTGTTTTCTTTTGTTGCTTAGAAGAAAAATATGATATATAACATGCCAAGCAGAATGCATAATGATCATCAGATGTTGAAAAACCCCAATGAATTATAAAGTCATGTAATAAAGATACAAGTTTTACTCATGAATAGTGTTCAATGTTTCAGAAGATTGTAAGTGAATTTATTGAGAAACCCTTTCAATAAGACTATAACTTTCAATATTTTAGACCAACAAGTGAAACCAGATTTCAAATTGTTTGAAAAAAAAAGTTTGGCTGTGACACGTGGCAACTTCACATTTTTTCTTGTTGATTATATTCCCACTGGTGGCCGACATTCATGTAGCAACTATCGACTATTGTGGTCCTTTGAGCGCACTTTAAACTGTGCAGGTACTTGAATACAAGTCATGTTCATGCATGCTTCAGACATAAGCCTCACATACAACAAAATGGACCAGGATCCAATAAGTTTCTTTTTCGCCGGGGCACCGGGGCCACGGCTATCCATTTTGCTTATCCTTGATGGGTAATTAAACATGCCTTAAAACTAGGAGAGGGGGGGGGGGTGGGGGATTTTCTTGGTATAAAAACAAATAGTAACTCAATTTTTTTTTAATGATTTTGAGTAGCTGAACGGTGACGTTTGAAATATAGGAAAGTGATAGATGAAGGGTGAAGAATAACTAAGGTTTTAATTCGAGAAAGCAGGAACGTTTTTAGACACATAACATAAAATAAATTCACAAGATCATGTCTTTTTCCCTTAAATTAGAATTAAAAAAACCTCTAAAAAATAAGCATGATTCAACCATAAAATAAACTGAATTGAAATGAGCAATACACATACCTAAAACTGATAAAACAAAAAACAGAGCTAATTGTGGTGTCTTGAATAATAAAAGCTTTAATAATTTTAACTAATCTTCAAAAGTGTTAAGAGCGAATAACATGAGAAAGAGAATGAGAGAGTAAATAATTTTAGGGATAAAATCATAATATATATATATTTTATTTATTTGTTTATTTATATACAGTAAAATCTCTCTATAGTTATAATGATTGGACTAACTAATTTTATTAGTATGAAAAAGTTATAACTTAATAGAGGTATAGTTACAAAAATTTCTTATTTTATAATTCATATTTTTGTAGTATAGTATAAGGATTTCAATTAATATTTTAAGAGTATTAGGATTTCAATTCAGCGCTTCAATTGTCTACTTTTGAAAAGGATAGAAGATTGTGTCTTGAAACTAACAAAGATAAGTGTCATTGATGGAATTGTAAATGCAATTGTTGCATGGTCAAATTAATGTGAAACCATGGACAATTGTCAATTGTTTTAAGAATTACAAAATTAGGTCCCCTGATGTTGATTAATTGCAAGTTACAAATAAAGTGGATAAGAATAATCAAAGAATCATTGTAGAATTGAGTGATCAGATTCGACAACTTCACTACACTAATAGAATGGATATTAATGTCTTCCTCAATCATTTAAATGAGCAACAAGTTATATATATTTTAACTGAATAAGAAATCATTGTTACAATTGGACAAGAAGATAAAGAAAATAATCATGAGGATGATAGTCGAGAAATATAAAAAGTTTTATGTCAATAAACTCTAAATATATTTGAGAAACTAGAAATATTTTGGTTTTAACAAGAAGATGTCCATGCTAGCAGGTAATGTACCCGTAAGTTAAAAGATGTAGTAACAATTCTAAAACATAAATCATTAATCCAAACAACTTTAGATAAATATTTTATTTCATCTTAAACCTTTGATGTAAGGTAGAGTATATATATATTTTTTTCAATATATAGATAATTATTACTATATTGAGGCAACTTTCCTTAAGACGGGAATTAAAAAAATTATAACTTATTATAATATGAATTTTATTCTTATTTATAACCATCCCAAATTGGGAATATAATTTTTTATGATTATGTAGAGTTTATTCTTATATGTAGTATCATTATAGAGATGTTTTACTGTACATATATATATATAACAAGTTTTTTGTGGGTATAAATATATGTATAATAGTTCTCATTTTTTCTAAAAAAATTTGAGGGTATGTCTAGGTTTATGTTAATAACAAATTTTTATGTGCCTATATATTAGTAATTTTTTTTTTAAAAAATGTGAGGCCTACCCTCAAAGGGGCTGGATTCGTCCCTATACGGATTTGGCCAAACGTGTACCAATCTGGCCGTTTTCAGCCAAATTCATGGCTGTTAATGGCCACATCTGTAAATTGTTATTTATAATGTTATTAGATGGAAGTACAGGGATAATAATATCTTAAAAATATTGTATATAATGATAAGATAGTCCATGAACATTCTTGTAAATTGTTTTCAAAACAAGAACATTATTATCCAAAAATTTTAATAATTTAGATAAATTGTAACAATTAAAATTATCAAATAATCTTAAAATTTCTAAAAAAATTGTAGTATTCATTTTACCCTGTATAAGTAATAGATAAGTTTGGTTTTACTATTTATGAACATGGATGAGAGTCAGAATCATAATCCTCTACCTATTTTTATCTGTTGTCAATCTACTTATTGATTGTCAGCGTACTATCATGTATTGACATTATGGTTACATGTATAACACCAATTACCAAATATTGAAGTAATCGTTTAGTTAATTTGGTAGATGCATATATGATATGGTAGTTTAATAAGGAAATGAAAGGGAAACATTGTGTTTCCAAAGTACACTTTGTGGTCCAATAATACTCTTCCTTATTCCATGTTGGAAAAAAGTGATTCAAATTTTAGTCATGTCTCATTCTTTGTTTCTTGTTAGGGGCCACATTTTTTTTTTTTTTTCCGTTTTTCAAATTATGTGTATTAATATTAAATGAAAATGTATTTTGATCTTCCAAGTTTTATACCCATTCGTGAATAACCCAGATAATTAAGATAAATTAGGGATAATATGAATAGATATATAGTGTCAGGTTCAATTCCCTATTTAAACATTTGCCATTTAAGTATAGAGTCATGGTGATAGATTACTATACTAATCTCCACCAAAGATTAGTTGAAGTGTACTAACATTTAGGTCACAAAAGTTTTCACAATATAACTTCTTAAATTTGGGAAAAAAGGAGAATTTAGATTACAATGAATTTAAATAAAACCAAGATTAAGATTTCTTGAAATTTTATTTAAATAAATCAAAACTCAACTTATCCTAATTCATATGAACTAATTTACAATTGGGAAGAAATTACCAAAAAAAACCCAACCATAACCTTGCATTGATAAGGTGCTTGAGCTAATTACCCGGGTAATCATGTGGGCCTGACCCATTTAAGACTCAGTTTTACAACGAGAAATTAGAGCATACCGCGATAAATTTAAGGCAATGATAAATTGATAATATTGTCATCATCACTAAAACGGTAAAACCTGATAATTTCACGTATCCCCGTGACTGGTGGGGCCTGTCTCAGTCCGCTGACAATTCTTGTTCATTACTAGGACAAGTTTTTAATTTTTTACAGTTACACCCCTCATTTTTATATTATTCATTTGCTCCCCTACCGGCCAAAATGAGTTAATTTTCTAAATTTGAAGTTGATTTTTCTAATATAATTAGGAAAATTAAAAGTATATATTTGATTTAGTTTACTTAATTAAACTAAATTTTCTATTTGTAACTTCCTCTTAATAATATTAATTTTAATTTAATATAAATATAGCTTTGACATATTTTAAATTATATTGGTTAAAAGTGTGTTCGGACTAGCTTATGTGCACAATGACTAATCTTTGAGGATCATTTTTTGTTTTTTGGTATCCAGGGGTATTCGGGTCAGCTTGCGCGTATCTCAACTAATCTTCTAGGGCCTGGAAGTTAATGGCTAAGTAAGTTTCTAGTAGCTACCTTTTATTAGTGGTCGTGAGGATTTGAATTTAAAACCTCTTAAGTAATGTTAAGCCTTATCTATATCCTCATTCAAATCACAGCATCTTGAGTAACGAGATAACAAGATAAGAAACCCAAAAAAGATAGAGATAAGTAGTTGCTGAGATTTTAACGAAGATAGATAAAGATACTGTGATTTAAATGAAGATTAATAAAGATGTTGTGATTTGAATGAAAATATATATAAGGCTTAACAAGTAATACACCTAAGAATCTCAAACTATCTAGAGATACTTATTCCGGAATTCGTTGAATACTTTACAAACTCAATGTTAAAAAATAAGTCATAGATGTTATAGGTGATCAGTCTCAAGATTTGAACCCAAAAAGTCAATAAAGAAACGAACTTTTTTGATCGTGAAACTAATATATGGAATTTATATTCAACTTTCGAATTTTGGGTTCATAGTTCGTGGAATTTTAATTATAATGAAATTATCCATACATTAACATCTCCACAATCAAGAATGTCCCTAAGGAGCTGAAGTTCCAATAAATGCTAGTGCATAAATTAGACTCCTCTGCCAAAGCAAAAGGCTAAAAGCAGCAGAAGAAATATTGCCTTTGATTCTCTGTCTGCAGATTAACTTTCATAGAAAACTGTTCCTCTACCACTTAAATCTTTACAGTTAGAAATTTAAACAGATCCTAAAAAACAACTTTTCATATTCCAACACAAGAATGAATTTGAATGTCAATGTCATCTATGCAAAAGAAGAGAGCTAGAGATACATAAACCAGGGACATCTTTTGAGTCTGAATGTGGGTGGTTTCAAACTTTCAAGTAGTATGAACTAGAAAACAAACGCAAAGAAGAAAAGCTCCACTTTTGGACCCATTTTTGGTTCACAATTTCCCATACAATTTCATATAATTTATAATTTAACTTTGTATTGTTATGCTGGAATATATGAACTTTTGGTCCTCGCATTTTTAGGGTTTGCCGTTGCCCTTTGTTTGCATATAAATTGTTCAGCTCAGAGGCTATGTCATCACAAGAGCCAGCACCAGCAGCAAGCCAGCAACTCAGCACGCAATCACACAAAACGAAAACAAAAACAAAAAGAAAAAAAAAATATGGGTTTGTTTTTGTTTTCGTTTTTCTAGAGGCGTTTTAAATTAGAGCCTCTGCTGTTGCTTTCTCTGCTAAAATTTCATCATTGCTTTTGCTTGTTGCTACCAAAAAACCTGCAAATTTCTGCCGCCTGTGAGGGCTGGCTGTGTCTTAAAGCAAGCCTATTTTACTCTACTACCTTTACTTATGTTTCAAGCAAATAAGCAATTACTTTAACTGCTACCGACTTTTTCTTATTTTTTTATTTTTGGGTTTTTTTAATGAAGTTTCAATTCCCCAAAGGAGGTAAAAATTCTCTGTGAAAATTTAAAGCGAGTAGGGATAGATGGTACATTGTGATTGTGATTGAGAAATCAAATGAATTTTTTTCAATGACCAAGATGAGTTCAGGGTCCACATTTTTTGGGATCCCATCCTGGTTTTGTCATGATCTTTTACCTAATTTCTTAACCAGTTCTGATAGTGATTGCTTCTTGGGCTAGGTAGGATAGTGATAGTTTGGGAATGCCTCAAAATTTATGGGCCTTTCTGTTATTCTTTACTCTTCAACCATAGTTCCGCGAGTCATTTATGTGTTTTTTTTTTCTTAATTTTACGTATAAAAATTATCTCCGTATCCTAATTTTTATCCTAAAGAAACCGATCTTGACTGTATACAAGCTAAAATNGGTGTTGTTGTTTCTTTTCCTTTATGTTGTATTTTGTTTTCTAGGGATTTGATGTAATCTAATTGAAGGCTTGTGTTTTATTGTTAATCTATTTGTTTGATCTATTCTATTATGTTCCGGATTCATGCATTGCATTTAATTCAATCTTTAGTTGATGTTCGGGCCTCATCAACCTTAATGTTAGTTAATTGATTATGTGAGACAAGATTGGGTGTGGAATGATTGATTTGTAGCCTTGCCCGGGTATAGATTAGTTATTGTCTATAATATTGTCTTGGATTTAATGGGTTTTCGTTACTAGACTAGGCTATATGCCACTAGCTAATTTAGTTGATGGAAACATTTGGTTATTCTGAATGGCTACAGTAATACCTTAGAAACAAGAGATGCCATGCCTATCTTGATTAGTTCTATGAATGGATTATTTGTGTCTATGCGAATTGGTTCCTTCATTGTTTAGACTAGGCACTGGCTAGTTTGAATGATGAAAGTACTAGTTTGATGATGAACATGTAGCTTGATAATTATGATGGAGTTAGAGCCCTAGGATTCTTTGTATATAGTTAGATTTAGATTTACTTTAATGTTGTTTATATGTTTTCTTTATTTCAGTTCTCGGTTTGATTCATCAAGGCATAGTTATTAGGATCGCAAGAGCACCTCCAAGCTCTGTGGGACGACCCTTACTTGTGCACTATGCTGCGATTGCGACTTGTGCACTTACAAAGGATTAAACTTTGTATGTCTATCAAGTTTTTGGCATCGTTGTCGGGGACTATTAAGTTGCTCTGTGATTTCTAGTGACTTTGCCTTGATTTATGATGCTTGTGTATGTTTAATTTTTGCTGTTTTGTAATGCCCACATTGAGATACGTAATTTATTTATGCTTTTATGCCCTTAGTTTTGCTTGTTTTAAGGTAGAAGATTGGAATTTTGGAAGTGCAGACTTCGCCACAACAAAGAATCTTTGTTGCCACGACAACAAACTCTCTGCCCAAATCATGTTTTAGAATTTGTAGGCTTCGCCGCGGCAAAGAAGAACTCGCATTGTGGCGACGTATGCTCTAGAATGCTTTGCCGAGGCGAAGAAAAAGTTTCGCTGTGGCGAAGAGCTAGCTGAAATCTTTGAGAAAATTCTAGAGAAAACTTCCTTAAGGGCAAAATGACCATTCTATCGCTAATTAGTTGTAAATGTGGGGAGTGAAAAGTAAGGAAATTTTATGGAGAATGCAATGAAGGTAAGGGCATTTTTGTAATTGACTAAAGGGCAAAGATGAAATTTCTTAGAAAGTGTAAGGTAAAATGGGAAAGTATATGTATTAATATGAGATATTAAGGGTTCAAGAATACAAACCCTATCATTCTCTACACCTCACACGCCACTTTCACTCTCAAATCCTCTCAATTCCTTCATCAAGTTTTCAAGGTAATTTAGAGGACTTTTGATTGGATTTTGGTAGAGATTCATTCCTAAGCATCCAAAGGTAAGAATTCTTGCAAATAGATGTGAGAGTAATTTTTTAAGTGTTGAGTTCTTATAGTTTATATACTTAGGATTTTAGAGAAAGAGGAAGTCTACCAAAGAGAGAGAGATTCTAGTGGAATCACTCAAGTACAAGGTAAGTAAATCCAACCCTAGCCCTTGATTTGAGCTATAAATGTATAGAGAATTTCTTATTTGTATTTATATGTTTGATTATTGAGAATGGTTGATGGAATTGTTGATGGAATTGTTGATGGAATTGATGATGATTTATGATTAGAATTCCACCATGAGAAGTGATGGTTGTGATTGATAGAAACTGATGGAAGTTTGGATGAGTTAAGAAAGAATTTAAGAAAAGTTATGGAGTGTATTTTCCTGGCCAGGTTTGATATTGAATTTAGAGAGCTATGCTCCAACATCTTGGTGGTTAGAGATTGTTATGGTAGACACAATCACCTTAGAGCTTTGTTTGTGTAGACCAAGTGTTTGATGAAATTTCATAGAAAAGTACATGTATGAGTTTATTGATTTATTATCTTGATATGAGTTGGTAGATGGTAGAGAAAGTAGAGAATGACATGTTTACATGCCATATTGCATCATTGCATTTAAACATTTGAATTGAGAAAGAACCTACATGCCATATTGCATCATTGCATTTAAACATTTGAATTGAGAAATAACCATAAGAAAAGCCAATCTACATGCCTACATGCATATAAGAACATTAAGAATATTAAGAACATTAAAGAAGAAAGAAAAGAAAGTTATTAAAGAAAAGAAAAGAACATGACCATTGAGTTTTAAAAGAATATAAAAGAAGAGGAGGTTGTTGCGATGGGGAACCCATGAGTGACAAGAAGAATTTCCTTGCATGCACGCCGCCTCCAGTGAGCGGCCTAAGAATAAGAAAGAAGAATCGGTACAGTTCGTATGAGTGTATGTGATGAGGGTTGTACCCAAGAAAGAAGAATACACTCACACGGCCAGATTTCCGAATCCATGCCTCAACCGACTCTGATCGTCAAAGAATGAGAAAGAATAAGAAAAGGAAAAAATATAAAAGCAAAGAATAAGAAAGAATAAGAAAAGAAAAGAAAGAAAAGAGAGAACAGAAAGAAAGAAAGAAGAGAAATAGAGAAAAAGAAAGAAGTACAGAAAAAGAAAGAAAAATAGAATAAGAAACAGAAAAACAAAAAAGAAAAGGCATCATCTATGTATTTGTGCATTGCATCATATCTGTGCATGGCACTATGCCTACTACCATGAGTAGTGAGAAATTAGAAAGAAAGAACAGAGAGATTAGAAAAAAGAAAGAATAGAGAAAGAACAGAGAAGAACAGCGAAGTGTAATGTAAGGAAAGAAATTCAGAGTTTAAGCAACAGAGAGAGAAGGGTAGTATAGCGGATTTACTTACTGAGCAAGTAGTGCTCACTCTGTTGATTTCTTTGTTTTCGCAGGGAACATGTGAGAAGCGGTCTGATGGACGTTGAGAAGCTGAGGGAAATGGCACCACTATCCACTATTTTCGAGTTTATGTATATGATACTTTTGTATTATAAAGAATTTAGTATATAAAGTAAAGAGATTTTGTGGGCCCATTATCTTTCACTTATATGCTTATGTGTTTCTATCATTTTGTATTTCCCAAGTATACTAGTTAGATATTACATGTTTTTTCTTGTTTAATTTTTGTTTTGTGCATGTTGATGTTTGGGTTCTCTTCAGTGTGTTTTATTTCATTTTTAGTTTTTTATTTTGTGTGTTGTTTTATTTGCTTTTATTTTGTTTTCAGGTTGCCTACACTTTATTTACTTTTATGTTGATTTCATTTTTTTTTTTTATTTGTGTGTTTGTTTTAGTTTCTGCAAACATTTTGATGACTAACTGACAACATGGATTATATTCCAAGACACCATGTGTTCTTTCTTTTGTGTAGGTAGATTTCATGTTGACTACGAGATGCACATTCAATGGAGTTACTTCCAGTGCTTTACAATCTATTAATCAAGGGAAGTAACTCGTTTCTTTCCCTTTTCACCTCTATTTTGTGTTGATAGCTACATTGGAGACAATGTAGGAATTTGGTTGGGGGAGGGAAAGTATGAAATTTATGTTTATGAATTCATGTTATGCGTGCCTATAAGTTTTTTGTTAGTTCGTGGAATCCTTGTGTTTCCTGGATTATGTCAAATGTCTATGAGATAACATGATTGCATGACATGTAGTGAATAGGAGAGGTGGTTGATTCTAGCATTTAGGGATGTTTAGTGTGTAATCTTCTTACTATTTTTGGTGAGGTCCCTAAAAATTCTAGAACATATTTGACGATCACTTGAGGCAAAATCCTGGACGAAGCATGATTGAAGAAATGATTTAGGCCATCTTTGGACCATTTGAGCTTTTCAAGCCAATCTTATATATTTTTATCCTTAGTCACCCTGCTGAGCCTTGCTGCATATATTTAGCCTTGATTTTCTTTCTTTTAACCCGCAATAACCTATCCACTTTAACTCTTAAACACATTTCTTACCTTTGATATTCTTTTAAAAAGATTTAATCTGAACTGATGAAAGTGAAATGTGTGAGGTTTTGAGCTTTGTTATAAAATTTTGTAAAGATGTGCAGAAGAATTGATTGGGAGTTGTTGTGTGGGAAAAAAGGGAAATTTTGTGATATTATTGCTTCCTAATTTATGTGTTTAAAAAAAATAATTGAAAAAGAAAAAAAGAAAAAAACAATAAGAAAGCTTGAAAAGGGTATAGATTCAATTGTGCTTGGGGAGAGTGATGCAATAAAAGAAAAAAAGAAAAAAAATAAAGGGTTTTGGGTTTGAGATGGTAAGTTGTTTTGAGTGATTGTGTTCTTTGAATTGTAAGATTATTCCTCTTAATTGCTTGAATCCTTTACATTCTTTCATAACCCAATACCTTAGCCTAATGGTGTAGCCCTAATGATTTGAAGTTGTGCATTTGTTCTACATTAGTGGAGAGTGATCTGAAAAGTAGGCCTATGGAGTTGTGTTTTCAAAGTTTTCATTTTTATGGGATCAAAAATTTGTTTTCTCTTTGGAAGTTGGATATGAAACCTTCTCTAAGGCTAGGATTGATGGTTTGTGGTATGACTGTGTGGTTGAGAGTAGAGAATGAAGATGAATCGATGTTTAGGATGTTCCTAGATAGGGGGGAATTATTGCTTATTCTTTTTGTTATATGTGTATGCTTTGTATGAGACACGTTTATTGATAGATTTGGGAAACCTTTGTTTTCTTTTTCTTTTTGTTTTTAATTATGTGTGTTAGGATTTGTAGGATGTTTGTGGCAAACATCGTTGAAAACCCTCATGAGACTATAACTCGTCCACTAGGGAGACCTAGCTAGGGATTTAAAGGCTTATTGCATATGCTAAATGCAATTGTGATAACCTATGGAAGTGGTTTAGGATAGTTTAGTTAGGTTAGATTTTATTTTTATATCGATTTCAATGCTAGGGACTAGCAATAAACTAGTGGGGGGTTGTGTTGAGTGTTAGAAATGTGGATTTATTTAGTAATTTTGGGGTGAAACTATAAGGAATTTAAGGTCTAATGTATGATTTATGATGTGATTTCTTGCATGTTTCGTTATCTTCCAGAATCACGGGTGTTGTGTGTGTTTTCAGGTATTCAGGTGAAAAAAAAAAATGGATTATTCGTGCTTCTGCTGGTGTTCGGACATCTCGGACCCATTCAAGTGCGAATAAATCAAGGCAAGAAGTAAAAGTTTGAAATTTCGACTTTGCATCACGACTCAATTAAATTAAGCCATGACGTAAACGTGTCGGGGTGCAAATAAACTGAGTTGCGATGTAAACGAGCCAGGGTGCAATTAAAGTGAGCAGAGGCACAAATCGCACAGAATGTAAAAATGTCACATTTCCAACCCTAATTTCGGCAACTAGTATTTACAAGTTTGCCATTTTGTCTAAAAACTAAATAAAGGCAGTTTTAGTCCATTTTTAGGGAGTTATAGGTTTTACATACACATTTTAGGGAAAGTATACATTTGGGGCTTCTTGGAAAGGTGGAGATTGGAGAGGAGAGAAGGTTCTCTTCCTCTCCTCCTCTTTTATTCTTCATGATTATGGTTCTAGGTGTTGTTGTTTCTTTTCCTTTATGTTGTATTTTGTTTTCTAGAGATTTGATGTAATCTAATTGAAGCTTGTGTTTTATTGTTAATCTATTTGTTTGATCTATCCTATTATGTTCTAGATTCATTCATTGCATTTAATTCAATCTTTAGTTGATGTTAGNGTCACCAAACAACCTTGACAAGTGAGATCAGTCACTGCCTTTCGACAGGGTCGTTCAACACTATGATAGTCTTACCGTATTATCTATGCCCTTACTTCAGAATAATACTAGGGCTACGATGTTTCTAGAATGACCACTATATATACTCATAGGGTTCTCACTATCAAGATTTGAAACACTTGATACCCTCGTCACGGTTCTACCATTCTAAGGACATATATCAATATATATTGCAATAATAATGATTTACGCGGTATAGAATAAAATGCATTTTATTGATTAATGAACATTATTATAAAGAGTCAATTCTACAATAATTAATTGGCTCTAGGGCATCTACTCTAACACAAGATTACAGAGAAATTAAAGAAAAGCAACTACAAGAAGGAACAATCGAGAGAGAAGTGAGCTGAGAAGGGGCAAGGTGGTTATAGTGAAATAAGGATCAAGTGCCACGATAGGTCACTTAAGCTAAAAACCAAAACGACATTGAATAGGCTAGTAGAAACAATTCTTCAAAAATGCTTTGACTCCTTTTGACTCCAGTGTGGCAATTTGCAAGCCATGTCATCACACAATCAATTGTGGTATCCAGAAACCCATTTGCCAAGTAATTGGGATCTGCAAATCAAAAAGAAAAAGTAAAATTAGCACAAAAATTTTTTAAACTACAAACAATGAAAGAAATATTTTACGTTTATTACCTTCGAGAGGGAACAGACCCTTTTCTTTTAAATTTCGAAACTGCGTGTAACCCATGAAGCCACAAGCACTGGCTGTCCATGAAGAACGTTGGGAATATTAGCTCTTGAGCAGCTTTAAGAGTGAAGCTCATAATGTAATCAGATACTATGCAAGTGACTGGAGGAACGTTTGACTTAGATGTTTTGTTGAGTTGAGATAGAAGATCTTTAAAGGGAGCCAAGCAAGATTTCTTTATTGAAGCACTGAGAGAGGTAGAGTTAAGTTTATACTGAATATCAGATGAAGGGATGCGCCATCAGGGATGGTCTCGAACGGAAAGTGGAGATGCCATTGAGAGAGTCAGGGCCTTGGGTTCTTAGTAGAACACTATGGGTAAACTCTGTGTTTACAAAGGTGATGTGGAAGCCTCTGTAGTGCAAAAGCTTTGCTAGTTTAAGCATCGGAAGTACGTGGCATTGACCTGTGAATGGAAAACAAATTGCATGAGGACGAACATTTTCTGAACGCAACACAGAACCCATCTGTCACTTAATTCAACTCAACTCTTTCTTGATCTGTGTTTTTTTTCCTTATTAACTCAATGCTTATGGTACGATCTCCAAGGTTATTTTATAGATGGAACCTGGTCTCCTACTCACTCAAAGGTTTCGACAATTCAACTTGATCTAACCTAGAATTTGGCCATATCAAATAACATAAATAACTTGCCCACCAAACAAACTATCTTGGAGATATTCTCAAAATAAGGAAGTAAAATCATAACTAAATAGAGAATCTAAGTGTAAGGACAATCCAAAAGAGGATTGAGATCCCACATTCTCCTAAAACACTCCTTCTTCTACTTGGAAAAGCCTCACACTGAATTTTCTAAGGACAAAAACGTGATGTCCTTATTTGATAGAACTTGCTCATCAAACAAATTATCTGAGGGATAAAAATATTTTGAATTTTCTATAATATATCAATCTTCTAATTCAATATCTGTGACTGGTGGGTCAATGAAACGTTCAAATTTGATTTGGTTCAGATTTTATCAGTGCATTTTCAAAGTTAAAGGGATCTTTCCTCAAATTATCCTTTATATTTGCATTTTTACAATTATTACTTTTTTGTGTACTTTAAAAAGGTTTACCCTAGATAATAATTTTCATAATTAAGGTCATCAACTTTGTTTTACTGTAAAAATGGTATTTAATTGTGTTTGACGGGAGATAAATTGTCTATTCATGTGCAAATCACTTGTGTTTGAGAGGAGATAAATTATTGATACATGTGCAAACCGTTTCTATTTGATGGGACATCAAGTGTGGATACATGCATAAATCACTCGAGCTAACGTTATATATATATATATCGATCTATCTAATTGAAGAATATTTATGAATTATTATCTTTGTTTAATTTTAACAATATGTTAGGTTGTGATTGACGAAACATAAAATTTTTTAAATCTCTTGCTTGCTCATTAAAGAGCACAGTTACTTGGTTTCAACTGTTGTTGAAAACCCAGTTCCTCTTTTAATTTTAGCAAGACTTGGTGTAGCTATTTGTGGCAGGCATTTTAACTATATTTTGATGAATAAAATAGTTAAAATCAAAAGCAACCCATGATGCTCTAACGTTGAATCAGCCGCATGCCTTGGTGTTTCCCCATATTCTCCCTTCTATTCATCTTACCTCCATGAGTCATTGGTGATCAAAACAGCCTAATGTTTAACACTGAGATCTTATACCAAGGGCTTGGTGAACTGTACTGAGGTGAAGTTAAATTCTGCAGGTTGTAACCACTGGCAAGCTTCACATTATCAATACACTCAACAAAATAAAAAAAATTCACCAAGTATAACACAATCCTAAGAGAAAGGTAAGAACTTATATAAATTCACAACCAAGCAGAATGGTTACTATCATGTTCAAGCAGGAGAATATATCATATAGAAATCCGAATCCTGGAATTGCGTCTTCCTCCGAAACACAAGCAATTAATTAAGAAAATACAACATATTCCCAGCACCCAGCAATAAGAAAACAGTAATGGGAAGATGATTCACTGTTACAATTCTCACAGACTCAGATTCTGCATCTATTCATGGGCAATAGAAGAAAACAATCGTCAGTTAACCAAGTAACGAAAAGAGCAATTTTACAATTACGCGACCAGACTAGAATTACTGATAATATTAGAAGTAGATAACTTGTCATTTTGTTTTCAATGTCCATCTTTAAGCATATTAATAAAAACAAGTGCCTTAAGGGCAAAGCAGGTCAATGTTCTCAATGGCAACTGGAGAAAGAAAGGAATTTAATGTCTTCAAGTCAGATTAAAAAAAAAAAAAAAAAAAAATTGCTTAAAAATTTGAAGGAAAGAATATGCATCAAAAATGATTTGCCAGTTGTTGTTCATGAATGTGTATGGATTGAGATTTAGCACATACCATTTTAATTTGCCTTGATTACCAATATTCCAGTTATTAGAATAGGAAAATATAGTAGTTTAAGTAGTAAAATTTTCCCATCTAATTTAGAGAGTTATTCCAGTCATTGCAAAAGGCAAAAGTACCATGAAGATGTTCAAAATTGGACTGGATATTTTAATAACGAAAGATGTGGATGGGAGAAATTTGTGAGGCCTTTGTGAAAACAGAATAGAGGAAAACAGGGGACCTTGTTTTTTTTGGCAAAGCTTTCCCCAAAGGTGTACACTTGCTGGAAGAAGTTTCAGTTTCAGCATGGAGAATGAAGGTTTTAAATTATCAACTACTTCATCGAACGTACATTTCAAATGCCAAGGGCTAGACAGAAACTATAACAGGGTAACGTTAAATTCTGTAGCCACCAGTAAGCTTAACATCATCAATACACTCGACGAACAAAAAATTTCACCAAGTACAAATCAATCCCAAGCAAAAGAAAATAGTTTATTGTAAATTCAAAACCAAGCAGAACAATTACTGTCATTTCTATATAGAAGAAAATATCATAAAGAAAATTCTCGAACCGCATCTTTCTAGAAACAAATAATTAATGAGAAAATAACACATTTATAGCGCTCAACAATTAGAAAATAGCAGATATATATTCAGAGATATTTTTAGTTGGAGTCAAAATATTAAGTATAAATCGAAACCCGAAATCTTATAACTTCGGCTTTCCAAACAATTTGTATTAACCCGATAAAATTCAATTCATAAACCAATAAAAACTCATCAAATCCTCTAAATATCAAACAATTAACCAATTTATTAAAATTAAATCAAATCCTTAAATCTCTATAATTTAGAGTTTCGTCAATTCTTTAAACCCATTAAAAATTAATTTAATAACTGTAAATCAAAGAGGAAAATGAGATTAAATATACCTTTTGAGATCTAATTTGAATACCACCACAAATAGTAAAACTAGTAGCATAATCTTCAACCAAAAAAAAAAAAAAAAAAAAAAATCGTCGATCAAAATATCAGTTTGGGCGACGTGGTTGGTGTTGGCCGGCTGGAATTTTGATAGAGAGAGATTTGATTAGGGGAATTAGAAATTTTGGTGGTTTGGGTTGCGATAGAATATGATTTATCCAATTTGGGGAAATTTTGGTTTCGAAATTTTTTATTTCTATTTTTGGGGATTAGTACAGTGGCCCACATGGTACATGCCAGATACTTTGTACGTCTGACTTTATTGTATAACAATATATCGGGCGGATAATATTAATATAAGTTTCAACTGCGATTCAAGCTAGCACTCTGAAAATTTACATTATAGAGAGTAAAAGATAAGATTTATATATGAATATATTATATTTGCAGTATGAACATATTGACATCAGGGTAAGAAAAACAGCGAAAAGATAAAACAATCTTAGGTGTTCTTCACGCGACTGCACATACTGTGCTCACAAATGATTGAGATTGTTCAAAGAATAGCACACCCTCCGTCATCTTTATTACGGAGCCTCTCAATCTCCTTATTCGCTTTCTTAAGATCCTTTTTAAGTTTACGAATTTCGTCGTTTGATTTCATTCCAGCGTCTTTTGCGTTCAATTCTGAATTTAATCGGGCAACTCGTTCCTCCAACAATTCCTTTTCAAGCTTTCTAGTTATCGCTGTGAGCTTCAACTCAAGCTATTAAAAACATCAACGTGGACCATTAAGCCTTAGAATAACAATATAATACAAATACTGCTCGATATTATTTATGAATGAAAAAGATAAAACATTAGCTAAAACATTGCCAAATTTATCAACTGGTGACAATTCCCAAGTAAAATGGCATCCCTAAATTTGATACAGTTGGAGGACCCCTGAAATCCTACAACCATTGTTAATCATATAAGAATATATGTTTACATAGGATCTAATTGATTACCAATATCATTCCAAGGCGTGCTATAATTTTAGACCAGCGGAAAGGGGAAATAATAGTAATAAAACAAGAAATACAGTACAAAAATGCTTGACAATAAAGGTGCAATTCGATATGAACAAACTACCCCAGGTACTCCGAACTCATATTACTTCTTAATTCATTGAAAGTCAAAATGCAAAAGAGTATCTACAAAACCTTTATGAAAAATTATAGTCATTAAATCAGAATATGTGAAAATATGGCTTTATAAAAGAGTTTTCTTCAATGAAATGGTAAGTTAAAGCCTCTTAAGAGGTGCATAAGAAATTTAATTTTTCTGAGGGCGGTGTTCTCTATAAGTACAGGGAAAAGCCACAATTGCACCTTTACCAACTTGCAATTATACAACTTAGAATATCTTACCGCAAATGCACATGATAAATCAAGAAATGAACATAGATCAACAAGATTACCATCTCACTAGTTCGTTTGAGTTGATCTTCATATGATCTTTCTATTTCCACCTTCTGTATATCAAATAAAGACATTTCATGACATATTTAATGTGAACTGCATGAGTCAAAAAAAAAAAAAAAAAAATCGTGAACAAACTCACCTTCACTTCAGCAAATATTTCATCTGTGTATGGTTGTCCACCATTCTGCACTATGACCCTGTTAACAAGGGATAGAAGCTCTCCAACTTGTTTAGCTCTTTTGGTTTCATCCTTAGTCTTGTTATCAAAAAGCACTCGCCGATTTTCACACAAAGCAAGAATATCTTGAGACAATGTTAATATAAATTTGAAAAATAACTTATATTAACCTTTTTACAGGATTAATGAACATTTTAAGAATCGTAAAGCTTGAAGATGTTCAGCCTAGCATATATATGCTAACCAAATAAAATAGTTCGAAAACAATATTTTTCTCAAGTTACCAACACGGCTAATAAATAAAGCTTAAGTTAAAAAAGAAACCTTTAAAGAATCTGGACATTCGCGACCCAAATACTCTTCCAATGTTTCCTCATTTTCTTCAAGTTCGTCCCCACCGGTGAAGACTACAATCATGTAGTTTACAATTTTTCTTCCAAACAAAGACTGCAAGGTAAGTACTGCATCTTTTTCTTCTTGTGTAAAACGGTTTCCCACTGACAAAACTAAAAGGATTGCATGGATACCATCCTTGGCCAATTTAATACATTTGACAATTTCTTTCACAGCAAATTCAGAGTCAGCAGACAAATCAAAGAGTCCTGCAATGACTCACCACATTAGTTTATTTGATGAACAAAATTCAAATACAAGATAAAAGTTGTAAACTGTACAATCAAATCCAAGTTACCATACCAGGAGTATCAATAACATTAATGATCGGGCCATCTTTGAGTTCAGTTTTCTGCAATTCAGTAGTTTTAGTAACACCAGATGAACTAGCCTTGGACTTAAAAGCCTTTTTTCCAAGAATGCTATTCCCGGTGGAACTCTTTCCATTGCCAGTACGCCCAACTAAAACCACAGTCCGTTCTCCACTGGCCACAGACCTTTCACTGGATAGGGAAGGGAGCTCCATACCATTATTTATCACAGCATCCATCACACTTCCATCCATTATGTAAAGATTAAATTACTTCACCTGCAATCCAAAAAACATTAAAAACACTTTCGATCAATCATTGCAACCCATGTTTGTTTTAATAATAATAAAAAAAAAAATTGGTCTGTCTGTGAGATTACTTACTTGAGTGTCTGAGGCGAGGGAGAGAGACAGTGAGAAGATATAGAGTTTGCGTGAGAGACTGAGAATTTATAAGGTCATAAATAGGAAAGAAAAGGTGGAATTTTTTTGCATTAAGTTACTTGGGAGTGATTGCAGAACATGAACTTGCTTGGATACCCAAACCAAAACTAAACTTAAAAACGCAACAATACCAAAAACAAAGTTAAGAACTAAATATAAAGCATATGATATGCCTAACTATAAACTCAAGCATAGTTCCATATGAGATTCGATTCTTTAATATTTTACACGTTCTTAACTTAAATGTCATTATATATTTTTGAGTTGAGGTTGAAAATGTATTTAATAATAACATTTAAAAGTTATATTCATAATGAATAGATAGGAAAAACAAAAAGAACCGTATTTTAAACTCAAATTTTAATTGATAATTTTAACAATATATCCCTTATTTAAATAAAAAAATGATTGCATTAGATGAATGGTATTGGTATTATAAGTCTGAAAGTGTGTTTACTTTTGTTTTATTATTTCATTTCATTAAATTACTATTGAACTTCAAACTTTTTCTGATGTTAATGTTTTTTAATCGATATAAAAGCTTATTAATTAACTATCATTCTGTACTTTTATTCTTTTTCTTTTCATCTTTACTCTATTGCGATGCGAATAATTGATTACTTGTAGAACCCAATCATGTGAAAAAAAAAAAAGTATATTGATTTGCTTTCTTCTTAATCTTGAAGCCAAAGAAGATCTAGCAAATCCCTCTTTGGTTCTTTTTGAGATTGTCTTCGTGTGGACTATGCAAGTTTGATCCTACACTTGGATCGGTAGCAAAACATTCGTCAACAAATTTGGAGGAGCCTCCAACGTGCGTTTGTTTTCTTTAAACTCAGATTTATTTCTCCTGCAGATTTTATTTAATATGAATTGTAAAATTATACCCTTGATCTTGGCTCATGTAAACGATCCCTGAATTATTTTTTTTGTTTCCGCTGCGTATACGGGACCGTTTACTAACATCTTGTTCTTATGATGAATGAAATACCCTAATGTGTGCCTTGAAGAGTGGATGTAGGCTGCCTTAGGCAAACCACTATAAATCCCTCTATGTCAATTATTCATTCAGCTCATTCCTGTTTTAATTCATCTCTAAATTGATAGCTTATTAATTTGTATAAGTTGATTGTTGAGTTTGCTCATTCATTGCTTTGATTGAAATCAGCTTCATTAATAACTGTATTTGTTATTACAAATTGGTATCAAAGCTTGGATCAAAAACTAATTAGGGTTATCTTTGATTTCTGTGTTTCTATCGTTACAAATTTTGTACCAAAACATGTCTACTAAATTTGAACTCGAAAAGTTTATAGGGGACAATGATTTTGGACTCTAGAAGATGAAAATGAAAGCTATGCTAATTAAAGAAGGACTAGCCTTAGCATTGAAAGGGGAATCTAGATTGCCTGACACCATGACTGAAGTTGAGAAGTAGGATGTTCTCAAAAAAGCTAAAAGCTCCTTGATCTTAGGACTAGGTGACAAAGTCCTTCGAGAAGTGAAAAAGGAGAAAACTGCTGCTGAAATCTAGAACAGGTTAGACACTCAATATCAATCTAAAGCTGTCCCTAATAGACTATTTTTAAAACAAAGATTTTTTGGATTTAAAATGGATGAGCATAAAACTTTAAAAGACAATAAGGATGAATTTTTGAAAATTATACAAGATTTAGAAAGCATATCAGTAGAGATTGATGATGAAGACCAGGCTGTAATCCTTCTAAATTCCCTACCAAAACCCTACTCTAATTTTGTGGAAACCTTAAAATATGGTAGGCGGACTCTAAAATTAGAAGAAATTGTAGAAGCCATTACAGCTAAGGATAGTGAGAATAGAATGAAAGATAAATTAGGCAGTGATGGGGAAGTCTCATGGTAAGGTAGATCAAAGAAGAGGAACTATAAAAAAAGGGGGGACACAATAGGAATAGATATAGTCGGTATGAGCAATGCGGTTCTTCTCATCAAGCACATTTTCTCTTAAACTCCTTCGCAATCGATATGCGCCACATTGGTATCCTATCAAAATCCCAAAACTATAAATAAATCAACATGATAAATACTTAGTTTTCAATAAACATTAAAAAAAAATGACCAACCAATTGTGTTTTTGTTGGAGCATCGTCAGGAAAGGTCAGTTCTAGACGGGTAGCATACGTAAGGGTTGAGAAGACTACGAGAAGAAGTATCATGAAAAGGGTGGCAACCTTAACTTTAGCCATCTTTTGATTTGGGGTGAATAAAAAGTGTTTTGAGATCAAAGGAAAAAGAATTTTGAGGTGAGCGTGTGAACTCTAAATTAGGATAATATATAGTTGAGAAAGAACAAAAGAATAGAATAGATTCAAGGTAAACCTATGAAATAAAACTGAAAATACTTTGGGTGGCTTCTAATTAACACAAGGCAGAGCCAGAAAATGTATTCTAGGAGACCAAAATGTAATGCTATATGAATGAAATGGCCAAAGATTAGGAATTACATGCATTGTATGGGGACCAAACTGTTAAGTTAAAAACTAAGGGAGGCCAAAGGAAATAACAAAATCTATCTTTATACTTTCTTTTTTTTTTTTCACATGATTGGGTTCTACAAGTAATCAATTATTGGCATCGCAATAGAGTAAAGATGAAAAGAAAAAGAAAAGAAGTACGGAATGATAGTTAATTAATAAGCCTTTATATCGATTAAAAACATTAACATCAGAAAAAGTTTGAAGTTCAACAGTAATTTAATGAAATGAAATAATGAAACAAAAGTAAACACACTTTTAGACTTATAATAAAAATACCATTCATCTTATGCAATAATTTTTTTTTTTAATTTAAATAAGGGATATATTGTTAAAATTATCAATTAAAATTTGAATGTAAAATACGGTTCTTTTTGTTTTTCCTAACTATTCATTATGAATATAACTTTTAAATGTTATTATTAAATACATTTTCAACCTCGACTCAAAAATATATAATGACATTTAGGTTAAGAGCTTGTAAAATATTAAAGAATCGAATCTTATATGGAAGTATGCTTGAGTTTATAGTTAGGCATATCATATGCTTTATATTTAGTTCTTTGTTTTTGGTATTGTTGCTTTTTTAAGTTTAGTTTTGGTTTGGGTATCCAAGCAACTTCATGGTCTGCAATCACTCCAAGTAACTTAATGTAAAAAAATTCCACCTTCTCTTTTCTATTTATGACTTTATAAATTCTCAGTCTCTCACGCAAACTCTATATCTTCTCCCTGTCTCTCTCCCTCGCCTCAGACACTCAAGTAAGTAATCTCACAGACACACCAATTTTTTTTATTATTATTAAAACAAACATGGGTTGCAATGATTGATCGAAAGTGTTTTTAATGTTTTTTGGATTGCAAGTGAAGTAATTTAATCTTTACATAATGGATGGAAGTGTGATGGATGTTGTGATAATTGATGGTATGGAGCTCCCTTCCCTATCCAGTGGCGAACGGTCTGTGGCCAGTGGAGAACGGAATGTGGTTTTAGTTGGGCGTACTGGCAATGGAAAAAGTGCCACCGGGAATAGCATTCTTGGAAGAAGGGCTTTTAAGTCCAGGGCTGGTTCATCTGGTGTTACTAAAACTACTGAATTGCAGAAAACTGAACTCAAAGATGGCCAGATCATTAATGTTATTGATACTCCTGGTATGGTAACTTGGATCTGATTGTACAGTTTACAACTTTTATCTTGCATTTGAAATTTGTTCATCAAATAAACTAATGTGGTGAGTCATTGCAGGAATCTTTGATTTTTCTGCTGACCCTGAATTTGTTGTGAAAGAAATTGTCAAATGTATTGAATTGGCCAAGGATGGTATCCATGCAATCCTTTTAGTTTTGTCAGTGAGAAACCGTTTTACACAAGAAGAACAAGCTGCAATACTTACCTTGCAGTCTTTGTTTGGAAGAAAAATTGCAAACTACATGATTGTAGTCTTCACCGGTGGGGATGAACTTGAAGAAAATGAGGAAACATTGGAAGAGTATTTAAGTCGCGAATGTCCAGATGCTTTAAAGGTTTCCTTTTTAACTTAAGTTTGATTATTAGCAGTGTTGTTAACTTAAGAAAAATATTGTTTTCAAACTATTTTATTTGGTTAGCATATATATACTAGGCTGAACATCTTCAAGCTTTACGATTCTTAAAATGTTCATTAATCCTGTAAAAAGGTTAATATAAGCTATTTTTCAAATTTATATTAACATTGTCTCAGGATATTCTTGCTTTGAGTGAAAATCGGCGAGTGCTTTTTGATAACAAGACTAAGGATGAAACCAAAAGATCTAAACAAGTTGGAGAGCTTCTGTCCCTTGTTAACAGGGTCATAGCGCAGAATGGTGGACAACCATATACAGATGAAATATTTGCTGAAGTGAAGGTGAGTTTGTTCACATTTTTTTTTTTTTTTTTTTTTGACCCATGCAGTTCACATTAAATATGTCGTGAATTGTCTCTATTTGATATACAGAAGGAGGCTATGAAACATCATGAACCAAGTGGAGGTTGATTCCCTAAAGAGATATTCAAACAAGAAGTTACAGAGCTGAAGGCGGAAATGAAAGATCATATGAAGATAAAATCAAACAAATTAGTGAGATGGTAATCTTGTTGATCTCTATTCATTCTTGATTTATCATGTGCATGCGGCTAGATATTCTAAGTTGTTAATTACAAGATGGTAATGTGCAATTTTGGCCTTTTCCTGTACTTATGGAAACGCCGCCCTTAGAAAGATTAATTTCTTATGCACCTCTTAAGAGGATTAAACTTACCATTTCATTGAAGAAAACTCTTTTATAAAGCCATATTCACATATTCTGATTTAATGACTATAATTTTTCATAAAGGTTTTGTAGATACTCTTTGGCATTTTGACTTTCAATGAATTAAAGTAATAAGAGTACCTGCGGTAGTTTGTTCATATCGAATGCACTTATTGTTTCAAGCATTTTGTACAGTATTTCCTTTTTTTATTACTATTAATTCCCCTTTCCGCTAGTCTGAAATTATGCACGCCTTGGAATGATCTTGGTAATCAATGAGATCCTAGTAAACTATATACTTATATGATTAACAATGGTTGTGGATTTCAGGGGTCCTCCAACTGTATCAAATTTAGGGATCCATTTTACTTGGGAATGGTCTCCAGTTGATAAATTTGGCAATGTTTTAGCTATGTTTTTATCTTTTTCACTCATCAATAATATCGAGCGGTATTTGTATTATATGTTATTGTAGGCTTATGGTCCACGTTTGTTTTTAATAGTTGAGTTGAAGCTCACAGCGACAACTAGTAACTGAAAAGGAATTGTTGGAGGAGCGAGTTGCCCGATTAAATTCAGAATTGAACCAAAAGACGCTGAACGAAATCAAACGACGAAATTCATAACTTCAAAAGAGTCTTGACGAAGCGAATAAGGAGATTGAGAGGCTCCGAAACCACCAAATGGACCAGACTGTGCTATTCAATGAACAATCTCAATCATTTGTGAGCACAGTATGTGCAGTCGCGTGACGAACACCTAAGATTGTTTTATCTTTCGCTGTTTTCTTACCCTGACGTCAATAGTTCATACTGCAAATATATATATTCATATATAATCTTATCTTTTATTCTCTATCATGTAAATTTTCAGAGTGCTAGCTTATTGCAGTTGAAATTATATTAATCTTATCCGCCCGATATATTGTTATACAATAAAGTCAGAGGTACAAAGTCTCTGACATGTAACATGTGGCACGGTACTAATCCCCAAAAATAGAATAAAAATTTCAAACCAAACAAATTTCCCCAAAATTGGATAAATCACCAAAATTTCAAATTCCCCTAATCAAATCTCTCTCTATCAAAATCACCACCAGCGCGTCATCCAAACTGATATTTTGATCGACGATTTTTTTCTTTTTTCTTTTTTTTTTTTTTTTTTTTTTTTTGGTTGAAGATTATGGGTGCATTTGTTTTATTATTTTCGATAGGATTTTGGGGATAGTATTGGGTTGTTGGATAAGAGAATATTACGAGGTAAACTTTAAAAAATTATGAAAAAGCCCTTAGATTTACTAATTTAATTAAAGACCCTAATATATAAAATGACAAAAACACCCCCACCACCTAGTGCCAGATTCCAGCCACCACCGCTGGAATCTGACTGGAAAATTTCGTTACGACACAGACCGGTTGGATCTGTGCCGTAACTCGTCGTTATGGCCTCTTCCGGCTAGATCCACCACGGATCTGGCTAGAAAAGGCCAAATCTACGAACTGTTGTGGCTGCGACGGCCAGAAAAGGCTGAAACGACGGCCATTTCCTTGGCCGTCGTTGACGGCAGATCTGGCCTTTTCTAGCCAGATCCAGTCTGGATCTGGCCGGAAAAGGCCAGATCTGGCCATTACCAGCTATTTTTGGTGGCTATGTGACTATTGTGATAGATTCCGGCTACCACCGGTGGTGGTTGCTGAAATCTGGCAGGTATTGGTGGGTGGGGGTGTTTTTGTTAGTTTTTAAACTTTTTAAAGGGGTATTTAATGAAATTCATAAACTTATAGGGTCTCAACGTAATTAAAAAAATAGACTAATATTTTGGGAATAACGTGTTAAACAACATTTGAAAAATAGGATTGGAAATATGGATAAAAACTATAAGCCAAACACACCCTATGCTACTGTTTTTACTATTTGTGGTGGTATTCAAATTAGATCTCATACGGTATATTTAATCTCATTTTCCTCTTTGATTTACAGTTATTTATTTAATTTTAAATAGGTTTAAAGAATTGATGAAACTCTAGGTTATAGAGACTTAAGGATTTGGTTTAATTTTGATATATTGGTTAATTGTTTGATATTTAGAAGATTTGATGAGTTTTTATGGATTTATGAGTTTAATTTTATCGAGTTAGTACAAATTGTTTAGAAAGCCGAAGTCATAAGATTTTGGGCTTCGATTTATACTTGATATTTTGACCCTATTGACTAAAAATCTCTCTGAATATATATCTACTATGTTCTAATTGTTGAGCGCTGTGAGTAAGTTATTTTCTCATTAATTACTTGTTTCTCGGAAAATGCGGTTCTAGGATTTCTTTATGATATTTTCTTCTATATAAACATGACAGCAATTGTTTGCTTGGTTTTGAATTTACAATAAACTATTTTCTTTTGCTTGGGATTGTTTTGTACTTGGTGAAATTTTTTGTTGGTCGAGTTTATTGATGATGTTAAGCTTACTGGTGGCTATAGAATTTAACTTTACCCTGTTACAGTTTCTATCTAGCCCTTGGCATTGATATTGTGTTAAAACATTAATCAAGGCGTGCACATTTGAAATGTACGTTGGATGAAGTAGTTGATAATTTCAAACCTTCATTCTCCATGCGGGAACTGAAACTTCTTCCAGCAAGTGTACACCTTTGGGGAAAGCTTTGCCAAAACCCAAAAAAAAAAAAAAAAAAACAAGGTCCCCTGTTTTCCTCTGTTCTGTTTTCACAAAGGCCTCACAAATTTCTCCCATCCACATCTTTCGTTATTAAATTATCCAGTCCAATTTTGAATATCTTCATGGTACTTTTGCCTTTCGCAATGACTGGATAACTCCCTAAATTAGAAGACGTGAAAATTTTACTACTTAAACTACTATATTTTCCTATTCTAATAACTGGAATATTGGTAATCAAGGCACATTAAAATGGTATGTGCTAAATCTCAATCCATACACATTCATGAACAACAACTGGCAAATCAGTTTTGATGCATATTCTTTCGTTCAAATTTTTAAGCAATTTTTTTTTTTTTTTTTTAATCTGACTTGAAGACAGTAAATTCCTTTCTTTCTCCAGTTGCCATTGAGAACATTGACCTGCTTTGCCCTTAAGGCACTTGTTTTTATTAATATGCTTAAAGATGGACATTGAAAACAAAATGACAAGTTACCTACTTCTAACATTATCAGTAATTCTAGTCTGGTAGTAATTGTAAAATTGCTCTTTTCGTTACTTAGATTTAACTGACGATTGTTTTTCTTCTATTGCCCATGAATAGATGCAGAATCTTGAGTCTGTGAGAATTGTAACAGTGAATCATCTTCTCCATTACTGTTTTCTTATTGCTGAGTGCTGTGAATATGTTGCTATTTTCTTATTAATTGCTTGTGTTTCGGAGGAAGAAACAATTCCAGGATTCGGATTTCTGTATGATATATTCTCCCACTTGAACATGATAGTAACCACTCCGCTTGGTTGTTAATTTATATAAACTCTTACCTTTCTCTTGGGATTGTTTTATACTTGATGAATTTTTTTATTTTGTTGAGTGTATTGATAATGTGAAGCTTGCTAGTGGTTACAGCCTGCAGAATTTAGCTTCCCCTCAGTACAGTTCGGCAAGCCCTTGGTATAAGATCATTGTGTTAACATTAGGCTGTTTTGATCACCAATGACTCATGGAGGTAAGATGAATAAAAGGGAAAATATGGGGAAACACCAAGACATGCGGCTGATTCAACGGTAGGGCATCATGGGTTGCTTTTGATTCAATAACTTACCACTTTTGGCTTGATCTTATGATTAATAATATTTAATGATGCAATTTACCCAGTGATATGATGTTAATTTGATAATCTAGTTGCTTTTGATTCAATAACTCATGAGTTAGCTATTTTATTCATCAAAATATAGTTAGAATGCCTACCATAAATAGCTACACAAAATTTTTATCATTTTTTGTTAAGCAGAAGCTAAAATTAAAAGAGGAACTGGGTTTTCAACAGTTGTGACCAACTTACTGTGCTCTTTAATGAGCAAGCAAGAGATTTAAAGAATTCTATCTTCCATCAATCACAACCTAATATATTGTTAAAATTAAACAAAGATAATAATTCATAGATATTCTTCAATTAAATAGATCGGTATATATATGTAACGTTAGCACTAGTGATTTATGCATGTATCCACAATTTATGTCACATACTCACATCAAACACAAGCGCATGTATCGATAATTTATCTCCTCTCAAACACAAGTGATTTGCACATGAATAGACAATTTATCCCTCTCAAACACAATCAAATACCATTTTTACAGTAAAACAAAGTTGATGACCTTAATTATGAAAATTATTATCTAGGGTAAACTTTTTTAAAGTACACAAAATAATAATAATAATAATAATAATATAAAGGATAATTTGAGGAAAGATCTCTTTAACTTTGAAAATTCGATAAATCTGAACCAAATCAAATTTGAACATTTCATTGACCCACCAGTCACAGATATTGAATTAGAAGATTGATATATTATAGAAAATTCAAAATATTTTTATCCCTAAGATAATTTGTTTGATGAGCAAGTTATATCAAATAAGGACATCACGTTTTTGCCCTTGGAAAATTCGCTGTGAGGCTTTTCCAAGTAGAAGAAGGAGTGTTTTAGGAGAATGTGGGATCTCAATTTTGGATTGTCCTTACACTTAGATTCTTTATTTAGTTATGATTTTACTTCCTTATTTTGAGAATATCTCTAAGATAGTTTGTTTGGTGGGCAAGTTATTTATGTTATTTGATATGGTCAAATTCTAGTTTAGATCAAGTTGAAATTGTCGAAACCGTTGAGTGAGTAGGAGACCAGGTTCCATCTATAAAATAAGCTTGGAGATCGTACCATAAGCATTTAGTTAATAAGGAAAAAAAACACAGATCGAGAAAGAGTTGAGTTGAATTGACAGATGGGTTCTGTGTTGCGTTCAGAAAATGTTCGTCCTCATGCAATTTGTTTTCCATTCACAGGTCAATGCCACGTAGTTCCGATGCTTAAACTAGCAAAAATTTTGCACTACAGAGGCTTCCACATCACTTTTTTAAACACAGAGTTTATCCATAGTGTTCTACTAAGAACCCAAAGCCTCGACTCTCTCAATGGGATCTCCACTTTCCGTTTCGAGACCATCCCCGATGGCGCATCCCTCCATCTGATATTCAGTATAAACTTAACTATGCCTATCTCTGTGCTTCAATAAAGAAATCTTGCTTGGCCTCCTTTAAAGATCTTCTATCTCAACTCTACAAAACATCTAAGTCAAACGTTCCTCCAGTCACTTGCATAGTATCTGATTACATTATGAGCTTCACTCTTAAAGCTGCTCAAGAGCTAAATATTCCCAACGTTCTTTCATGGACAGCCAGTGCTTGTGGCTTCATGGATTAAACGCAGTTATGAAATTTAAAAGAAAAGGGTTTGTTCCCTCTCAAAGGTAATAAACATATAATATTTCTTTCATTGTTTGTAGTTTGAAAAAATTTTGTACTAATTTTACCTTTTCTTTTTCATTTGTAGATCCCAGTTATTTGACAAATGGGTTTCTGGATGCTGCAATTGATTGTGTGATGACATGGCTTGCAAATTGCCACGTTGGAGTCAAAAGGAGTCAAAGCATTTTTGAAGAATTGTTTCCACTGGCCTATGTGATGTTGTTTTGGTTTTTAGCTTAAGTGACCTGTTGTGGCACTTGATCCTTATTTCACTGTAACCACCTTGCCCCTTCCCAACTCACTTCTCTCTCGATTGTTCCTTCTTGTAGTTGCTTGTCTTTAATTTCTCTGTAATCTTGTTCTTATGATGAATGAAATACCCTAACATGTGCCTTGAAGAGTGGATGTAGGCTGTCTTAGACAAACCACTATAAATCCCTCTGTGTCAATTTTTCATTCAGCTCATTCCTGTTTTAATTCATCTCTGAATTGATAGCTTATTAATTTGCATAAGTTGATTGTTGAGTTTGTTCATTCATTGCTTTGATTGAAATCAGCTTCGTTAATAACCGTATTTGTTACTACAAATTGGTATCAAAGCTTGGTTCAAGAACTAATTAGGGTTATCTTTGATTTTTGTGTTTCTGTCGTTACAAATTTTGTACCAAAACATGTCTGCTAAATTTGAACTCGAAAAGTTTATAAGGGACAATGATTTTGGACTCTGGGAGATGAAAATGGAAGCTATGCTGATTAAAGAAGGACTAGGCTTAGCATTGAAAGGGAATCTGGATTGCCTGACACCATGACTGAAGTTGAGAAGCGGGTGTTCTTTTAATGACTTCTTTCTACTAGTATACTTTAGAACATATACGATAAAAATATACATAAATAGCATAAGGAAATTAGTTGGGCCCAAATTTTTCTTTACTTATAAAATACTTCTTTACATACATCAAAATAACAAGTGCAAAAACTTAGCAACGGTGGACAGTAACGCCAATCCTCTCTGCTTGTTGACGTCCTTCCGACCACTGCTCACCTATTTCCTGCAAAAACATGGAAAAACAACGAGGTGAGCATAAAAATGCTCAGTAAGTAAATCCCTTAACTCTTCTCTTTCTTTGATTCTTTCCTTACTTAATTCTCTTCTTCTTTCTTTCTTCCTTATTTCTTTCTCTGTTTCTAATTCTCACTGTTCTTTTCTTTCTTTCTGTTCTTTCTTCCTTACTCTTTCTATTCTTTCTATTCTTTCTAACCATGATGGAATTCATGGTAATATGCATGGATGGAATGTATATGTAATAATGCATAAAAATGCATTTTATTTCTTCTTTCTATTTCTTTTTCTATTTTCTTTTCTTTTCTTTTCTTTTCTTTCTATTCTTTTCTTTTCTTTGCTTGCCCAAGCTTCTCTTTTCTTTCTTGTTTTTCATTTCTTTTCTTCTTCTTTGCTTGTTCAAGCCTTCTCATTCTTTCTTATTCTTACTCTTTCTCATTCTTTCTTTTCTCATTCTTATTCTTTTTTATTCTTATTATTTCTCATTCTTTCTTTTCTTATTCTTTCTTATTCTTATTCTTTTCCTATTCTTTCTTCTTTTCTTATTCTTTGCCGATCAGAGTCAATTGATGCATGGATTTGGAACCTTGGCCGTGTGAGTGAGTACAGTCCTCATCTACATGCACTCTTGCGGACCGTACAATTTCTTCTTTCTTCTTAGGCCACTCAATTAGGGTGGCGTGCATGTAGGAATTCTTCTTGGTACAACTCTCATCCACATACACTCTTACGGGTCGTACAATTCTTCTTCTTCTTATGCCACTCAATTAAGGTGGCGTGTATATGGGAATTTCTTCTTAACACTCACGGCTCCCCATCGCATAACCTATTCTTTTCTCTTTTTAACACTTTTTCTTTCTTTAATTCTTTAATGGCTTTTCTTTCTTTCTCTTTATTCTTAGAGTGTTTATTCTTAACATTCTTTATTCTTTATTCTTTATTCTTCATGCTTTATTCTTAAAAAAAATTCTGCACATATACAAATATATGCATATGGATGGCTCACGCTTAAAATTCTTACTTAAATGCACTCATGAAATGCAAATATGCAATGTTGCATAAAATTAATGTTTCTACCCAAACTCATACTTCTCTTAGGCATTTCATCAAACAAGAAATGTGCACATACAAATCCTAATTTAATTATCATTCTATTTGTTTCTCAAGCCATCCAAAAAGAGAGAAAAACTCTCTTGTAACATCACCATACCAACACGGCAAACACACTCCCAAAAATTTCTCCAATTTTTCCAATTTCAACCCATCATCAAACCATCACATACACTTCTCATATTCAAATATATCCAACAACAAGCATAATTCATCATCAATCTCATCTCAATTTCTCAATAATCATAACATATGTTTGCTCAAAAGAAATCTCTACTCACTTGAATTTCTTAAACTTTAACTTGAGTTAGATTTTGAGTGGAATTTCCTTACCTTATGCTTGAGTAGTCTCTCCTAAGCTCTCTACTCTTGTTGGATTCAAATCTTCTCTTAACCCTAAGTATAAACTTCATAAGAACTCAGCTTTTACACAAATAAATCATAGATAAAGAGCATGAATTCTTACCTTTTGAAGCCTAAAATCAAAGCCCTATGAAAAACCACTCAAAAGCCCTCAAAATCCTCGGAGGATTGAATAAAAATTTGAGAGAAGATGGGGGAGGAGTGTGGCGGTGGAATGAAGAAAGTAAGGGTTTCAAACCCTTAATACTTTAGTTTATAAACACACTTTCCTATTTTGCCCTTACTCTTTCTTGAAAATTCCATCTATGTCCTTTAGTCAATTACCATAATGCCCTCATTTTTATTGCATTCTCTATGAAATTCTATATCTTTTCACTCCCCACAATTTCTACTAATTTTGAGTGAAAAGACCATTTTACCCTTAATACAAGTTTAAGGCATTTTCTTTACATTCTCTTAAAATCACTTTAACAAAAATTAACTAAAGGCTACAAAAACATAAATTAAATCATGTACCTCCATGTCGGGCGTTACAGTTCTCAACAAAGCTAAAAGCTCCTTGATCTTAGGACTAGGTGACAAAGTCCTTCGAAAAGTGAAGAAGGAGAAAACTGCCGCTGAGATCTGGAACAGGTTAGACACTCAATATCAATCTAAAGCTGTCCCTAATAGACTATTTTTAAAACAAAGATTGTTTGGATTTAAAATGGATGAGTAGAAAACTTTAAAAGACAATATTGAAGAATTCCTGAAAATTATATAGGATTTAGAAAGCATATCAGTAGAGATTGATGATGAAGGCCAGGCTGTAATCCTTCTAAATTCCCTACCAAAACCCTACTCTAATTTTGTGGAAACCTTAAAATATGGTAGGTAGACTCTAAAATTAGAAGAAGTTGTAGAAGTCATTACAGCTAAGGATAGTGATAATAGAATGAAAGATAAATTAGGCAATGATGGGGAAGGTCTCATGGTAAGGGGTTGATCAAAGAAGAGGAACAGGAAAAAAAGGGACACAATAGGAATAGATCCAAGTCCAAAACTAGGAAATGGAAATGCTTCTTCTGTCACAAGGAAGGCCATCTTAGGAGAGATTGACCTGAGAGAACTGGTAAGAAGAAGTATGAAAAGGAGGAAGAGGGAGGTAGTGCTGGTGTTGTGTTTGAGGGTTATGAAAGTTCAGAGGTGTTAGTTATCTCTAAAGGTAATAGTGAGGAATGGATCTTAGACACATGATGTACCTATCACATAACACCTAATAGGGAGTGGTTTAGTTCTTTTCAAACTCTAGATGGTGGGAAAGTTGTGATGAGAAATAATGCAGTATGTTGCATTAAGGGTATAGGCACTGTTAAACTAAGCCTTCACAATGGCCTAACCAAAACCCTCATAGATGTGAGATATATTCCTGACCTAAAAAGGAATCTAATATCACTAGACACTCTAGACTTAATAGGATTGAGTTACAAGGCCTCAAATGGAAGCCTTAGTGTGATGAAAAGATCACTAGTAGTGATGAAAGGTGAAAAGAGAAATGGCCTTTATATGTTAAAGGGTAGGACAGACATAGCTGTTGTAGGGTCCCCAATAACACAAGAAAAAACCTTATTGTGGCATCAAAGGTTGGCACATATCAGTGAAAGACAGTTAGATGAGTTAAGTAAGCAAAATTTGTTAGGAGGGGACAAGACTGGAAGTTTAACCTTCTATGAACACTGTATCTTTGGCAAAATGTGCAGAGTCAAATTTGAATATGGTAAACATTACTCAAGCTCACCACTTGAGTATGTTCACTCATATGGATGGGGACCAGCTAGACACAACTCACTGGGGGGCTGCAGGCACTTCATCAGCTTTGTAGATGACAATTCTAGGCATGTCTAGATATACTTCCTGAAGACCAAAGATGAGGCATTTCTTAGGTTTAAAGAATGGAAAACAACGGTTGAAACTCAATCTGAGAAGAAACTTAAGAGGCTTAGGATAGATAATATTCTTGAGTTTGTAAATAATGAATTAAATAGTTTCTGCAAAAACCATGCAATCGTTAGGCACAAAGCTGTCAAGAATACCCCACAACAGAATAGCCTCTATGAAAGAATGAATAGGACAATCCTAGACAAAGTAAGAAGCATCCTACCAAACTCTAAACTTCCTATAAAATTCTAGGCAAAAGCTGTACATACTATGGTGTATTTGATCAATAAAACCCCCTCATCTGCCATAGATTTCAAGGTGCCTTTAGAAAAATGGACTGGACACCCTATAAAACTGGAAAACTTAAGAGTTTTTGGGTGCCTATCTTATGTCCATGTAAAGGAAGATAAATTGAAACCTGGAGCCATTAAGTGCCTGTTTCTTGGATATCCAGAGGGAGTAAAAGGTTATAAGTTCTGGAATCTAGAAACTAAGAAATATATAATCAGCAAAGATGTGGTTTTTAGGGAAGAGGTCCTTCCTGGACTAGAAAATGAACATGGAAAACCAATTGACATTGCCTCAGGATTAGATCACCTAGAGTTGGAAATTCAGGATGTAGTTTCTAACCATCAAGGTGGAGCAGAAGAGATTGTGGAGAATCTTGAAAACCATGATACAAATGAACCTAGTGAGCAAGGGGAACAAGGGGAAGAGGAGTCAGATTTGACAAACTATCAGCTATGTAGAGATAGAACCAAACGAGCTATTAAACCTCCCAATAGACTAGGATATGTAGAACTGGTAGCTTATGCTCTTCAGGTAGAAGAAGAGCTGAATGATGAGCTTAAAACCTTTCAAGAAGCTATATTAGGACTTGAAAAATTAGAGTGGAAGAAGGCAATCGAGGAAGAATTCAGTTCCTTAATAAAAAACAATACCTGGATCTTAGTTGACAAACCAGAAGACTGCAAGGTGGTTAAGTGCAAATGGATCTTCAAAATGAAACCAGGCCCAACTTCAAAAGAATCACCTAGCTACAAGGCTAGGCTGGTTGCAAAAGGATTCACACAAGTGGAGGGCATAGATTATAATGAAATATTCTCCCTAGTTATAAAGCATGCATCAATCAGAATTCTGATTTCTCTGGTTGTACAATTTAATCTGAAATTGGAGCAACTAGATGTAAAAACAAGATTTTTACATGGTGACTTGGAAGAGAATACTCTGATGGAGCAACCAAAGGGATATTCAGGACCAACATGTAAAGAGTGTCTTCTAAGAAATCACTTTATGGTCTAAAACAATAACCACGACAGTGGTATAAGAAATTTGATTCTTTTATGATTGAAATTGGCTTTAATAGATGTCAGTTTGATAGCTTTTTTTATTTTAAAAGAAATTTTCATTTGACACATATTTACTTGTTGCTTTATGTGGATGACATGTTCATTACCTGCCATGACAAAACTGAGCTTACTCGATTGAAGAAAACCCTTAATACGAAGTTTGAAATGAAGGAGCTAGATCAGGCTCTAAAAATCCTTGGTATTACCATTGTAAGAGATATAGTGCAGGGAAATTTGAAGCTAGTTCAAGAAGACTATGTAGAAAAGATCCTACAGAAGTTCAACATGTAGAATGCTAAGGCTGTCCAAACTCCCCTAGGGCAGCACATCAAATTATCACATGATCAGTGCCCACAAACAGAAGAAGAGCAAAAGGAAATGTCTACCATACCATATGCAAATGCCCTGGGCAGCTTGATGTACTCAATGGTTTGCACCAAGCCAGATCTAGCATATTCTGTGACTTTAGTAAGCAGGTTCATGAGCAATCCAGGAAGACTACACTGGTCTACTCTCAAATGGATTTTAAGATACTTAGATGGATCCAAATCAGTGGGCATTGTGTTCAATAAGAACAAAGAAGAAGACTACTGCATTAGAGGGTTTGTTGATGTCGATTATGCAGGGGACATTGACAAAAGAAAGTTCACTTCAGGCTTTGTTTTCACATTATGGGGGAATGTGATTAGCTAGAAATCAAAACTTCAGCATATTGTTACACTCCCTTCAATAGAATCTGAGTATGTAGCTCTGACAAAACCAGCAAAAGAGGCTACATGGCTCAAGGGTTTTGTGAATGAACTGGAGCTGGAACAAAAGACTATGGTGATCAATAGTGACAGTTAGAGTGTAATCCATCTGTCCAAAAACCAAGTCTTCCACGAGAGGACTAAGCACATCGATGTCAGGCTCCACTTCATCAGAGAAATGGTTGAAAAAAGAGAAGTCAAGATTGAGAAGATAAAAGGAACACACAACCCTACAGACATGTTCACCAAACCAGTAACTGTAGACAAGCATAGGCTCTGTATGAGCCTACTCCAAGTTCAAGAATAGTCTAGTTTTGCCAAGGCCACTTAGGGTGTCAATTCACAAGCCAAGGTGGAGAATTATGATGACATGGCTTGCAAATTGCCACGCTGGAGTCAAAGCATTTTTGAAGAATTGTTTCTACTAGCCTATACGATGTCGTTTTGGTTTTTAGCTTAAATGCCTTATCGTGGCACTTGATCCTTATTTCACTATAACCACCTTGCCCCTTCCGAGCTCACTTCTCTCTCGATTGTTTCAGCCCTAGGTCTCGATTATACGGTTATCAAATCTTGTTGTACAGCTGGTGATTGATCAACGGAGTCTATTTGTGTATAAATCCAGACCTATATGTGTGAGAAGGATGCAGAGTGTGAGGTTTATCGAGTGTGTTCCTTCCTATAGTTCATTGTCTTTAATTTCTCTGTAATCTTGTTCTTATGATGAATGAAATACCATAATGTGTGCCTTGAAGAGCGGATGTAGGCTACCTTAACCGAACCACTATAAATCCTTCTGTGTCAATTTTTCATTCAGCTCATTCCTGTTTTAATTCATCTCTGAATTGATTGCTTATTAATTTGTATAAGTTGATTGTTGAGTTTGCTCATTCATTACTTTGATTGAAATCAGCTTCATTAATAACCCTATTTGTTACTACAGATTGGTTACCCGGTATGGAAGCCATTAGATTAAAGGACTTGCCAACTTTATTAATATCTACTGATGTGAATGACATAGTGGTAAATATCTGCATGGATGGAATGGAGAATGTTTTTAATGCATCTGCAATCATTTTCAATACCTTTGATGATTTAGAGCTTGAGATTTTTGAAGCACTTTCTTCCACTTTTTCGGGTATCTACAGTATTGGTCCACTTCAGCATCTTCTGAATCAGGTGCCAGATGATAAAGCTCTTAGTTTCATAGGATTAAACTACTGGGTCGAAGAACCAGGATGTATGGAGTGGCTCGATTCAAAGGAACCAAACTCTGTCATTTATGTTAACTTTGGGAGTGTGACTACCATGACAAAACATCGACTTGTTGAATTTTCTTGGGGTCTTGCAAATAGCAAGAAGACCTTTTTGTGGGTAATTAGGTATGATATGATAAAGGGTGAATCAATCGTTCTTCTTCAGGATTTAATTACAAAAACCAAAGAAAGGGGTTTCTTGGCAAGTTGGTTTTGCCAAGAAGAAGTTATAACTCACCCAATGATTGGAGGGTATCTAACGCACTGTGGTTGGAATTCTATGATGGAAAGTTTGTGTAGTGGCATGCCTATGATATGTTGGCTATTCTTTTCTGAACAACTAACTAATTGTTGGTTTTCAAGTACTAAATGGGATGTTGGCTTGGAATTAGAATCTAATGCTGACAAATTTGAAATTGAAAAAATTGTGAGAGAATTGATGGATGGAGTAAAGGGCAAACAGATGAAGAAGAAAGCGATGGAATGGAAACTATTGGCAGCAAAGGCAACTACGGCTCCTAATGGATCATCTTACTAGAAGTGATTAACAATGTTCTTTTAAAATCAAGAAATAATTATGAAGATTGATATATTTTGTTACCAATAAATTTGCGACGTAGCACAACCTAATGTTATCGGGGCCATGCTATGTAAGTCCCTCACATATGATCTTTTTTTTTTTTAATAAGTTTTCTATCCATTTTGAATTTAATACCAGTTTTAGTTGATAGATTATTATTTATTTCATATTATGCAATCCATCTTCAGGATTTTAATTATAAATTTTATTATTTAACGGTGGTATGGTTATAGTATGGAGGGAGGCGTTTACACACTTCAGATACGCATGGATTACCCAACAAAAACAAAAACAAAAACAAAAACAAAAACAAAAAAAAAAATCATAAATGCAATACTAGGTCCAAACATACAGACATTTGAGTCACAAAGTTAGTTATTCAGGACGCATTTAATATTCAGAGTTTGACAGACATAAACTAAAACTGGAGAGCCTAACAGCACACCTGGTCTTTTCTAGGTAACTAATTAAGGACAAAATTATATATATAACAAAGCAACAAATACTGTTCCTAAGGGTAAAAAATATTGTCCCTGTTTTCTAAACAAAATGAATTATAGTGTCCTTGTGCCTGTCTACCCTTTCCATTTTATTGCCTCTTGACTCTTGGATGACCATTTTCCATTTTATTATTCATAGTGAAGTGTTGAGAGACAAGGAAGAAACCTCTCAAACAGTCAAACTTTTCATTTCCCGAGTCTCTCTCTTCTTTTCCCAAACTCTCCTAATTTCTCTTTCATTTTTTATTTATCTAAAGAGTCGTTCTTCCAGTTGGCAATAAGTTGAGAGTTGCATTGAGAACACACCTTCACCAATTAAAAAACTAGTTCTCTGTTTTGCCCATTCAAGAACTTAGTAAACTAGAGAGTGGTTGTGATTTAATTCATAATGAGAGGGTGAACCTCTGTTTATATAATGGGCTAAGATAGTTTGAGTCCTTGTAGAATTCGGAGTTCACATAGTATCAGGAGTTTGAGTTAATAGGAAACTCATAGTACTAGTCTAAGAAAGACTAAGAGTACTAGTTCATATAAGACTATGAGTCTTTGATGAACTAAGATTCGTATAGGACTTAAATCCTATTGTTGAATGAGTATAGACTGGTGGGCTAGAGTCTAGGTCAACCTAACCTATAAAGTGGCCCAACTCATGGAGCGGCCCAAAATGTAGATTGGCCCAATTCGTAAGCTAGCCTTAATCATAAAATGATTCAACTCATAAAATAGCCCAACTTGTGAAGCGAGCTAACTCCTGGTGTGGAACAGCTCATAGAATGGTTCTTCTTACATAATGGGCTATCTCATTGAATGGTTCTTCCACATGATGGGTTTTGATGTGGGCCCAACTAGAGTTGGGTTGTAGCATTGGCTTGTATGCTAGACACTTAAATGGTCCTTTTGATATTGGGTCTGATAGAGTCCAGTACTAATTTTGGCTCATATAAGAAATAAATAGGATATTTAAAAATACTTAAATATTTTTAATAAAAATAATATATAAAGAGAGTTCAATGTCACATGCCTTATTACTTGGTTGCATAGCAACAAATGCATGATAATTTTTCCTTTGAAAATATACTCAAATAAATGTTAATATTATAATTAAAGTAAATAAATTACAACATAATTATATTTTTATTTGGGTTAATTCCAACAGCCTCTAAGAATCATTAAATTTCATACATTTAATGGTTTTCAAAAACTATTAAATATCTTATATCCTGGATTTTTTATACAAAAAATGAACTTGTCTGTAATTTTTAGAAATATTTAATGGTTTTTTTTAAATTATTGGACACCTAAGCTTTGACAATATCCCAAGAGGCTGATGAAATTATCCTTTTTATTTTTATTTCGATCAACATCGATGAATTAGTGTACAGAGTTTTTTGTACACATACAATCACCTTCTTATATATATATAGCACAAAACTTCAATTTGCTTTTTTTTTTTTTAATATATATGGTTTATGATAGAAAAACAGTGAAAATATTAAACGAATTGCAATTTCATAACCCAGAAAATTGATTAATAAGATCGACACCTATAATGGTTAGAAAGTATCATAAATTCCCTAATAAGTTTTCTATTTTTGCTAATTTTAGGGTGATTTCGATCATTTTAATGATGTATTTAGACATTTTTATAATCTTTTCACAACTTCTGAGTGTCCATGACATTTGTTGGTCAAAGGACGAAAATGCAAAAAATTAAAGTAGCAGGAGGAAAATGTAATTCTGCAAGACGGTGTCGTTTTTTATTTCAGTAAAGTCAGTTGTACAATGCACTTTACTTTACTACTTTACTCTTCATCCTTGTCTTTGTATAAAAGAGTAAAGTTGTTCTTTACTGCAGCTTGACGAATTGAATCATCAAGTAAAAGAAAATCAAACACATTTCTCTCTGTTTTTCTGTTTTGTTTGCAATTACATGGTATCAGAGCTCTGACTAATGTCAATGGCCTCAGATCCTGCTATCTCTCAATCGCTTAACAGCACCAGGAAGATGATGTCTAAAATGCAGAATCGGGCTACCTCAGTTCTTGCCTCGAGCTTGCAAGTAATCAATCCCAAGCTAACGAGGAACAATTATCGGTTTTGGAGCTCTCAAATTCTCTTTGCTGTTGGCTCACATGAGCTAAAAGATCACCTATTAGGTAGAGTGCCTTGTCCTTCACCTATTCTTATTAATGATTCTGAAGTTGAACTAAGTAGTAATACTGTTGGAGAAACCTTAAATCCAGCTTATATTCTGTGGAAAAAGACTGATAAATGCTTAGTGAGTTGGTTACTAGCTTCAATTAGTGAAAGCATGTTCTGTGTTGTGTCTAAGTGTAGGTTTTCCAATGAAATTTGGTTAGCCTTAGAAAGTGAGTTTGTTACAGACTCAAAAGCTAGAGCTTTACATTTGAAAATTTTGCTTCAAACAACTCATAAAGGAGGATTGAGTATTAGTGACTATGTGAAGAAAATGAAAGAAATTGCAGAAAGTTTAGTTGCAAGTGGATTGATTATCTCTGATGGAGACTTATTACAGTATGTGTTAGATGGTCTAGGGCCTGAATATGATCCAGCAGTAATGACACTCACCTCTAGACTGGAATTGACACTCACCTCTAGACTGGAATCGAAAGTGGATACTATAACTCTTCAAGAGGCACAATTTTTGTTGCAGAAATATGAAATCTGTCTTGAGAAGTTTAATTCCACAGATTTATACAACACTTTAGCAAATATAGCCTCCATAATGAATCATGGATGTTATAATGTGTCTAGTACTAGTTTACCAGTCAATCTTCCTGTTAAAACTGTAGACAATCTAAGTAGTACCATACCCTCTCTAATGTCTCTTGGGAACCCACACACCTCACAAAACTATGTCACCTTACCCTCCTATGTAAACTCACCTGTTCAGCCCCCTGTTCCATCTGTTCAGACTTCATTCTCTGCCTACAACACCACAACTCAACCTTATTCTCCTGGTCCTAGTGCTAACTCTCATTTACCTTACAACACTATGCCCTTTAACCCTAGATCCTCTAGTTTTAACACATATGGAAGAGGCAAAGGTAGAGGTATAGGCAGAGGGAGAATTATTTGTCAAGTGTGCAATAAAGCTGGACACTCAGCCATACAGTGTTATCATAGATATAACTCAACTTATAATTGCACTTTTCAAGCTGGCAATGGAAGCTTTCCCAGTCACACATTTACTAATCTAATACCACAACAACATTTCAACACTTATCCTACTGAACCAGTACAGTACCCTCCTATTGGTACCTCCTAGCAACATCCTGATAGTATTTTTCAACCACAGTAGTCACAGTTCAATCAAACTCAACAACAACATTATTATCCCTAGTAAACCTAGAAATACTCAGTAGATTTTTTGTGATTTTAGGAACACAAAGTATGTTTTTAAGATAAAGACACTTAGAATGAAGACTACTAGGAATAAAAGAATGACCAGTATTTCTCCTGGTTCTGTTGCTAACTCTCATTTACCTTACAACACTATGCCCTTTAACCCTAGATCCTCTAGTTTTAACACATATGGAAGAGGCTGAGGTCGAGGTATATGCAGAGGGAGAATTATTTGTCAAGTGTGCAATAAAGCTGGACACTCAGCCATACAGTGTTATCATAGATATAACTCAACTTATAATGGCACTTTTCAAGCTGGCAATGGAAGCTTTCCCAGTCACACATATACTAATCCAGTACCACAACAACATTTCAACACTTATCCTACTGAACCAGTACAGTACCCTCCTATTGGTACTTCCTAGCAACATCCTGATAGTATTTTTCAACCACAGCAGTCACAGTTCAATCAGTCACAGCAACAACATTTTATCCCACAACAGTCACAGTACACTGGAACTCCTAAGAGTAATTTTAGTACTCCAGCAAGTTTTGGAGTTCCTAGTCACCAGATGGGAGCCAATAGTCAAGCAAATCTGGTTCATACTAGTAGTAACTCAATGGTGTATACTGGAAGTAATGCTTTTTCAGACCATAGTTGTACAACACTATACAACAATCCATAGGCTTATGTCACTACTCCAGTTGATCCAGCATGGTATATGGACTCCGAGGTAACTGATCATGTCACTTCCAACCTATCTCAGCTGACCATTAGCAAGAACTATGAAGGTGAGGATAAACTTCAGGTTGGCAATGGTGAGTACCTTCACATTTCCCATACTGGTCATTCTTTTATTCCTAGTAGTCTTCATTCTAAGTGTCTTTATCTTAAAAACATACTTTTGTTCCTAAAATCACAAAAAATCTACTGAGTATTTTTAGGTTTACTAAGGATAATAATGTTGTTGTTGAGTTTGATGCTAACTCTTGTGTTGTTAAAGACAAGTCAACCAAGGCCATGTTACTACAAGGGGGTCTTAAAGAAGGACTTTATCAGTTGGAAATTCCATCAAACACCACTGATCTGTCAAAACCATGTGTCTCTTATCATCAATCTGGTATGAATACAGCAAATACAGTCTATCTATCCCAAAACTTAGCAGCCATTGCACATTTTATGAGCCCTTCCATCAAAGACTCCTCTCAGCCTTTCAATAAACTTGTGACCACTCCTCAATTGTCCAACCAACATCTAGAGTTAGTTGAAAATGTCAATAAAAATTCTAATGTAGTTTCGAATGTTAGCTATAATAAAGATGCTATTTTTACAACACAGTGTAGTGTTTCTTGTTCCAGAAATGAGTCAAAATGTATTCTTGTTGAATCTCATGCTTGTTCTACTATTAATACTAATGAAATACATGCTGATGAGTTCTCATTTAAGTCTCCTGCATCAATGGTTGACAACTATGTTAATTACCCTGTTAATGCTTGTTCTACTGTTCATAATAATGAAATACATGATGATGAATTATTATTTAAGTCTGCTACCTCAATGGTTAAAAACAAGGTTAAATGTCCTGTTAATGAATAATTGTCTGCTGTTGTTTTTTCAATTGTTGGTTCCACACCAAATTGCTTGACTGCTGACAAACACTCATACCAACACATGATTTGGCATAAAAGATTGGGTCATCAAAACTCTACTACATTACATAAAGTCTTGTCTACACTTCCCAAATCTGTTTCTCTTACTGAAAATCAGAATCTGCTTACCAAAGTGTCTAGTTTCTGTGATGCGTGTCAGCTAGGAAAGTTACATCAAAACAGTTTTCCCTTGTCCCAATCTCATGCCATAGAACCCTTAGCTCTTGTTCACAGTGATGTGTGGGGTCCTGCCCCAGTCACTTCAGTAGAAGGATTTAAGTATTATGTGCAGTTTCTAGACGATTTTAGTCGGTTCACCTGGCTGTTTCCTCTTAGGACTAAAGCTGAAGTTGAATCTACCTTTATCAAGTTTCATCACCTTGCTGAGAGGCAGTTTGGAACTAAGCTAAAGTGTCTTCAGTCAGATCAAGGAGGTGAGTACAAAGCCTTACTTCCTTATCTGATTGAAAATGGTATTCAACCTAGGTACTCATGTGCCTATGTCCACCAACAAAATGGTCGTAGTGAGAGGAAACATAGACACATTATTGAAACAGGACTTACCTTATTAGCTCATGCATCTATGCCCCTAAAATATTGGTGGCTGGCCTTTGAAACAGCATCTTTTCTTATCAACCGACTGCCCACTACTGTCTTAAATAATAACACTCCCTATTATTTGCTTTTTAATAAATATCCTATGTATGATAATCTTAAAGTTTTTGGCTGTGCTTATTTCCCTTTTCTTTGGAATTTTCATAGTCACAAGTTTGATTTTCATTCCTCAAAATGTGTATTTGTCAGGTATAGTTTACTTTACAAAGGTTATAAATGTCTAAGGGCTGATGGGAAGATCTTTATTACTCCTAGTGTTAAGATTAATGAAAATGAATTTCCTTATTCTCAAGAGTTTAATTCCTGTTCAACCTAATACTGATCCTTCAGCCAATTCCCCTAATACTTGTTCCAGTAATATACATCTACTGCCATATACAATTTTCCAGCATAGTCCATCTTCAGTAGCCTCTGATCCCCAAGTGGTAACTGGCTCTTAGACTGTTCCTAACAATCCAGCAGTTGGTACTTACTCTTTAGCAGTAGGTACATCCTCTTCACACTTGTCTGATTCATCCTTACCTAGTATCTCTAAAGTTGCTGATAGTTCTAGCTATAGTCCTTCTTTAATTCTACCTGAGGTCACTGCAAAAAAATCTGGTTTTCCATTACATACCATTCAATCAGAATCTGTCCCATCTAACTCAAACAGTCTTAATCCAGTGTCTCAACTACCTGTTATTTCTTCCTCCTACAATTTTCCAACATGTCATATTGAAGTTGACCTAGATACTCCAATACCAGCTTGTGATCCTGCATCTAGTTGCAAGATTTCTAATTCCAGTCCACCTCTAAAAGCACACTCTGGCAGTTCTGATACAAATTTGTAGACTACTCAATCTCAGTCTATTCTATCTTGTTCTTCTCCATCTCCATTACCTACCAGTCCATCATTATGTACTTTACCAAATTGTCAACTTGAGGTTGACCTTACTACTTCACAGTTCACTAATGATCAACTTCCTATCAAAATTAATTCTCACCCTATGATTACAAGGGCCAAAGCTGCAGCTGGTCATGTTAATTCAACCTGTGAGTCTTTGGATCATGTTGTTTATCTTACAGCTAGTCAGCCCATTATAGAATCAAAACCTGTGTCAGTTGCTGAAGCATTAAAAACTGCAGTTTGGAAAGAGGCTATGCAGGCAGAATTTGATGCTCTAATTAGGAACAACACCTAGACCCTTGTTTCTCCTACTGCAGACATGAATATTGTGGGTAATAAATGGGTTTTCAGAACAAAATTGAATGCTGATGGTACTTTGCAGAAGTACAAAGCCAGACCAGTAGCTAAGGGGTTTCAACAAACTCCTAGTTTGGACTATTTTAAGACATTTAGTCCAGTTGTAAAACCATCCACCATCAGAATAGTTCTCACTCTAGCAGTAACCAATGCATGGGATGTTCAACAAATTGATGTCAACAATGCGTTTCTTAATGGTACTCTAAGTGAGCTAGTGTTTATGCAGCAACCAAGTGGATTCGAATCAGCTGCTCATCCTTCATATGTGTGCAAATTAAACAAGGCTTTATATGGCCTTAAATAGGCCTCTAGGGCATGGTTTGATAAACTCAAGGCTGCTCTCCTAGCCAAAGGCTTTCAAAACTCAGTTTCAGATTCGAGTTTCTTTGTTCTTAAAAAATCATCAAGACTAATCTATGTTCTTGTTTATGTAGATGATATTTTAATCACTGGTTCTGATGCAGCCTATATAACTTAGTTGTTGGAAGATTTAAATGAGCAATTTGCTTGAAAACTCTTGGATCACTCAAATATTTTTTAGGCCTAGAAGCAGTTAGGACAGCAGCTAGTATACATCTCAGGTAGTCCAAATATGCCTCAGATTTGCTTGTCAAAACCAGAATGATGGATGCCCACCCGTGCTCTACACCAATGGATGTTGGCACTAGACTGAGTACTGATGACAGTAATCTATTTGAGAGCCCTACATTATATCACAGCACAATAGGAGCCTTGCAGTACCTAACACTGACTAGACCAGATATTAGCTTCACAGTTAATCGTTGTAGTCAGTTTTTACAAGCCCCAACTGAGTTACAATGGCAAGCATGCAAGCGAGTTCTGCGATATGTTAAAGGGACACACTATGGGCTACAGTTTAAACTAGCAAGTTCCCTAAACATTGAGTGCTATGCTGATGCGGATTGGGGTAGTAATGTTGAAGATAGAAGATCTACTAGTGGATATTGTGGCTATCTTGGACCTAATCTAATTCAGTGGAGCTCTAGGAAACAAAAAGTTGTTGCGTTATCATCCACTGAAGCTGAATACAGGGCGTTAGCACAAACTGCTACAGAGGTTGCATGGCTTCAAAGTATGTTCACTGAACTCAGCCTTCACTTTCCCTCAAAACCTGTAATTTGGTGTGACAATACAAGTGCTGGAGCCTTGGCTTCAAATCCAGTCTTTCATGCAAGAACAAAGCATATAGAAATAGATGCTCACTACATTAGGGAGCAAGTTCTTGCCAAGAATCTGACAGTTCAATATGCACCATCAAAATTGCAGATTGCAGATGTGTTGACAAAGGCATTATCTGTTGTTCAATTTACTGAGCTAAGGTAGAAACTAAATGTCGTTGCAGTTCCTTGTAATACGTATTGATTCTTACCTATTTTTGTAATGCAGAAGAAGATCAGAATGCACCTGGAAAATGGTTGAAATCTACTGTTGAAAAATGGTTGAAATATGCAGTCTGTACTGATTCTTAACTGCTATTTATTGATTTCTATGCTACTATTTTTGTAGTACAGAAGATGACAGATGTGTGTATTGTTTTTTTTTTTCTTTTACTGATGAAGTGTTGAAGAAGTTGTGGTAGATTGTAGGGTTGTGGTAGTTGTGACAGATGGGTGTTTTGTAGTACTGGCAAAGTATGTGTTGCAGTATTGATCTATGATTTTGAGACAGTTTACAAAACTGTGAAGGGTTGAAGAAGTTGTAGAATTGTGCTCATGAATTTACAGTGCAGAGTTGTTAAACTAGAGGTTTGTGATTGAACTTTAGTTGGTTGTGCTGAGCAATGCAGTTTGTAACTGTATGATAAGATACGAGTTGTTACGTTGAGATGTTGTTTTGAACTGGTTGTTATGTTCTTGGTGTTTGATTATTTGAAGTTTGGTTAGTTGAAACTGCAAAAGTAGAACTAAAAATGTGATGAGTTCTACTGAAAATGTGCTGATTCAGAGTTGATCAGCTGAAGATTGAAACTGTTGAAACTAAAATTGCAGAGTTGTTTTTGAATTGGTTGTTATGATTTGGTGTTTTTTGAAGCTTGGTTAGTTGGAACTGCAAAAAAGTAGGATTGAAAATGTGCTGATTTCTACTAAAAATGTGCTAATGCAGAGTTGCTCAAATGAAGTTGAAACTGTTGAAACTGAAATTGCAGAGTTGATTTGAGCTAGTTTATGTTCTTCTTGTTGTTTTTGATGCTACTAAAAAGCTGATTATCTTAAATTTGGTTCGTTGAAAACTGAAAATGAATATGTAGAACTGAAATTGAGCTGCTTATCCTAAGTGGCTAAGTAAAGTTTTTTTTTTTTTTTTTTTTTTTATGGCTAATTGAAGAAGTTGAGTGTGTGTTACCTAAAGGGGTTATATGAGCATAGAGGTATTAGAAAGAGACTTTAGTTTCAGAAGGGATGTTGGTCAAAGAGCCAATGAATTTGAAATGCTGGTGGAAGAAAGACTACTGAAGCAGCAGAAGGAGAATGTCCAGTTTGAGAGGGGTTGTTGGTCAAAGGATGAAAATGCAAAAAATTCAAGTAGCAGGAGGAAAATTTAATTCTGCAAGACGTTGTCTTTTTTTATTTCAGTAAAGTCAGTTGTACAATGCACTTTATTTTACTACTTTACTCTTCGTCCTTGTCTTTGTATAAAAGAGTAAAGTTGTTCTTTACTGTAGTTTTAACAAATTGAATCATTAAGTAAAGAAAATCAAACACATTTCTCTCTGTTTTTCTGTTTTGTTTGCAAACCCTAAGCTAGTTTTTCAACATTAAGCTATAATACTAAAGATAAATAAATATTTTTATTATACTTTTACTTAATAAATATAATAAACACAGTTAATAACTTATATTCAAACACAAGAATATTTAAATAAAATAGACTTTTGAAAAATATTTAAAGGAGAGCATTTCATGCACCATAATTGATTAATTTTATTGACAATCATAATTTTTAGAAAGTTAAGTCATATTTTGGAAGTGATTGATAGTATTGAAAAGAATAATATTAAATATATAAATTATTTAATACAATCTGAAGTAACACAAAATAAATGAATAAATTTATAAATATATATATATATTTTCAATTAATATAGATGAATGATAAAACAATAAAAGTGTCTTGGTTTGCATAAGTGTTTATATAGTTAGAGAGTTTAAATAACCAATTTAGGCGAAAAATAATTTGAAATTATAGTTAGAGAAATGTATCAAATAATGTAGTTTTCTTATGGCATCACAACATTATCACAGTATATGTAGATAATATGTACGTCATAATTTAATGCTTCGTTAATCTTAGAATATGTGATGAAAGGACCATTGCACATCTTCACATGGCAAGGGGAACCTATGAATCTCATTGGGTAAGTACTTACTTTTAGATTATATGTTGAATTTTATTGATCTTTGTTAATGAAAAAGGAAAATGTGTTTAGTTATTAATCTACTACAGTTAGGATTGCTCAGTTACTAAATTGTTAGCAATCTGTTACAATAGTTAGATTTAGTTACACTTCAATGCTTTTGTTAACAGAGCACTATAAAAGTGCTACCTACTGTATAGTTATTTTTAAGCTAAATAATAATACAATTCACGTGAGCTTCTTTGACTTTCCTTTTCACTTTACTTTTTCTTTTCTTCTCTCAAGCTTAGTTCAAGAACTGTTATGGTATCAAAGCCATTAGACTAACATCGAAAATGGTAGATCTGTCATAGGTCACTCCCAATCCGAACAACTCTGGCCAAAAATTGACCGCCGATTCTAACAATTTCACAAATACAGCCCCTATGTCTTCCTCTACTCTTCCAGCAATCTCCCCAAAATTAACCAGAAACAACTACAGATTCTGGAAATCGCAGATCTTGTTCGCTATTGGTTCACACGATTTAGAGGAGCACCTCACCGGATTAGTTTCTTGTCCAGCTCCATTCATCAAAGTTCAACCCGAAAGTTCTGATGGAGCAACTGAAAAGAAACCTAATCCAGCTCATAATCACTGGAAGAAAGTTGACAAGTTACTTGTAAGTTGGCTTCTTAGATCTATCTCAGAGTCCATGTTTAATGTTGTATCAAAGTGTCAATTTTCTGCTGATATGTGGATAGCTTTAGAGAAAGAGTTTCTTACTGAATCAAGAACCAAAACCCTACACATTAGAAACTTATTGCAAAATACCAAGAAAGAGAACCTTAGTGTTCACGAGTACTTTGTCAAAATGAAGGGATTTGCTTAAACCTTATCTGCTAGTGGAATTGTAGTTAAGGATGAGGAGTTGCTAAATTACATTCTTGACGGTTTAAACTCTGAATATGATGCTAATGTAGTCAATATTACTACAAGGTTGGAGTATAAGTTAGATCCCCTTTCTGTCCAAGAAGCACAAATTATTCGGCAGAAATTTGAACTGAGGTTAGAAAAAGCCAACTTAGCGTTAAACATAGTTATAGGTACTGAATTTCATGGTGGATTTGTACATCTAGCCAGTGTCACCACTAATGAGTCCAGAAAAAAATTCAGAATGAGCTGTCTTTGCTCAATACTGGGCAGAATCAATTTCAACCACCACAATCTCAGTCTCTTAATTTCACCCCTCATAACTTCACACCTCACCAACCTGGCTTCGGAGCTAATCAATTTACATCACAAAACCATCCCTACTCTCCTCAATTTGCTGGTGGCAGAGGACGAGGCAGGGGAGTTGGAAGAGGTAGAATCATTTGCCAAGTTTGTGGCAAAAGTGGACATCTTGCCCTCAATTGTTATCATCGTTTTGATACAAACTTTTTGGGAAGAGGTAACTCAGTAGGAAGAGGTCAGTTTGGCAGCATCAATTTCCCGAGAACTTCAGAAAACTTTCAAGGTTCATCATACCTTCCCTTCACCTTATCACAACCTCCACCTCAACCTCCCTACAACTCCTATAACTCATATAACTCCACTTCATTACCTTATCCTAACTTAGGCTCACAAAATGTCACTTCAACCTGCTTCCCAAATGGGCCCAATACAGCTCTGGCACAATCACAAATACTTACAGGATCTCATTCACCCACACCTATTGGACACAATCAAGTGTTCTTATCTCAGACGCATCCACAGCACTACTCACATCCCACAACCAACTATATTGCTGCTCCTTCAACTGTCCAGGATGCATCTTGGTATATGGATTCTGGAGCCACTGACCATGTAACATCAGACCTAGCACAACTGTCAGTAAATTCCACCTACAAAGGCCATGAGCAGCTCCACGTTGGAAATGGTGAGTTACTTCCAATTACTCATACTGGTTTTACTTCATTACCTTGTTCTTCTAGATCCCTTTATCTCAAACATGTCTTATGTTTGCCTCATATCACTAAAAATTTACATAGTATTTCCAAATTCACTAGAGATAATAGTGTAGTAGTTGAGTTCTTTGCTGACCATTGTGTGATTAAGGACAAACAATCCAAGGCTGTTCTTCTTCAAGGAAAGCTTAAGGATGGTCTTTATCAACTCCAAATTCCAGCTCCACAATCTTCTTCAACCTCAAATCAGGCTGCTGGTCCTTTTACCATAGTCTCAGCCTTCAATTCCGCAACCTTTTCTACACCACAAACCACCAAGTCTTTATTTTCTCCATATTTTGCTGATTGTAATAATGATGCTAATAATAATTGTCCTTCTAATATTTCAATTGATGGACCAAATAATTCTGCCATTCCATGTGTATCCTCTCGTACTGATGATACTATTAGCAATAAAAGTCATATCATTTCATCTATTTCAGTTGCAAAAAGTAGTGGTTTGCTATGGCATAAACGCCTAGGTCACCCTAATGCCTCTGTCCTTGCAAAAATTCTATAGTCTCTAAGATTAAATCATACTGTTACTAATACGTTTGAATTTTGTACTGCTTGTCAATATGGAAAACTGCATCAGAATGTATTCCCTAAGTCTGCCTCTAAAGCTTCACATCCTTTAGAACTAGTATACTCAGATTTATGGGGACTATCTCCTATTCCCTCACCTGAAGGTTTTAAGTATTATGTTCAGTTTTTAGATGACTATAGCCGTTTTGCTTGGATTTTGCCTTTGAAAACAAAGTCTGAAACTCAACTTATTTTTAAACAGTTTCACAAATTGGCTGAAAAACAGTTTAATACTAGTCTAAAGTGTGTCCAAACTGATTGGGGAGGGGAATATAGGAGCTTAGTTGCTTACTTTAGTGATCATGGAATTATTTTTTGACATCCATGTCCCCATACTCATCAACAAAATGGGAGAGTGGAGAGGAAACATAGACAAATAGTCGAACAAGGCTTGACTTTGCTTGCTCAAGCAAGCACGCCCTTAAAATTCTGGTGGTTTGCTTTTCAAACTACCATATACCTAACCAATAGTTTACCTACACCTGTTCTGTCTAATCTTTCTCCTTTTCAAGTTCTGTTTAACAAAGTTCCAGATTATACAGCTATTAGAGTTTTTGGTTATGCAGTTTACCCTTACTTAGGCCATACAATTCTCATAAATTTGATTTTCACACTAGTCAATGCACTTTTGTTGGATATAGTATGCATCACAAAGGATACAAATGCATGACTTCTAATGGCAGAATTTACATTTGTCAGAGTGTTAAGTTTGATGAATCTACCTTCCCCTTTGCTTCCTCCTCACCTTTTCAGTCTCAAACAGCTCCTAATATCCCTTTCCCTGATTATGGTTCAGCTCTCTATTCTGTCCCTAATCAGTCCACTCCACAAATATCTGCTCTTCCTATCAATTCCTTATCTCCTGTTGTAACTGACCATCATTTTTCCTGTCCATCCATGAATGATCAGCAGAACTCATCACTGCTACACTTTCCTACCTTAGCAGACCAGGTTCATGAATTCTCCTATGTCAATCCTAGTGCTAATCCCATTAGTGAGTCCACTTCAGTTTTAGATAGTCCTACTATGCATCAGCCTTCTAATTCTCCTACTGTCAGTTGCTCTACAAATCAAACCAATCAGTCCACCTCTCTTAGTCTCACAAACCATAGTAATCAACTCAATGAGTCCTCTCCCTGTGATAAATCCCCTAAACCTATTTATCTTATAGTAGCCCTTCCCTTTGATACATCATCATTCAAGCTATCATCACATTCAGATTCACCTGAGGGTATTCATCTTGTAGTTGACCTACCAATTGAGTCAAAACCTTTAAATACTCACCCCATGATTACTAGGTCCAAAGCCAAGCTTCTTAATTCTATGTTAGTCCTTTCTATCACTACCTCTTCTCACCTGGACAATAGTGAACCAGTAAGTGTAGCTGAAGCACTCTCTCATCCCTTTTAGAAAGCTACCATGGACAATGAATTTACTGCCTTACTCTCAAATAACACTTAGGAGCTTGTTCCAGCAGAATCTCATATGAATGTTGTAGGTTGCAAGTGGGTTTTTCGAATTAAACACAACTCATATGGTTCTATTCAAAGATATAAAGCCCGATTAGTTGCTAAGGGCTTCCAACAAACTCCGGGAATTGATTATCTTGAGACTTTTAGTCCTGTCATCAAATCCTCCACAATTAGAGTTGTACTTAGCCTAGCTGTCACCTATGGATGGGACATCTAACAAGTTGATATCAACGATGCCTTTTTGAATGGAGAACTTAGTGAAACAGTGTATATGACTCAACCTACTGGATTTATTGATCCTGCCAAACCACTCCATGTGTGCAAATTGGTCAAGGCTCTATACGGACTAAAACAGGCTCCGAAAGCCTGGTTTGGAAAACTCAAAACTGCATTTTTGAAGTGGGGATTTGTTAGTTTAGTAGCTGATCCAAGTCTGTTTATTTACAAACTCAATACTCTGGTGGTTTATGTATTAGTCTATGTGGATGATATTCTCTTAACTGGAAGTAGTTCCCAATTAGTTCAAGAAATAGTGCACAAGCTAAAGGATGAATTTGCCTTGAAGACCTTGGGATCCCTTAAATATTTTCTGGGTTTTGAGGTATTTAGCTCAGCCTCCAGTATCCATATGTGCCAAGAAAAATATGCCAAGGATTTGTTGGTAAAAACTGGCATGATGGACTCTAATCCTTGCTCTACTCCTATGGTGTTAGGAAACAAACTAACCCTTGAAGACAGTGACCTATTTGATAAACCATCCCTGTATAGAAGTACATTGGGGCCCTGCAGTATTTGACTTTGTCCAGACCTGATATTGCCTATTCAATTAACAAGTTGAGTCAATTTCTCAAGGCTCCTACTCAATTACATTGGCAAGCTTGCAAGAGATTGTTAAGATACCTTAAAGGCACAACCAGCTTTGGGATTCAGTTTCATAGAATTCACAGATTCAGTCTAGAGTGCTTCACTAATGCAGATTGGGTAGGAAATATTCAAGATCGCAGGTCAACCAGTGGTTGCTGCATATTTCTTGGGCCTAATCTCCTTCAATGGAGTGCTAGAAAGCAGAAGGTAGTGGCTTTGTCCTCCACAGAAGCAGAATACAAAGCTCTTGCTCAAGGAGCTACAGAAATAGCATGGTTCAAAAGTCTATTTTCTGAAATGCACTTAAGTCTCCTTACTATACCGATTGTGTGGTGTGATAATTAGAGTGCTAGATCTCTTGCCTCAAATCCAGTATTTCATGCTAGGACCAAGCATATTGAGCTGGATATTCACTACATCAGGGAACAAGTTATTGCTAACAACTTAAAAGTCCAATATGTTCCAATTGAGCACCAAAAAGCAGACATCTTCACCAAATCACTGTCAGCCTCACGATTTGAAATTGTTAGAGAAAAACTGACAATAGCTGCTTCTCCTGTGAAAGCTAATGTGAAAGCTAATGTTCAATCGAGTAACTCTGAAAAAGAAACTACAGTTATTAGAGGAGAAGGAACTGTAGTGGTTAAAGAAGAAGTGATAGTGTTCTAAAGTATTCTGATGATCTTTAGTTACTAAGTTGAAAAATTGTAGTGATTAGAGAAGATGTGATATTGTTCCAAATGGTTTGTACTGATCTGTGCTCTGCTGGTGCTCGACTGTGCTCTACTGGTTTTTCCTTTTGGTTAATTGTTCTGCTAATTTTCTTGTGATTGGATGTATCAAGTGCTCTGCTGGTTGGTTGCCATTACAGAGAAGAAATGGCTGATATGTGTGGTGTGTAAAAGAATTGCTTTGATATGGTGTATATTGCAGGTGTTGAATAATACTGCTTGAATGTTGCATTAGTACTCGGCTGGTGACTGTTACTCCAATGCAGAAATGTACTGATATGTGTGATGTGCAATTTTGATTCTACTTGTATTAAGTGCTCTGCTGGTTGGTGCTCTGCTAGTTGGTGCCTCTACAGAGAAGAAATGACTGATATGTGTGGTGTGTAATTGCTTGAATAATAATGCTTGCAGGTGTTGAATGATAATGCTTTGAGCAGGTGTATACTGTTAGTTGTAGTAAGTGTGCAGAAAAACAATCTGGAAGTTGATAAGTGAGCAGTTGAATGATAATGCTTTGATGATCTGGTGTGTATTGCAGGTGTATACTGCTAGTTGTAGTAAGTGTGTAGAAAAACAATCTGGAAGTTGATAAGTGAACAGTTGGATGATAATGCCTTGATGATGTGGTGTGTATTGCAGGTGTATACTATCAGTGTAGTTGTTGTGCGGAAAAACAACCTGGAAGTGATAAATGGGCAAAACTCCCAGTTTAGTTTACGGGAGGATGTTAAGTTAGTTAACTAAGTAAGCAATGAGAACTCCCAGTTTAGTTTACGGGAGGATGTTAATGAAAAAGGAAAATGTGTTTAGTTATTAATCTGTCATAGTTAGGATTGTTCAGTTACTAAGTTGTTAGCAATCTGTTACAACAGTTAGATTTAGTTACACTTCAATGCTTTTGTTAACAGAGCACTATAAAAGTGCTACCTACTGTACAGTTATTTTTAAGCTGAATAATAATACAATTCACGTGAGCTTCTTTGACTTTCCTTTTCACTTTACTTTTTCTTTTCTTCTCTCAAGCTTAGTTCAAGAACTGTTAATCTTGTATAGCTTTTAATTATTTGTCTTTGTTGAATTTTTAGGCAGTGTACACGACTAGATGGAAGAGAATTGCAAAGGAAAGACAAAAACATACCAAAACCAAGATACTAACGTGTCTTCCAGTCCCTCAAACCATTAATAAGAGTGGTCATTGAGACTCTTACTCAACTGATATACCCCGATGATTAAAAAAGAAATACTAATGTGTCTTAGGTCTTAGACCATTAATATATATATATTGATTGTAGAAATCTAGTTTTCTAGTTTAATAAACCTATTCTCTCTCCAATTTTACTAAATTATTTACTTCAAATTCTTTAATTTTATTACATTAAATTATTTATATTTAATTTTAACAGTGTTATTTAGTTGCTATTTTCTTTTAATCAACATTCCTTACTAAAAATTCGAATCTTCATTGATTTTCCTTAGCTTTGAAATTGTCAGAGATTAAACTAAGCTTATTTAAGTTTATTAAAAGTCTAGTTTATTTAGACTTGTGAAAATAGAACTTGTTATAGTTTATGATAAAATTTAGTATTAAGGTTTGTAGTTTAAACAGAATTAAGGTTTGGCTCCTATGTTTGGGAGTTTTTATTGTGAGCTTGAGTTGGTATCATGTTATTGTTATTGATGTTTAATATGAGAAAGAGTTTTTATAATATTTTCCGCAAATTTATGCATTTATACAAATTATGTTATGTTTGAGGAGTGATTATAGTATTTTATTATAAGACCTTAGAAGGAAGAGATTTAGAAATGACAGATGATATCTTTAAAAATATATGAGTATTCTTAATAAAAAAAGGAGTGATCTATGTCACATGCCTTATTGCTTGGTTGCAGATGCAACATATGCATAATAATTTATTTATTTTTTAAATACACTGAATAAATGATAATATTGTAATTAAAAAAGATAAATTACAATAGCATTATGTTTTTATTTGGGTTAATTTTACCCACCTCTAAGAACTTGTTAAATGTCAAACGCCCTAATAATTTTTTAAAGCTATTAAGTACCCCTTATTGTGGGATTTTTTACCATTGAGCTTTTTAATATTTGTAATAGATTTTTTTTTTTTTTTTTTGGTTATTTTGGTGGGTTTTTTAGTAATTTCAAAATAAAATATTTAGTAGGTATTGAAAATCATTAAGTGTCTAAGATTTGACAATATTTAAAGGGACGGATGAAATTATCCTTTTTATTTTGCTTAACATCAATAAACCAAGTGTATAGAATTTTTTGGACTTCCATCATGAAGATTACTTTCTTTTACATATAGCACAAGACCTAATGTTTTTATTTAATTTTTACCTAAAAAATATAAATTCAAAAACATTTTAGTAAACAGGGATGAGTGAAAACATTAAAAGAAATAAAAATTTCACAGACTCTAAAATTGGTTTATGTTATTGACACCCATGATTTTTAGAAAGTATCATAAATCCCGTAACAAGTTTTCTATTTTTGTATTTTGATCGGAGATTTTGATAATAAAATTATCTATTAGAGGGATTTATAATATTTTCAAAACTTACGAGTATATATAAAATTTAAGTCATATTTTAAAAGTGGTCATATTAGAAATATAATATTGGATGTACAAATTCTTTTATGAGATAATTAGTTTAAAAAAACCATTTTTTTAGGAGTCAAATTGAAATATGACCTCTTTTTTGGAGTGAAAGTTTATAATTTTTATTTTATTTCTTATCTTTATAAAGTTAAAAAAAATCATAGATAAATTTATTATTCTTTTAAAAAAAATTATATTTTATCTCTTATTTCTTAAAAATATGACTAGTTAATTTATTTGTTAGTTTAAAAATAATTTAATATTTAATTTTTAACGCTAATTTGGGAAATAATTAGAAAAAATAATTGGTTTATAATAAACGGTTAGATTGGAGGTATAAAAATTGTGAAGGGTAAAAATAGAAAAAACAAATAGATGAAATATTTTGTCTACATCAATTACAAAAAGATAGATTGTAATTTAGAAAAAAAAAAAGACTTTTTAAATAGTTTTTCATATAATAAAATAAAATATATAGAAAATCCACCTTCTCTTTTCTATTTATGACCGTAAATTCTCATCTCTGACGCAAACTCTTTATCTTCTCTCTGTCTCTGTTTCTCGTCTCAAGTAAGTAATCTAACAGACCAATTTTTAATTTATTTATTTATTTTTATTTAAAAATATAATCTTTAATTACTTGCTTTGCTATTTCATGTCGAATTGGTTGATTTCGATTTTGATCAGACTTTAATATTTCCCCAATTTAGTTGACTCGTTTATATCAATTATTTATTATGAACAAACGTGCTCTCACGTTAATAATAATTTCTTTTATTCACATAAATTAAATAATTGGAGTAGTCGTCATTCGAATTTTGTTATTTTTGCTGTTCAAATCTATTTATGATCGTTTTACAGTACCGGAAAAAATTCTCATTATTGTTACTGTGTCTGTACTCTAGGTTAGGGTTTGTGGGGATCGTGAACTAGGACTGAATTTAAATGTTGTTTTTATACCTTAATTTTACAAATTTTTGTAAACAAACTGATCATTGATGAAGCATGCAATGAACGGAATAGGTTAGACTAAGAAGGTCAATGTAATTGTTGAGGATGAATTGTGTTGTGCAATGCTACCACGGATTGTATGTTTAGTTTGTTAGTGCAGTATTCCGTTAGATATGGATAAGAAGGTAGTTGGAATAGTGAATTTTGGTGTTAACTTGGATTGCGGCTAGAAGAAAATCATGGGTTGCAATGATTGATCGAAAGTGCTTTTAATATTTTTTGGATTGCAGGTGAAGTAATTTAATCTTTTACATAATGGGTGGAAGTGCGATAGATAGTTTGATGGATGATGATTGGGAGCTCCCTTCCCTATCTAGTGGAGAACAGTCTGTGGCCAGTGGAGAACGGACTGTGGTTTTAGTTGGGCATACTGGCAATGGAAAAAGTGCCACCGGGAATAGCATTCTTGGAAGAAGGGCTTTTAAGTCCAGGGCTAGTTCATCTGGTGTTACTAGTACTTGCGAATTGCAAAGAACTGAACTCAAAGATGGCCAGATCATTAATGTTATTGATACTCCTCGTATGGTAACTTGGATTTGATTGTACAGTTTACAAATTTTATCTTGTATCTGAAATTTGTTCATCAAATAAACTAATGTGATGAGTCATTGCAGGACTCTTTGATTTTTCTGCTGAATCTGAATTTATTGGGAAAGAAATTGTCAAATGTATTAAATTGGCGAAGGATGGTATCCATGCAGTCCTTGTAGTTTTTTCAGTGAGAACCCGTTTTTCACAAGAAGAACAAGCTGCGCTACGCAGCTTGCAGACTTTGTTTGGAAGCAAAATTATAGACTACATGATTGTAGTCTTCACCGGTGGGGATGAACTTGAAGATAATGAGGAAACATTAGAAGACTATTTGGGTCGTGACTGTCCAGATCCTTTAAAGGTTTCTTTTTTAACTTAAGTTTGATTTATTAGCCGTGTTGTTTATTTTCTTAAAGGTCTTTGTTTTGAGTGAATTTATTTGTGAAGTTCTAGGGTCCTCTAAGGTTGGAACTCCCTCTACTATCATGGATCTTTAACTTTATATAGGATTTAGCAATCCAGTCTTAGTCACTGGATCTATGTTTTCCATACATTGACTAGTTTGCTGGTGAGGGACCAGTATTTGCTACATAATTGCAATTAGTGTTACAAGATTAAACTTTCTTTAAAGCCCGTACAGATCTGTCCTCATGATTGGTTTTTATTCTTTCTTCCCTTTCAGTTGTCTTTAATATTAGCGAGAGATTTTTTTGGTGGCAACAATGCTAACACATTTGCCCCAACATTTACTTGATGATTTCTACTTCTTACTTTTCTAACTTGATAAATGATTTACCCAAGCTCAATCTTTAGTTGCATAAATAATTTGAGCAGATGGGTAAAATTTTCTTCTAGCCCTTACCTTGCAGTCAACAAAAGGGATTTATCCTTTGCTCATTTTACTTTTTATCATTTATAGGAATCAAAATTGGCTTCTATAAATACTGCAATAAATTGTCAAGTTTGTTGATGCTCAAGAAAATGCCATCCTGTGTCTACAAATTGAGGCTTTTGCTTGAGCTTTTTGTAAAATTATCACATTATTTCATGCTTTGTTATATAATGTAAGGAATCTTACCTTATGATTTAAAGTTACTAATTTAGAGCCACTTAGTTTGAGAAGGAAACTTTTTCATCATGTTGTAATGAGTAGGCTTGTCATTTTCTCTAGTGATTTGGTTCTGGTTTTGTTTACTTTTCTAATGTATTTTGTATGACTTGCTTTTGAGGTCTTGAAATACAGGAAGTAGGCATTTTGATAGGACCTGACTTGCAAATCAACCAATACTACCAACAATATCAAGAAAACGATGAACGAAAGATTGGCTTCGAGGGTCAACCACCTCCACAAATATTGACTTCGAGGGTCAGTTGCCTCCCTTCCAATTTCCTTTTTAATTATGAATCCCCTTCCTTTTTCTCTCCTCCTCTTTTTATTCTCACCTATCACCTTTTTGCTCTAACCGAATTCCACCTACATCCTATCCTATCATGCCATCTGTCCTCCCTAACAAATTCCAACTTCCTACATAACAAATATTCAGCAATATTCCTCTACTTCTTACCATTACCCTTCTTGCGGTACACCAGCGCTTTTAGTTGCTCATCATTACCCTCCCAAAGGAGAACCACCTTGTCCTCAAGGTGGAAAGAAGGAAATTGGTGGTGAATAATGTCAAAATCCTCCCATGTGTTTTCATAGGAAGGTAAGCCTTTCTATTGAATCAGCACCTCTCACTGTCCATTCAGAAGTTTCCTTTTCTTGAAGACTGCTTTAGGTTCAAGTTGTAAAATTAAATCCTCGTTAAGGGCTGCCGGTAGAGGCTGGCTATTGGGGATTGGGAACGTTGCTTTCTTCAGTTGTGAAACATGGAAAACGTTGTGAATATAAACTGAAGAAGGTAGTGCCAACCTGTATGCCATGGCTCCAATTTTGTCCATGATTACAAAAGGACCGTAAAATCGCGGGCTCAGCTTCTCATTATAACGACGGGCTAAGGATCGTAATCTGTATGGTTGTAACTTCAAATATACAGATTCTCCTATCTCAAATGTCACCTCTCGGCAATAGCGATCACCATACGTCTTCATGCGGTTTTGAGTCTTGATAAGATTTGCCTTTAACTCCTCAATGATGTGGTTTCGTTATTGAAGTTGCTGGTCAACTTCAATAACTGGATAAGTATGGTCCGCATGGTGTAACACTGTTGGAGGTTCACGGCCGTAGAAAGCCTTAAATGGACACATTCCTATAGAGCTATAATAGGTGGTGTTGAACCAAAATTCTACCCATGGAACCCATTTTGGCCACTATTATGGGTGGCTACTGACAAAGCAACTGAGGTATGTCTCTAAGCAACGGTTTACCACTTTTGTTTGACCATTCGTCTACAGATGGTAGGCTGAACTCATGTGCAAATGGGTCCCGGGCTGTTTAAATAATTCGGCCCAGAAGTTGCTCATGAAAATCCTATCTCGATCAGAAATAATGGTTCGGGGAAACCCATGCAACCTAACCACTTCTTTGATAAACAGGTCTGCTACCACTTTGGCTGTATACGAGTGTTTAAGAGTGACAAAATGGCTATATTTTGTCAATCGATCAACCACGTCCAGAATAATATCAACCCCATTCGCTTTGGGCAGCCCCATAATGAAATCCATAGAGACATCATCCCACACTTGGTTAGGAATATGTAATGGTTGCAGCAAACCTGCTGGACTTAATGCGTCGTATTTATTTGGTTGATAGATACGGCAAGCAGCTACAAATGCCTTGATATCTTTCTTCATTCCCATCCAAAACACCACATTCGAGATTCGCTTGTATGTCCGAAAAAATCCAGAATGGCCCCCAATAGGTGAAGTATGAAATTCCTGTAATGTCTTGTGGATGTGAGGCCCCGATTTAGGTAACACTAACCTGTTATGGTACAGCAGATGGCGTCCCACCAAGCTAAAATAAGAGTGACTGTTCGGGTCAATCAGGAGCTGTTGTATAATCCTTTGTAACTCGGCATCTTGCTGGATTGCATCCTCTAAACTGTCTAGTCCAGAAAAACAACCCATAGAAATAGCATGATGCTCGACTGTATCAGGCATCCTGGAAAGAGCATCTACTACTTTATTTTGTGGTCCCGATTTATATTGAATGATGAAATCCAGTCCCAACAGTTTGATAACCCACTTTTGTTGACTTTCACTTAATAATTTCTGGTTAGTTAAGAAATGGAGACTCTGTTGATCTGTCCAGATAACAAAACGTCTTCCCAAGAGGTAATGTCGCCATTTTTGCACAACCAAAACTATAGCCATTAATTCCCGCTCATAGACCGATTTCAATTTGGAATTGATAGACAAACCTTTGCTAAGAAATGCAATAGGCCGCCCCTCTTGCATCAACACAGCCCCTAACCCGTTTCCCGAAGCATCGGTCTCTATAATAAATTCTTGAGTGAAATTTGGCATCCGTAGGACAGGGACACTCGTCATGATTCTTTTTAACTCTTCGAAGGCCCGTTGAGCTGCTGTATTCCATACAAAAGAGTCATTTTTTAAAAAGGCAGTGAGTAAAAGAGCTATCTTACCATAATCGTGAACAAAACGGCGGTAGTAGCCTGTCAGCCCAAGAAATCCTATGAGTGCTCTGATGTCCCTTGGTTCTGGCCATTTAGTGATGTTGTCTATTTTGGAGGGATCAACTGCCACACCCTTAGCTGACACTACATGTCCCAGATATTCTAATTGGAGTTGCCCGAATTGAAACTTCTTCTGATTTACCATCAACTGATTCTCCAATAATACCTGCAAAATAATGCTTAAATGCTTCGCATGTTCATCCATCTCCCTATTATAAATCAGTATATCACCGAAGAACAACAACAAAATTTTTCTCAAATACGGCCTGAATACATCATTCATGACTACTTGAAAAGTTGTCGGTGCATTGGTAAGGCCGAAAGGCATTACGAGAAATTCATAGTGCCCTTCGTGTGTCCGAAAAGCAGTCTTGTGTGTGTCTTCTGGTTTCACTCTGATTTGATGATATCCAGATTTCAAATCGAGTTTCGAAAATACTGTTGCCCCTTCTAACAATTTGTCGATAGTGGGAATCGAAAATTTATCCAGAATTGTCACCTTGTTAACTACCCGATAATCTACACAGAATCGCCACCCTCTATCCTTCTTTTTCACCAATAAAACAGGGCTGGAGAACGGGTTGATGCTTGGTTTTATAATTCCTGAAGCCAACATTTCCTTGACAATACGCTCTATCTCATTTTTCTAATAGTAAGGGTACCAGTATGGTCTGAGGTTTGGTGGCTGTGTTCTAGAAACTAACTGAATAGCATGGTCTTTTGACCTGGCAGGTGGTAACCCGGGGAGTGGCTTGAAGACTTGGCTAAACTTTCCCAAAACCTCCAGCAGTCTATCATCGATACTCCCAATTTTTTTCACACTGAGTCTGTATCTGCCCAAACTCGATCAAACAGCCTTGCCCTTCACTCTGTAATGCCTTAATCATCGCCTTGAGGGATACCATGGTTTTGCTAAGAGATGGATCCCCATATAGACAGACTGTCTGGTTTCCCAATGTGAACCTCATAGTTTGTTTTCTCCAATCCGTAATGGTCTCGCCCAAAGTCTCAAGCCATGCAATGCCCAGAACTACGTCAGAACTGCTCATATCAAATGGGAAAAAATTTTGAACAATCGTCACCCCTTGTAACTCCATGCACACGTCCCTACATTCTCCTTCACACCTCACATTATACCGATCACCTACTTTGACCCCGAAGGACTGAGTCCCTAACACTGGTATTCCCAATCGTTCAGCCACCTTTGACCTAATAAAATTGTGGGAAGCCCCACTATCAATCAACACAATCAATTCCTCACCTTGGATTCTTCGTTTGAGTTTCATTGTCTTTGGACCCTGAATCCCCACCACTAAACTAAGAGAAAGCTCAACATTTTCCTGCTGTTGCTCTGTTTCAGTTTTGACAGTTTCTCCACCCTCAATCGGATTTGGGTCATCTTCTTCTTCATCAATCAAGATGATTTGAAATTGTTTCTCACCACATTTATTCTCAATCGAGTACTTTCTGTCGCACTTAAAACAGATTCCCTTCTCTCTTTTCCTCTGGATCTCGGCATCTGTCATTCGACGAAAGGGAAACTCTCATCGTTGAAAATGTTGTAGTTCGAATGGTCGGAAAGTCGTCGTCGTCGATGGTTCGCTCGTGGAGGAATTCTTCAACGATCCCTGCATGGAAGATTCCGGTGTTCGTCGACTGAAATGGGAAAGGGAGTTGGAGTTAGATTTTAGGGATTCGATTGAGTTGGGAAATTTGGGATTAATTTCAAATCGGGTCGGGTTATGGTTGTCGAATCGGGTCGCGCTCTTGGATCCATGGTTGCTGGACCCATATGAAAACCCAGGCCCAACTGTGCGTGAGGCCCTGTTTGCTCCCACTTGGGCTTCTTCTAAAGCTTGATTTCTTTCTTCTATTCTCTGGGCTAGCTCAATTATTTGGGTTAATGAATTTGGTTGGGCCAAACGAACCTCAACCCTAATCTCTATTTTTAGTCCATTCACACAGGCAGCTTGTAGAATATCTTCTTTCTCCCCTACCAAAAGTGCTGCTACTGCTTCAAACTGACGACGGAACTCCACCACTGAACCAGTTTGTTTCATTGCCATTAAGGATTCATATGGGTTGAGCTCTTATGATCAACTAAATCTCTAAAGTAGTGCCAACTTAAACATAGCCCACGAGCTTGCTGGCGTTCTGGATTTTGTCCAATGGAACCAATTTATAGCTTCTCCTTCCATGCAGACAGTTGTCGCTGTCAACTTTCCTTCCTCCGATATTCCATTGAGACTGAAGTACCACTCTACTCTAAAGATCCATCCGTAAGGATCTTCACCGGAAAAGATTGCCATCTCCAATTTTCGTCCCTCTATTTCATTGCGGGTTTGGTTACTGTTCCCAGATCCACTGGCTCCATTTGCATTTTCTTCTTGCTGAGACTAAACATTTTCTACTGAACGTACCTCTGCTCTACCAGCCTTTTCCTTATTCTTTCGTCGTACCCATGATTGTAACTCCACCAAACACTCCCGGATGGTACCCATTTCTACTCCCAGCTTTGTAACCTCTCTCTCTACATTATCCAATCTAGAATCTATCCTCGTCAACACCATTACCTAGACCACAATACTCTGATACCACTTGATAGGACCTGACATGCAAATCAACCAATACTACCAACAATATCAAGAAAACGATAAACGAAAGACTGACTTCGAGGGTCAGCCACTGATGCGTTGTAACTACAACATGCAATATAGCAAGTGCACTAGTCGCACAAAGTAATAAAGTGATAAGAAAAGTATCGTTCCCACGAAGATTGGTTGCTAAACACTAAGTTTTCTACTGTTTACAAGTTGGAGCATCGAAAATGTTTGGATTAATGGGAGAAAATTAAATCTAAAACTAAAACAAAATCTCTAAGTATGGGACACTAAATTATGAAAGCACGATTAAACACAGGGGTAAAATTCAATTTAGATAAAAGGGTAGGGTTTTGACTTCATTCAAACTCTATGGATTAAGTTACGGATTATGCCATATCCATATTCACATGCAATTGGTTGTAAATCAAATTCCCTAAATTGTTAATCATACCTTCTCAGGCTATGACTTCCTACTTTTCTCTATTACACTTCCACACCCAACAATTTGAAGAATAATATATTCAAGTTCATTATGCTCATAGAACCCTAGATTGATTTCATTGGTTCTTAAATCTATCTCTAGCATTTAATACTACAATGATGATTACCCAAGAAGCTTAACATGAATCATTTCTCAATCTCATTACATTCATCAAATAAATTCAATAAAAATAGGATAAACACACAACCTATGCAATAGAAGATGGAAATAACAATAATCATTCATTAATCCATAAAAATTGAAGTTCATCAAAACCCTAACCCACAAAAGAGTTAGTTCATACTTAAATCACGAAAACAGAAAATAAAAATAGTAAACTCGGAGTTCAACATCATAAAATTGAGAGAAAAGACGAGATCTCCCCTAGTTGAAGAAATCACCAGATTCAATCCCAAATCTTCTCACTTCTCACTACAAATTTATCAACTCTAAGCTAATGAAAATGGGAAAGCTACTCTAGACTAAGGAAAACGTGATCCCTCTCAAAATGGCAAGGTTTTTCTTTTATACCTCGCCCCAAAACCTAAAACTTTACCTAAAAACAAAACTGTACATTTTACAAAAACTGGAAAATGCAGACTTCGTCGCGGCGAAGAAGAATTCTCACCGTGGCAACGAAGTAAACTGAAATCTAGTGCACAACTCATTTTGCCGCAGCAAAGAACAACCTTCACAGTGGCGAAGCTTCATGAAAAATTCTGAATTTACAGAATTGCCCTCCGCTTGCTTCTTTGCTTGAATCTTCGATCTTCGGTGCTCTCCCCTGGGAACAAGCTTCATAGTGCTTTACTCTGCTTCAGAACTCTCCCAACTTCTGAGGTCTGCTTACTTCTGAGTTTAGAAACTCCAATTCGGTCGTTAATTGTTCAAAATGTCCATTTTAGCCTGAAACATGAAATGTAAAAAACTAAGTAACAGTTTAAGCATAAATGAACTAAGAAGTATCTAAAATCAGGCTTAAAAGCTTAAATAAAACAGTATAATCCTCGAATTATCAAATACCCCCAAACTAGAGACATGCTTGTCCCAGAGCATCAGGTACAAAACAAAATAAAAGAAAGACACAAATGCTCAACAACACAAAACAGCAAAATAAACAAAAATTAAAAAGAAAAACAAGAGACTCGACTCAACAAAACAACTGCCTAGAATTTATACAAATCTCAAAGGTTGTTTCAAAATTATTATTAGAAAAATATTCAACACTGCAAGAAGTTATAAGTTACGACGACTTTCTTTCCCAATTGGTCCCCCAAGTAGGTGATCCCCACTTTAATCCATCTTCCGACTTCCTGGATTATTTTATGCAAAAATGCAAAGTTTATCAAATGGTTGCAGACTCTATAAGCCTAAATATTGAACTACTCTCCACTAATGAGGATTAGACATTGCTAAGAATCAAAAGGTCTTTGCAAACTTGTAACGTTAGGGTCGGATAGTGGGCTCCAAGGAAAATGATAGGATAAGCAAATAAGAGAATTTGGTTTCCTTAAAGCAAACACTAAGACTAAATCAAACTCCCACTTCATTTCCCAACCATTACTCAAGATGTCAACCCAATTAACAACCCTCAATTATTCACAATTCTTATTTTTGCTTCTGCAATGCAGTTCTTGAGAGAAACAAAATTGAAGCAATTATTATTTATTTTTATTTTTTTTAACAACAACAATACCATTCACATTGAGGTCAATTACCTCTTCTTATTCTTTTTGCCCTTCTCACAACTCTCAAACTATTCTTTTGGTTCATTCACACGACTCTTTACGTTCTTTGTGTTTGCATTAGGTCCAAAAATTTCTCCTAAAAGGTATGATAAAGTGTTTAGGGTAATTGGATTTGACAATTTTTTCTTGAATTGCAAGAAAAATACAGCAATGAAAATCTCATAAGGCTCAAATGGGTGACTAGGGAAAAATTATTTCATGGGTCGGCTGGAAAGGCTTAAACATTTTGAAAAAAATTGCCTAAATCATTTCCTCAACAATGTCTTATTCCTAAAATTTCGCCTCAAGCACTTCTCTACTAGGTTCTAGAGTCCACCAACATTATCAAAGCTTTACCTAACCACATAAAATGAATCTACGCATGCTGAAATAGATGAAAATGGTGGTTGAACCACTCAACAAACCTCAATCAAAATTCAGTCAATAAACATAAACTTGAAGTAATGCTTAACATTTTTCAACAATAAAATCCTAGCAACCCTATTCTTATCATTGATTTATACAATTCATCATTGGTAAACACAATCAAACCAAAATTAAATAAACAAAAGTTCAAAAATTTCTAATTTTTCCTACCCCCAAACAAAAATGACATTGTCCCCAATGTCCCATTATGCATAAATTAGGAATAGAAAAACAAAAATTGACAAAGGTACGAGATAGTTCCCTGATTAATCCGTGAAGTTGTAGTTTCGCTCAACAGTGTGCACACCCGGTCCTTGAATCTTTCATCACCAAAATCTGTAAAAACAATTGAGACTGTGGTGTCCACTGTGTTAGAATAATTCACTAACTAAACTGAAATTATTACAACCCTAATCTTGTCTTTGCATCAACTACGAAATAAAAAAATAAAACAACTAAAACAACCAAAACAATCCAAAACAAAAATATCAACTGAGTTTAATGTTTGAAATGAAAAACAAAATCAATTAAAAACAAGGAAAAATAAAAGAAAACAGAAATAGGTGCTCCGGTGCTCATTGTTCGGCCTCCTCATCTTCTTCTTTGTCGTCCTCCTCTGACTCGGAGCCCATCCACTCTTCTGACTCCCAGTCAGCCCATTGGATGGTACCTTGACTTTGAGCGGCATTTACTCCAGAACTACACTTCAAATCAACAATGCAACCCAAAAATTCAAACCTAAGTGTTCTACAACAACCAATTCAATCCTGCAAAAATTGACAACACTTTCAAAAATTCACACTTAGACCCCCAAACTATGATTTTTCCAAATTCAACCAAACATTCCAAAATTCAAAACCCACACTCCTCAATATCACACAATCCACAATCAACCATTCCTCAAACAAAATCAAGCTCACAAGCACAAAAAATTTCACCACTCAACCAACAATCAAAATTTTCAGATCCACAAATCAAAACTCGAAATTGTGTGATAAAAAGCTTAGGGAACTTAAAATCTTACCAACACTAAGGAGTATTCGCCACCAATTTAGCCAAAATCAGCCCAGATTGGAAAACCCCAAAATTCTTGAACTCAAAAATTTTGTGAATTTTTCGTAAAGATTGTTGTTGAAATGCGTTGTTTTGGAGTTTAGGAGGGTTAAAGAGTGAGAAACTTGGCTGGAAAATCAATGGGGACGCTCTGGATTGAAGTTGGAAAATTTTCTCTCAAATGGGATTGACAAGTTTTTGCGAAAATGAACGTTAAGCAAGGTTTTTATAGAAAGCAGGCTTCGCCGGAGTGAACAACAATCTTCGCCGCGGCGAAGTTCTTAAAGTTAAAACCCTAAAAACCTAACCCTTTTGATGCTGTGGCGACGACAAATTCTTCGCCGCAGCAAAAAAGTACAGTAGCGACCTCGCCGCGGCGAAGACAAAACTTCGCCGTGGTGAACTTTTTCTTAGCCAAAAATTCATAGACATCTTCACCCGGCGAAGACAAATTCTTCTCTGAGGCGAAAACATACAGAAGCTGCATCATTTTTTAGGTTACTTCGCCCCGGCGAAGAACAATCTTCCCCACGACGAAGTCTGGAGCATTTTCAACTTCATTTTCATACGATGTGTTTCACCGCGGCGAAGAATATTTCTTTGTCCCGACGAAGTCTGGAGCATTTTCTTTCCTCCACCTTAGCTTAAAACTTCACCTGAAACACCTAAAAACACACAAGTTAAAATCATTCAAAAATCATAAGAAAACCAAACAAATTCAAACAACAATGAAATGAAAAACAATTGAAAACACTTGAGTTGCCTCCCAAGAAGCGCTTGTTTATAGTTGAAAAGCTCGACTCTCTCAATTTTTCAAGTCAGAATGTCAAGCCGGATTGGGACGGACTTGCAACTCAGCATCTCATCAATGTATGGCTTCAGTTTCTATCCATTGACTGTAAAGGTGTCATTTTCTTCATGTGACACTTCCACCGCTCCGTATGGGAAAACCTTTGTAACTATGAATGGTCCGAACCATCTAGACTTAAGTTTTCTGGGGAAAAGCCTAAGCCTAAAATTATTCAAAGTTCTTCTCCCTGATATGCTTATCATGGCACTTATTGGTCTTCTCCTTATACATTGTAACGCCCCACTTGAGGTACGTTATTATTGTTTCTTCTTTTACTCTTATTTGAGTTGGTTTCTTGGTATTATTGTTTGGTTGACCTTTGATTGAGTGTTATGTTGAATACTTGCCCTGAAATTGGTTGAAAATAGAAGAAGTTCAGTATTCCAAGCTTCGCCGGGGCGAAGAAGAATCTTCGCTGCGACGAAGAGGTGATGAAGCCATGGGAAGCTGCTGGACAGTTTCGCCGCGACGACAGAAGCTTCCTCGCCGCGGTGACAGAAGCTTCCTCGCCGCGGTGACAGAAGCTTCCTCGCCGCGGCGACAGGCCGACTAAAATGTTTGTTAAGTTTTTGATATTTTCTTCCCTAAGGGCAATTTGACCATTCTACCCCTAATTAGCAAGAAAAGTGGGGAGTAAAATGGAAGGAATTTTCATGGAGAATATGTTGTTATGGGGGTGTGTTTGTAATGAATCAAAGGATATAGATAGAATTCCCAAAGAAGAGTAAGGGCAAAATGGGAATACTTGTGTATAAATTTCATTAAAAGGAATTAAGTCATTGCAAACCCTTCATTCTTCTTCTCCATCGCCACTCTCCTCTCTTGCTTCCTCTCAAATTCTCTTTCTTTTGATCAAGGAGTTTTAAAGGGCTTTTGGAGTGATTTGGGGTAGAAAATCAACCTAAGGCATCCTAAGGTAAGGATTCTTGCTTTGGTTGTGAAGCTTTGTGAGTTTTTGTATATATTGAATATTGAGGGTTTTTGTTCTTTTGTTTAAGAGTAGAGAAAAAGTCAAGCAAACCAAGTGAAAGGAAGAGTTAGTGAAATCTCTCCATAACAAGGTAAGTAAACCCCAACCCAAGTTGAGATTTGGGAATTTTCTTGATTAGGGTTTTGATAGCACTTATGTATGTGTGTTATATACATGTTATATGCCATGTTATTGAGGCTTAAATAGAGATTTCTAGTGCTTTGTGATTGTTTATACCTTTCAAATATAAGAAGTGAGTTGTGGGTTGGAAAGGTAGTTTGAGATGGAATTGAAGGGGTATTGTGGAACCCTTTTGGAAGTGTCTTTCTTTGGCAGGTTATGTGGCTATGTGAGGGGGTTTCTCCCCATTTTGGATGGTTAGAGAAAGATTTAGAATCATTGCTATAGTAGAGTTTTATGATGCACTTGAGTTGTTTGATGAAATGCCTAATAGAGGTTTGAGTATGAGTAGTGAACCTTAATTCTTGCAACATTGCATGTTGGCATTTCATAAGTGCATTAGTGGAGATGAACCATCCATAGGCACTAATTGTGCATTGAAAAGTGACCTAAGAAAGAGTAGGAAACTTTGTGTATGCAATTACTCTATGAGTAGAGAACTTGGTGGATGCAACTACTCTAAGGGTAGAGAGAATGAAAAATGCTAGAATAGAGTGAATGAGAAGAGTAGTAGAGATGGGTTGATGCTTTGTGATCATCACCCGACAGTTATGAGAATCGGGTTGATGCTTTGTGATCACCACCCGAATAGCCCTTAGAGATGGGTTGATGCTTTGTGATCGTCACCCGATAAGTAGTAGAAACGGGTGGATGCTTTGTGACCACCACCCGGTTAGTTATTAGATAAGGGGTTGATGCTTTGTGATCATCATCCGACATTTATTAGAAGTGGGTTGATGCTTTGTGATCATCACCCGACAGTGATTAGAAACGGGTTAATGCTTGGTGATCGTTACCCAAAAGTCATAAGAAACGGGTAGGTGCTAGGTGGTCTCCACCCGATAGTTACGAAAACCGAGTAGGTGCTTCGTGATCCCCACTCGGTAGTCACTAAGAACGGGTTGGTACTGTGTGAATTCCACCCGATAGTCATGGAGAGTGAGATGGTGCTGTGTGAACGCCATCCGGCCGTACCTCCGGTAAGATGAGGCCATGATGTTTAGTAGAAACAGAAATAGAAACAGAAATAGTATAAGGAAAGAATTAAGAGTTATACATACGGGGACAGACAGATAGAGGGTTTTACTTACTGAGCATTATTTTGTGCTCACCCCGTTATTTTCCTTTGTGGATGCAGGATCTAGGTGTTGATGCAGTCGGAGGGGCGTCGGCAAGCGAGGAGCAATAGCTACACTGTTTCCCCTGTTTTGTCTTTTAAAATGGCATTTTTGTAAATGACGTTCTTTGTGTATAAAAGACGTATGACTTATAATACAAAGGAAAAGTTTTGGGCCCATTTTCTATTGTTATTTTGCATGCATTGTATTAGATTACAGCAGTTGTTACATAATCCAAGCATTCTCATATGCTTCCAGACGGAACTCATCAAGTTTGTTCAAAGTCAACGTCTGTTCCTCCCCAACAGCTCGTAAGTCCATGTTGAGTTGCTTGAATGCCCAGCATACTTTATGCTCGCGTTCTACCAACAAATGACATGCCTTCCCATAAACCATCCTGAATGGAGACATACCAATTGGAGTCTTAAATGCAGTTCGGTAAGCCCATAATGCATCATCCAACTTCCGTGACCAATCTTTCCTAGATGCATTAACTGTCTTTTCTAGAATTCCCTTAAATTCTCTATTCGACAGTTCCACTTGCCAGCTCGTCTGTGGATGGTAAGATATTGCAACTCTATGCATCACTCCATACTTTCCCAACAGGGCATTGAATTGCCTATTGTAAAAGTGTGATCCCCCCATCACTAATGACTGCCCTTGGTACTCCAAATCTTGAGAAAATATTTTTCCTCACAAAATTAATCACAACCCTAGCATCATTAGACGGTAATGCAACTGCTTCCACCCACTTTGATACGTAATCCACTGCTACCAAAATGTATGTGTTTCCAAAAGAATTTGGGGAGGGACCCATAAAGTCAATTCCCCAAACATCAAACAACTCAACAACAAGAATGTTGTTCAACAGCATCTCATCCATTCCTGAACCATTTAGAAAGAATCCTTAAAAACGGTTGGCCAATAAAACCCAGATTGAAGAATCTTGGCTGCTGTCCTTGCTCCTCCAAAATGGCCATCAACTTCCCTCTCATGACAATGCCTTAGAATACTCTTCATCTCCTCTTCCAGAACACATCTACGGATCATCCTATCAGCACAGTGTCTATAAAGGAATGGCTCTTCCCAGAAGTAGTATTTCAAATTTGAGAAAAACTTCCTCTTTTGTTGGAAGGTCATGCCAATGGGGAGCACTCTCGCTGACAAGTAATTTGCGAAATCTGCATACCGTGGTGTTTCCTCCACTCTCATCAACTCCTCATCCGAAAAAGTCTCTCTGATCTAGGTTTCTTTTTCATTTTCCTGAATTGGATGCTCGATCCTTGACAAATGGTCTGCCACCACATTTTCTGACCCCTTCTTATCTCGTATCTCCAATTCAAACTCTTGAAGCAATAGGATCCATCTTATCAGCCTCGATTTCGCTTCTTGCTTTGCCAAAATGTGCTTGAGTGCTTAATGGTCCATGTAGACAATCACTTTGGCACCTAGCAAATATGAATGAAACTTGTCAAAAGCAAAAACCACAGCCAACAATTCTTTTTCAGTGGTGGTGTAATTCAATTGTGCATCAGTGATCGTTTTACTAGCATACTGAATTACATGCAACACTTTGTTTTTCCTTTGTCCTAACACTACTCCTAATGCAAAATCAGTAGCATCACACATCAATTCAAATGGCAGTCCCCAATCGGGAACTACAATAATAGGTGCCGACACTAATAATTTTTTTAGAGTTTGAAAGACATGCATGCATTCATCATTAAAATCAAAAGCAGCATCTTTAATTAATAAATTGCAAAGGGGTTTAGAGATCTTAGAAAAATCCTTGATGAATCGTCTGTAAAAGCCCGCATGCCCCAAGAAACTTCGAACTGCTTTAGCATTGGAGGGTGGTGGCAGCTTCTTGATCACATCCATCTTTGCTCGATCCACTTCTATTCCGTCCTTTGAGATTCGATGTCCCAGCACTATCCCTTCCTGGATCATGAAGTGGCACTTTTCCCAATTGAGAACCAAGTTCATCTCCTGACATATCTGCAAAACAAATCACAGATTAGATAAAGAATGATCAACAGATGAGCCAAAAACAGAGAAGTCATCCATGAAGACTTCTATAAACCTCTCCACCATATCACCAAAGATCGACATCATGCATCTCTGAAAAGTGGCTGGCGCATTGCATAAACCAAAAGGCATCCTATGGTAAGCAAATGTGCCGTAGGGACAAGTGAAGGTCGTCTTCTCTTGATCCTCAGGAGCTATGGCAATCTGGTTATACCCTAAATAACCATCCAGGAAACTATAGTAAGCATGCCCTGCCAATCTTTCCAACATCTGATCAATGAAAAGAAGTGGAAAATGATCCTTCCTGGTCGCTTCATTTAATTTTCGGTAGTCAATGCACACTCGCCATCCTGTGACCATCCTGGTTGGTATCAATTCATTGCTCTCATTCTTAATTACTATGATACCTCCCTTTTTCGGAACCATTTGCATCAGGCTTACCCATGGACTATCAGAAATCGGGTAAATTATGCCCGCATCTAGAAGTTTCACCACCTCTTTCATCGAAGGATTCAATATTCGTTGTGGTTGAACTCTAGGCTTGATATCATCCTCCATGAGTATCTTATGCATGCAAAAAGATGGAGAGATGCCTCTAATATCCGAAATAGTCCATCCAATTGCCGATCGATGTTCTCTCAAAACGCAAATCAATCGCTCTTCTTCTAAATTACTCAACTGTGAACTAATGATTACTGGGAAGGTCTCTGAATCCCCAAGATACACATATTTGAGGTGGGAAGGTAAAGATTTCAGTTCAAGCTTAAGGGGTTCTTCCTTTCTTTCCTTTTCCCTCTCTTTCTCAAAATCAAACTCCTTAAACTTAAGATCTTGGTTCTCATCAATCGGTTGAAGTGCTTCCAACAATCTAGCACATTCATTCTTTGCCGATTCCTCTACCTCTACTGTTCTTGATTGTGTAATACACGCTTCTAGAGGTAGTTGTGGAGAATTCTCTTCAATGGTCTCTACTACTAGTTTATCCACCACATCAACACTGAAGCACGAATCCGGTTCAGATGGAAACTTCATAGCCTTAAACACATTAAACGTTACTGTTTCATCCTGAAACCTTAACAGTAACTTTCCTTCCTGCACATCTATGGGTGCTCTTCCTGTAGCCAAAAATGGTCGACCCAAAATAAGAGGAATTTCCTTATTCTCTTCCATGTCCAAAACCACAAAATTCGCTGGCAAGATGATCTTGTCAACCTTTACCAACACATCTTCCACTATCCCCCTCGGATGTTTTATGGACCTATCTGCAAGTTGCAACGACACGGTCGTTGGCTTCACTTCACCAATGCCTAATCTACTGAAAACATAATAAGGCATTAAGTTGATGCTAGCACCTAAGTCACACAAAACTCGATCAAAAGTAATATCTCATATAATACAAAGAATAGTAAAACTCCTTGGATCTTTGAGTTTCTGAGGTAGCTTCTTCTGAAGAATGGCGCTGCACTCCTCCATCAGCATCACTGTTTCCTCATCTTCTAATTTCCTTTTGTTTGATAAAATCTCCTTGAGGAATTTCGCATAGCTCGGCATCTGTTGCAATGCATTTGCAAAAGGAATGTTAATATGCAATTTTCTAAAAATTTCAATGAATTTGGAAAACTGCTTATCCTGGTTCTTTTTCTTCAGTCTTTGAGGAAACGGCACAAGAGGAATGTGGTGTGCCAATTCTGGTGTGCCAATTCTGGTGGTATCTCGGGAAATAGCAACTTTTCCTTCCTTTTTCTTTGCCTCTCTTCCCGTTTACATTCTTTTTCCCTTTGATTAGGTGGTCTTTCTTCAGCAATTATTTCTTCATCAACTTCCTCATCAGATTCTTCATTTTTCCTTGATGAGCTTTTTTCTCTTCCTGCTTGCTCCACTTTATCCAAAATTGTCCCACTCCTCAAAATTATTGCATTTGCTTGCTCACGTGGGTTTGTCACCGTGTTGCTTGGTAAAGACCCCTGTGGTCTCTCATTTAACTTTTCAGCTAATTGCCCCATCTGTACCTCAAGATTCCAAATGGACGCCCCTTGGTTTTTGAAATTCGTTCTCATCTCATTCATAAATCCTATGGTTTCTTGCATAAACTTCTCAAACATATCCTCCAATTTTGTCACTCTTGGGTCTCCTGGTTGATTATTCACCCTTGTTTAATTAGTTGGCACTGCCCTCTGATTCCATTGATTGTTTTGCTAGTTCTGATTGCCCCAAGACAGGTTCGGGTGATTCCTCCAACCAGGGTTATATGTGTTAGAGTATGGATTGTTTGGCTGCCTTTGATTTCCAGCCAAGTAGTTAACTTGCTCCGAATATGACGATGATGAAGCAAATGTGTTCCCCACTTGACACTCACTGCTCACATGACTACCTGCACAAAAATCACAAGTTAGTTGAGGAGCTTGAATAGAGTTTACTTGCATAGTTCCCAACTGTTTCTGAAGTGCTATGAGTTGGGCTGAGATGGCCATGAATGCATCAACTTCAAGAAGACCCATAGATTTTCTTGGTGTTGCTCTATCATTAGGTCTTTGATAGTTGTTGCTTGCCAAAACCTCAAGCAACTCATAGGCCTCTTCTGGTGTTTTATTCTGCAAGGCTCCCCCTGATGCCGCATCTACCATATTTTGCACATTCACCATCAATCCATTATAGAATGTTTGGACTTGTAGCCAAACTGGCAACCCATGGTGCGGACATTTCCTCATAAGTTCCTTGTATCTCTCCCAAGCCTCATATAATGACTCAGACTCCTCTTGTAGAAACGATGTGATATCATTTCTCATCTTCGCTGATCTAGTTGGAGGAAAGAACTTTGTCAGGAACTTTTGTGCTAACTCGTTCCATGTTGTGATAGTTCCTGATGGTAATGCCATTAACCATCCCTTAGCTTTATCCCCCAGTGAGAATGGGAATAATCTCAACCTGATGGCGTCATCTGACACTCCATCCGATTTGTAGGTGTCACAAATCTCTAGAAAATTTGCAATGTGCTGATTTGGATCTTCCTTCAAATCTCCATTAAACCGTACCGACTATTAGATCATCTGGATGATTGCTGGCTTTATCTCAAAGTTGTTGGCTTGGACCGCAGGTCTCGTGATACTCGACCCACTGCCTTCAACTGTGGGAACTGAGAATTCCCTTAGTGTCCTATTTTCTGCCATCTCTACTACGATGACCTCTGGTTCAACCACTAAAGCCTCTCTTTCTCTTCTCTCTTTGTTAATTCTTCTGGCAGTTATTTCAATCTCAGGATCAACAGGAACCACTGGTTGACGTCTTGCTCTTCGCATAAACTAACAAACAAAGAGAAAGAAAAAGTGAGATCACAAACAAAGTGAGAATAACAACAAAAATAAAATAGAAAAATAAATTTCAATCTAGCTAACGAAAGAAAAACTCAATGTTAACATAAAAATCAATCCCCTGCAACGGCGCCAAAAACTTGATGCGTTATGACTACAACATGCAATATAGCAAGTGCACTAGTCGCACAAAGTAATAAAGTGATAAGAAAAGTATCGTTCCCACGAGGGTTGGTTGCTAAACACTAAGTTTTCTACTGTTTATAAGCTGGAGCAATCGAAAATGTTTGGATTAATGGGAGAAAATTAAATCTAAAACTAAAACAAAATCTCTAAGTATTGGACACTAAATTATGAAAGCACGATTAAACACAAGGGTAAAATTCAATTTAGATAAAAGGGTAGGGTTTTGACTTCATTCAAACTCTATGGATTAAGTTACGGATTATGCCATTTCCATATTCATATGCAATTGATTGTAAATCGAATTCCCTAAATCGTTAATCATACATTCTCAGGCTATGACTTCCTACTTTTCTCTATTACACTTCCACACCCAACAGTTTGAAGAATAATAGATTCAAGTTCATTATGCTCATAGAACCCTAGATTGATTTCATTGGTTCTTAAATCTATCTCTAGCATTTATTACTACAATGGTGATTACCCAAGAAGCTTAACATGAATCATTTCTCAATCTCATCACATTCATCAAATAAATTCAATAAAAATAGGATAAACACACAACCTATGCAATAGAAGATGGAAATAACAATAATCAATTCATTAATCTATAAAAATTGAAGTTCATCAAAACCCTAACCCACAAAAGAGTTAGTTCATACTTAAATCACGAAAACAGAAAATAAAAACAGTAAACTCGGAGTTCAACATCATAAAATTAAGAGAAAAGACAAGAGATCTCCCCTAGTTGAAGAATCCACCAGATTTAATCCCAAATCTTCTCACTTCTCACTACAAATTCATCAACTCTAAGCTAAGGAAAATGGGAAAGCTGCTGTAGACTAAGGAAAACACGATCCCTCTCAAAATGGCAAGGTTTTTCTGTTATACCTGACCCCAAAGCCTAAAACTTTACCTAAAAACGAAACTGTGCGTTTTACGAAAACTAGAAAATGCAGACTTCACCCGGCGAAGAAGAATTCTCGGTGCGGCGACGAAGTAAACTGAAATCTGGTGCGAAGCTTCATGAAAAATTCTGAATTTATAAAATTTCCCTCCGCTTGCTTCTTTGCTTAAATCTTCGATCTTCAGTGCTCTCCCCTGGGAACAAGCTTCATAGTGCTTTACTCTGCTTCAGAACTCTCCCAACTTCTGAGATCCGCTTACTTCTGAGTCTAGAAACTCCAATTCGGTCGTTAATTGCTCAAAATGTCCATCTTAGCCTGAAACACGAAATGTAAAGAACTAAGTAGCAATTCAGGCATAAATGAACTAAGAAGTATCTAAAATCCGGCCTAAAAGCTTAAATAAAACAGTATAATCCTCGGATTATTAGCCACCTCCACAAATACTGACTTCGAGGGTCAGTTGTCTCCCTTCCAATTTACTTTTTAATTATGAATCCCCTTCCTTTTTCTCTCCTCCTCTTTTTATTCTCTCCTGTCACCTTTTTGCTCTAACCGAATTCCACCTACATCCTATCCTATCATGCCATCTGTCCTCCCTAACAAATCCCAACTTCCTACATAACAAATATTCAGCAATATTCCTCTACTTCTTACCACTACCCTTCCTGCGGTATACCAGCCCTTTTAGTTGCTCATCACATTTATTATAAATCAAGTCAAATTACAAGCACTACGGAATTATTTTCTTAAAACTTTATGCTTTACCTTGTAAAAAATTATAAGCACATTTGATATTGTTTTTATTTTATTTGGTTAGCATATATTTTCTAGGCTGAACATCTTCAAGCTTTACGATTCTTAAAATGTTCACATTAATTCTGTACAAAGGCTTATATAAGCTATTTTTCAAATTTATATTAACATTGTTTCAAGATGTTCTTGCTTTGTGTGAAAATCGACGAGTGCTTTTTGATAACAAAAGACTAAGGATGAAACCCAAAGAGCTAAACAAGTTGGTGAACTTCTCTCCCTTGTTAGGGCATCTCCAACCCATGCTATTTACACCAAAATAGCATGGAACAAGTACTCCAATGCAACGCTATTTTCTGCACCAATTTGGTGTGGATAAATAGTGCCACGCCAAATTTGGTGCAGCACTATTTATCCACACCAAATTGGCGTGGCACTGTTCATACAGCAAATTTTTTTTTTTTTTTTTTTTTGGTTATTTGTATTTAAGTTAATTTGATTATAATTTATATTAATATTAATATTTATAATAATAAATTCATAATAATGATATAATTCAAAAAATGATGACTGCGTGTATTATTATCACATGATATAATGATTGCGTGTATTATTATGCACAACATGATAATCGAAGATGATCGTAATGTTGATGCATCGATTGAAAATTATATGGAAGTGCCAACTCTCGAAGTTGAAATTGAAATAAATTAATTGCTGGTTATTACAATAAAAGAAAAAGAAAGAGAATATTCTAAAAAATATTATTTTTAGTGTAATATTTGGTGCAATGGGTTGGAGATGCAATAGTGTTTCACACCAAAAATCACACCAAATTGGTGTGAAACTTGCACCAATTTGGTGTAATGGGTTGGAGATGGTCTTAATAGGGTCATAGCACAGAATGGTTGACAACCATACACAAATGATATATTTACTGAATTGAACGTAAGTTTGTTCACAATTTTTTTTTAACTCATGCAGTTCACATTAAATATGTTGGGTGAAATGTCTTTATTTGATATACAGAAAGGGGCTATGAAACTTCATGATCAACAAATGGAGGTTGATTCCCTAAAGGGATATTCAGAAGGAGAAATTTCAGCTCTAAAGGAGCAATTTGAAAGATCATATGAAGATCAACTCAAACGAGATACTAAGATGGTAATCTTACTGAACTCTATCCATTTATTAATTTATCATGTGCATTTGCATTAAGATATTCTAAGTTGAATAATTACAACAAGGTAAAGGTGCAATTCTGGCCTTTTCCTGTAGTTAGGGAGAACACCGCCCCTGGAAAGATTAAATTTCTTATGCACCTCTTAAGAGGCTTTAACTTACCATTTCATTGAAGAAAACTCTTTTATAAAGCCAAATTTTCACATATTCTGATTTGATGACTATAATTAGTTGAATTTTTCGTAAAGGTTTTGTAGACATTCTTTTGCATTTTGACTTTCAATGAATTAAGAAACAATAAGAGTGCCTTCAGTAGTTTGCTCATATTGAAATGCACCCTATTCCTGATCTTTATTGTCTAGCTTTGCTGTACTGTATTTCCTGTTTTATTACTATTATTTCCCCTTTCCATTAGTCTAAAATTATAGCACGGCCTTGGAATGATCTTGGTGATCAATGAGATCCTTTGTAAACGTATTCTACACTCATGTAACATTTTGTGAAATGACTTTTTGTCCAAGGATGCTATTGCAATTTTAGTTCCTTGAGAATCTTCTTATTGGATTGTTGAATATATGTTTTAAGGTTGTAGTGATTCTGATAAAATTAATTCATGAAGGCAAGTTTGACTTGGGCAAAACATTAGAAATTGTTGAAACTATAATTTGTTTGCATGACATCAGCTTGATGCGAGCATTGTCGATATAATATCTTTTTTGGTGAGAAAATTGTGGATATATGTCATTAAAATATATGTTGAATGTTGTAGATTTATTTGTTTGGGCTCCCATGTTTTTATTTTCTATAGTCCCTGTGTAAAGTATGATTGTAAATTATTGATTTGTAATCCCAAAAATGTTATGAGTTGCTTTGCACGGCCTCAGATATTCTTATATGATTAACAGTGGTTGTAGGATTGCAGGGATACTCCAATTGTATCAAATTTAGAGATGCTATTTTACTTGGGAATGGTCTCCAGTTGATAGATTAGGGAATGCTATTGGCTTTTTTTGGTCTATCTGTCCATTTAGTTAATGTTTTGTCTTTTCCATTCATCAATAATATTGAACAGTATTTGTATTATATTGTTACTCTGGGTTTAATGGTCCACGTTGATATTCTTATTAGGTTGAGCTGAAGCTCACAGAGACTACTAATAAGCTTGAACAGCAATTGGCAACGGAGCAAGGTGCCCGTTTGAAGGCAAAAGAGAAGGCACAAGCAGCTCAAATGAAATCAAACATCAGATATGCGAAGTTAGCATAGTAGAAAAGTGTGTGCACACCTGACGTAAATCGCGAAACAAAATGCAACAAGCAAATGTCTAACATAAGTGTGCAAGCACACATCCATTGTGCACACACATGAAATAAAAAAGCAAAAGGCATGAGCTTGACCTAGCTAAACACGTAGAGGATAAAAAGAATTTCAACTTTTTGTTGGACCACAAACATATCTTTTCTCTTTCTTGCAGGACCACAGACAAAATCTTCCAACCATTTAAGACCATATAAGGAAATTGTGACACCTGTAAAGTTAGCTCTCACAAGAATATCATGAATCAAAATAAGCTTGATGGGCAAGACAACAAAGAGAAAAACTCCACTTGGCAAAATGCGTCTAACAGTAGATGCTTGCACAGAAGAACGATGTGTGCACATATTTGTTTAACAATTCATTGTCCACCATAACATAAGTTTGGAAAAAATATCAACAATGTCAATGGAAGAAGTTCCTAAAGGTTTTCTATCCTCAAGTAATTTAGAGAAGATGTTTCACACGCCCAACATCTCCTCTTCGGTTGTGATAATCTGAGGATTATACTATTTTATTTAAGCTTTCAGGCCGGATTTTAGATACTACTTAGTTCATTTATGCCTGAATTGCTACTTAGTTCTTTACATTTCATGTTTCAGGCTAAAATGGATATTTTGAGCAAATAACGATCGGATTGGACTTTCTGGACTCAGAAGTAAGCGGATCTCAGAAGTTGGGATAGCTCTGAAGCAGAGTAAAGCACTATGAAGCTTGTTCCCAGGTGAGAGCACCGAAGATCGAAGATTCAAGCAAAGAAGCAAGCGGAGGGCAGTTCTGTAAATTCAAAATTTTTCATGAAGCTTTGCCGTGGTGAAATGAGTTACGCCCCAGATTTAAGTTTACTTTGTCGCCGCGGTGAGATTTCTTCTTCGCCGCGGTGAAGTCTGCATTTTCCAGTTTTTGTAAAACGCACAGTTTCGTTTTTAGGAAAGTTTTAGGTTTTGGGGCGAGGTATAAAAGAAAAACCTTGCCATTTTGAGAAAGATCGCGTTTTTCTTAGTCTAGAGGAACCATTTCATTTTCTTAGCTTAGTTTTGACAGATTTGGATTGAAAAGTGAGAGGATTTGGGATTGAATCTGGTGGATTCTTCAACTAGGGGAGATCTCTTATCTTTTCTCTTAATTTTATAATGTTGAACTCCGAGTTTACTGTTTTTTATTTTCTGTTTTCGTGATTTAAGTATGAACTAACTCTTTTGTGGGTTAGGGTTTTGATGAACTTTGAATTTTATGGATTAATAAATTGATTATTGTTATTTCCATCCTCTATTGCATAGGTTGTGCGTTTATCCTGTTTTTATTGAATTTATTTGATGAATGTGATGAGATTGAGAAATGATTCATGTTAAGATTCTTGGGTAATCACCATTGTAGTATTAGATAGATTTAAGAACCAATGAAATCAATCTAGGGTTCTATGAGCATAATGAACTTGAGTCTATTATTCTTCAATTTGTTGGGTTTGGAAGTGTAACAGAGAAAAGTAGGAATTCATAGCCTGAGAAGGTATGATTAACAATTTAGAGAATTCGATTTACCATCAATTGCATGTGAATATGGAAATGGCATAATTCGTAATTTTAATCCATAGAGTTTGAATGAAGTCAAAACCCTACCCCTTTTATCTGACTTGAATTTTACCTTTGCGTTTAATCATGCTTTCGTAATTTAGTTTCAATACTTAGAAATTTTGTTTTAGTTTTAGGTTCAATTTTCTCCCATTAATCCAAACATTTTCGATTGCTCCAACTTGAAAACAGTAGAAAACTTAGTGCTTAGCAACCAATCCTCGTGGGAACGATACTTTTCTTATCACTTTATTACTTTTTGCGACTAGTGCACTTGCTATATTGCATGTTGTAATAACAATGCATCAGGTTGTATCTTCAAGTCTTCAAACTATCAATCCTAAACTTTGGCTCCTAAACATTTTTTTATTTTTTTACATTCACAACAGAAAATTTGGCTTCTCCATCGCCAAATTTTTGTTGTAATATAACTCCTAGGCATTGCTTCCAATGTAAAACAATGTCACACACTATTGGGCTTGGGTTTCCTTCATGTGGAGGATGGCCCAAAATCCTAAAGCCCAAAAATAAAAGAAGGAAAAAAAAAGGTGCAGTTTTTTTTATTTGATTTTTGAGAGGGTGAACAGTGAGCAACAAAAATCTGCAGAAGTGGGAAAAGAGGCAACCACACTAGGTTATTCTGATGACAATCCAACGGTGAATCTTGCTCCATTTTTGCTCAAATTTTAGAGCATTGTTATTGATGGCAAGAGCTTCACATCCATTTGTCAGTTTTGTGATAGTCATCGTTTTTGTGGAGTTTTGCCTCTTGAAAGATAGCCAAATCAAAGAGTTGAGTTGCAAAAATTTTCAGTCCATCGATCCTTCTTTAACCTGATGATCAGAAAGTCATCTCTATTCTGATCAACCTTTTTTTGCTCAAAATGCAAAGGACGTTTGGTTGTTCAATCTGGATGGCTATTTTTCGATTTTAACGGCTAAGTTTGGAGTTATACAGCCTGCATTTCGGGTGCTTTGCTAGTGATTTTTCTCTATCTTTTTGTAACTCTTTTGTATATTTCACTTTGTTAGAGTTTTGATAAATCTCTAAATTTTGTGTGAAATATTATTGGTGATTTGTGGCTGTTGTAAACACTTTTTATTATAGTAGATTTAAGTGGATCATTCGATCCAGTGGTTTTTTAATCTCTTCACATCAAAGAGGTTTTTCCATGTAAAATTGCTTGTGTCTCTTATGGATTGATTGTTGTTTTAGGCATATTTACTCAAGGTTTTGCTCTTTACAAAGTCATTCAAGTAGAGAATATTTTGTTAGTGCATTATTTCCTTTCAAATTGGTATTAGAGCCAGGTTGTAGATTGTTTGAATGATGAAGGCAAATTTGAGTAAAATTGTTTTTTCAATGGAACAAATTATCATTAGTGGGGAAGGAAAATGAAAGATCTTCTATTTGTGAAAAGGCTACACTTGCCGGTGTTTACTTCAAAAAAACCTGATTCTAAATGACGAAGAATGGAACTTTGAGTACGGACAAGTGTGTAGCTATATTAGGCAATGGGTAGAAGACAATGTTGTGAATCATATTGCTAATGAGACTCATGCTAGGACTTTGTGGTATAAACTTGAGACCTTGTATGCTTCAAAAACAGGAAATAACAAATTGTTCTTGCTTAAACAAGCTATGAATTTGAGATACAAGGAAGGGAGTACTATTTTGGGCCATGATTGAATTTCAAGGCTGCTTCGATCAATTGTCTAGTATGGGTGTAAAGTTTGATGAGGAGATTCAGGGACTTTGGTTGATTAATACTTTGCCTAAATCTTGGGAAAATTTCTTTATATCCTTGACAAGTTCTGCTCTTAATGGTATTGTGACCATGGGATATGTCAAGAGTGGTGTTTTAAATGAGGAGGTCAGACGGAAAACTCAAGGTTCTTTATCATCACATTCTGAGGGACAGTCACTGAAAACAGCAGGAGAAGCAAGAGTAAAGGTCAAGGGCAAAATGGTAGAGGTAAAAGTAGGATTAAGTCAAGGTCAAAGTACAAGAATCTTGAATGTCACTACTGTGGTAAAACTAAGCATATCAAGAAATATTGCTACAAATGGAAAAGAGAGAATAAACCCGAAAATAGCAAGCATGAGAAAAATGATGATGACAAGCATAATGATCAAGTTGCTATTGTTACCTCTAAAGATTTCTTCATTCTCTATGATGATGATGTTGTAAACGTTGCAAGCCAAGAGACCAGATGGGTAATTGATAGTGGTGCTTCTATTCACGCTACATCTAGAAAAGATCTTTTTACTTCTTATGTTGTAGGTGACTTTTAGACAGTGAAGATGGGCAATGATGGTCTGGCAAAGGTCATTGGTATTGGAGATGTGTGTTTGGAAATGGATGATGGCAGTAGTCTACTACTCAGAGATGTGAAGCATATTCTTGACATTCATCTGAATTTGATCTCCATTGGCAGACTTGATGATGAGGGTTATTGCAACACTTTTAGTGATGGTCAGTGGAAACTCACTAGGGGTGCCATAGTTGTGGCTCGAGGCAAGAAGCTTTCTACTTTATATATATTACAAGCAAGACTTTCCAAAGGCATTATTAATGTAATGGAGGATGACTTTACAGTAGGCTTGTAGCATAAGAGACTTGCCCATATGAGTGAAAAAGGCTTGGCAATATTGGCTAAGAAGAATCTTCTCTCTAGAATGAAAAGTGCGAATTTGAAAAGATGTATTCATTGCTTGGTAAGAAAACAAAATAGAGTGTCCTTCAAGAGCTCCCCTCCTTCAAGAAAACAAGGTATTCTTGATTTGGTGCATTCCAATGTTTATGGACCTATGAAGACGAAAACACTTGGTAGTGCTTCTTACTTTGTGACCTTCATAGATGATAGTTCAAGAAAGCCATCGATTTATGCATTGAAAACAAAAGATCAAGTGTCGGATGTGTTTAAACAATTTCATGCGTTGATTGAGAGACAAACTGGGAAGAAATTGAAGTGCATCAAAATAGATAATGGGGAAGAGTATTTGGATCCATTTGAAGAATATTGTAGACAACAAGGCATTCGACATCAAAAGACACCACCCAAGACACTATAGTTGAATGGGTTAGTTGAAAGGATGTACAGAACGCTAGTTGAGAGGGTGAGATGCTTGCTTTCACAAGCGTAGTTGCCAGGATCCTTTTGGGGTGAAGCTTTGAATACAATTGTACATGTTCTTAATCTCACACTTTATGTCCCTCTTTAGTCTAATGTACCAGAGAGAGTTTGGAGTGGCAAAGATGTTTCTTATGATTACTTGTGTGTTTTTGGATGTAAGGAATTTGGGCATATTCCTATAGATGAGAAGTCTAAGCTTGATATGAAGACTTGACAATGCATCTTTATAGGTTATGGTATGGATGAATTTGACTATAGGTTGTATGATCCAATTTAAAAGAAACTAGTAAGAAGTCATGATTTTGTGTTTTATGCAAGATCAAACTATACAAGATGTTGAAAAAATAGAGAAAGTAGTGCCTCAGTATAGTGATGGTTTGATTGACTTGGATCCAATACCTTTCATAGATTTGCCAACAAATGTTGAATATGATGTTCAGGATTTAGATGATGCAGATGCTCTTATGCAGGTTGAGATAGATTATTAGAACCAGAGATTCCACTCAGGAGGTATATTAGATGTTGACGTCCTTCCACACGATATTCTACAAATGAGTATGTATCATTAATTGGCGGGGGAGAGCCTCAATGTTATGCAGAAGCAATGGAAGACGAAAACAAGGCAAATTGGGTTGATGTTATAGAATATGAGATGCAATCATTGCATGACAATCACACCTTTGAGTTGGTAAAGGTGCCTTGTGGGTCTACAGGGTGAAGCAAGAAGAACATACTTCACAGCCATGGTACAAAGACATACTAGTTGTCAAGGGATTCAGTCAGAGAAAAAGCGTTGTCTTTGATGAGATTTTGTCTCCTGTTGTGAAATTATCTTCTATACATGTGGTTTTAGGCTTAGTCACTAGCCTAAATTTACAGGTTGAGCAGATGGATGTGAAAACTGCTTTTCTTCATGGTGATTTGGAGGAAGAGATTGACACGGAACAACTAGAGGGTTTCCAAGTTAAAGGAAAAGAAGACTATGTCTATCGTTTAAAGAAAAGCCTTTACTATTTGAAGCAAGCACCTAGACAATGGTACAAGAAGTTCGAGTTAGTTATGGGGGAGCATGGTTACAAGAAGACTACTTTTGATCATTGTGTATTTGTGCAGAATTTCTCTAATGATGATTTTATTATTTTATTGCTCTATGTTGATGACATGTTGATAGTTGGCAAGAATTCTTCTAGGATTGATGATATGAAGAAGTAGTTGAGTAAGTCATTTGCTATGAAGGATTTCGGGCAACAAAGCAAATTCTTGGTATTCGAATTTGTCGAGACAGAAAAGAGAAAAAATTTACATGTCATAGGAGTAGAATATTGAAAAAGTACTTGGTAAGGCCAAAGCGGTGAGTTTTCCTCTAGCTACTCATTTCAAGCTAAGTACAAAATAAATTCCATTTATAGATATTCAGAAGGAGGAAATGGAAAGAGTCTCTTACGCTTCAGTTGTAGGAAGCTTGATGTATGCAATGGTGTGTACGAGACCAGATTTAGCTTATGTAGTAGGGGTTGTTAGCAAATTTTTGTCAAATCCAGGGAAAGAGCATTAAGATGCAGTGAAATGGATTATGAGGTATCTACAGGACACTTTCAAGTTAAAACTTTGTTTTGGAAATGATAAACCAGTTTTGGTTGGCTCCACAGATGCTGACATGGTCGGAGAGATGGATTCTCGTAAGTCTACTTCTACTTATCTAATTACTTTTGCTAGTGGAGTTATTTCTTGGCAGTCGAGATTGCAAAAGTGTGTTGCACTTTCTACGACAAGAGCAGAATTTATTACTATAACGGAAGCTTGCAAGGAGTTGCTATAGATGAAGAAGTCCATGAGAGAGCTTGGTTTTAAACAACAACGGTATGTTTTGTTTTGTGACAACCAAAGTGTCATTCATCTTGTGAAGAAATCTACATTCCATTCAAGATCTAAACATATTGATATAAGGTATTATTGGATAAGGGATACTCATCACGATGACCTACTTGAACTTGAGAAAATTCATACAGATGACAATGGCTCAGATATGTTGACAAAGTCTTTGGCAAGGGAGAAGTTTGAAGTTTGTCGAGCTATTACCGGTTTGGTTCATTTCCCCACATAGTCGAGAAAGGGGGAGATTTGTTGGACTTGTGTTTCCCTCATGTGGAGGATGGCCCAAAATCCTAAAGCCCAATAAAAATGAAAAAAAAAAAAAATGCAATTTTTTTTATTTGATTTTTGAGAGGGTGAACAGTAAAAAATGTGGGTACCGTTCACAACAACAAAAATCTGCAGAAGTGAGAAAAGAGGCAGCCACATCAAGTTATTTCAGCGATGATCCAACGGTGAATCTTGCTCTGTTTTTGGTCAAATTTCTAAGCATTGTTGTTGATAGCAAGATCTTCACATCCAACGGTCAGTTTTGTGATAGCCATCTTTTTTGGAGAGTTTTGCCTCTTGAAAGACAGTCAAATCAAAGAGTTGAGTTGTAGAATTTTTCAGTCCGTCGGTCCTTCTTCAACCTGATGATCGGAAGGTCATCTCTATTCTGATCAACCTGATTTTTTATTAGAATGCAGAGGACATTTGACTCTTTAATCTGGACGGTTGTTTTTCAATTTTAAAGGCTGAGTTTGGAGTTATATAGCCTGCATTTCGGGTGCTTTGCTGGTGATTTTTTTTCTATCTTTTTGTAACTCTTTTGTGTATTTCACTTTTTTAGAATTATGATAAATCTCTAAATTTTGCGTGGAATAATATTGGTGATTTATGGCTGATGTAAACACTTTTTATTATAGTGATTTAAGTAGATCATTCCTGTGATTTTTTTAATTTCTTCATATCGAAGAAGTTTTTTCACATAAAATTTCTTGTGTCCCTTGTGGATTGATTGTTGTTTCAAGCATATTTACTCAAGGTTTTGCTCCTTACAAATTCATTCAAATAAGAAACATTTTGTTAGTGAATTATTTCCTTTCACTCATTGCCCCATTAATATGCCGTATTACATTAGTCGTTGTACATGTATATTGGCACCAAAAGCTGCGTCAATGTTCGAAATTAGAACACGACGGGAAATTATGTCGTATCATTAATTGGCGCAACCGGTTCCAGTATTAACTCCCTGCAACGACGTAAACCTGCATCATACCAGTTTGTAGCACACCAGCACTGCTCTTGTGTAGGATTAGCCGTTTAACGAGACAAGTAGGATTAGCCATTTAACGAGTCAAGTTTCAGGTCGTTCTTTAGCCATCATCTACAAGTTAAAATGTCTTGTTACTTGACTGGCGTTGCCTCAATTCAATCACATTCAAGCAGGAGTACTTCATTGAAATATTATATACATATATATATATAGATATCCTTTCAGTTTTCCACTGAAATGCTATCTAGGAGAGTGTTGTTTCTGTTATATTCTTAACTTGTAGGAGGCGCTAAAAAGAAGGCTAAATGCAACATTAGAATCGGCAAAGTTTCTTCAGGACATTGTCAAAGAATCCCGAACTCTTGAAATGGAGACGACAGCAGATGTAGAGGATCCTTTCCCTAACAAGGGAATTGGGCTTACTGTATGTTTTAACCGTTTTCTGCAGGCATTATTATGATCTGTACATTGGTCAATGTACATTTTTTTTACTACTGAATGCAGGTCTCAGTTAGTAAATATGCTCCGAAGAAGGCTGCAAGAGAAAGAGATATACAACTGCGTGCTTTGCAAACTAAACAACAAAGTCACAGTCATAGCATAAAGGGGTATCTATGATAAAAAAAATTTAAAGATTGAGGGTCCACTTGATAATGCAAAAAGGTATCCATGATACAATTTCAAACTTTGAGGGTATTCTATGATAAAAAGTGCGAAAGTTAATCATTCGAAAAATAAATTTGAAAACCTTAAGGGTAGTCTATGATAATCTCCGGTACAACTACTGGTTTGCCTAATTGTATACTCTTGTCAAAGGGACTTGGATATACTTCTCTCCCTCTCTATTTCCTTCCTTTTTTTTTTTTTTTTTTTTTAAGTTTAAATATAAATTTTTGGGTGTTAGTTGTGTAGAGCTGAAGAAGAGAAGTAGCAGATTTTAAGTACTAGTAGGTGTTTGGTTTAAGGGAGGATGTTGTGTAGAGCTGTTCAGTTAGTGAATTTTAGTTAAGTTTGTTTTCTGTTTAAAAAGTTAATGTTGTTAATACTGTACTAAAACTAAAACTCTGTGTTTTGCATTGTGTAACCAAAACTCTGCGTTTTGCTTACTGGCTAAGTATAAATTAGCTCGCTTCTGTTTGTTTTGGAATTAATAAAAATCAGTTCAGTTGAAGTTTTGTTACAACTGCCTTACCTATTTTCCTCTTATTTTTCTTGATTTCTCTTCATGGTACATTTTAATTCATGAATTAAATGACAAAGAATAGTTAGACAAAATTGCATGAGCATTGTTTTTAGATTTTTTTGTATTTTAAGTATTTGTATAATCCAATTCTGCTAAATGCAGACAGATTATACTTTTTTTTTTTTATAGGAATTGAATCCGTTTGAAACTGTAATTAAATCTTTAGAATTGCTTTTTTTCAGGGTAGTTTTTACAAGCTTGGATTTGGTTTCAGTGGGGGCAAGTTAAAGAAAAAAATTTCAAATATTATCATCCATGAAAAATTGATAAGATAAAAAATATAATACACAAAAACATATAGTTGCTATTTCAGAAAAATATATATATATATATATATAATAAAAGTGGTGAAAAGGTTTGGATTTAGGCTATTTTGATTAATTATAATAAACGGGTGTTAAGGTTAAAACATAGAGTACAACAATGTAATTACACTTAGTACTTACTCATGTTTGCATGCATTTGGTATTTACTACTTGTATTTCCCATGGGAAAGTAACCTATTTCATGGTTTGTAATCATTAATAGAAGTCTATAAAATCCTCCACTATGAAAAAAAAAAAAAAAAAAAAAAAAAAAAAAGTGGTCATCTTATTTTTGTTTATCCGTTAGTCACATTGAGCTTGACATTAAATTAATTCATTCGAATTGTTATAAAACATGCTAAACTTGTTATTATTAATGTAATACATGACAGATTCATTAATACAGTAAAACCTCTCTATAGTCATAATGGTGGAACTAACTAATTTTATTACTATAAGGAAGTTATAACTTAATAGAGGTGTAGTTACAAAAAATTATTGTTTTGTATTTTATATATAATTCATGTTTTAGTAATACAATTAGAATTTCAATTCATGTTTTAGTAATACAATTAGGATTTCAATTTATTGTTTTAGTAGTATTAGGATTTTTTATTTACATTTCCTGATGTAGGAATATTACTTGAAACCAGAAAAAATAAGTGTCCTTAGAATTGTAAATGCAGTTGTTACATATTCAATTAATGTGAAGCCACAGACAATTGCCGATTATTTTAAGCTTTGCAAATTAATTAGGACCCTCGATGTTGATGAATTACAAGTTGCAAATGAAGTGGATGAAGAGAATCACAATCATTACATAATTGAATAGTCATATTTGACAACTTTAATACAATAATCAAATTGATATTAATGTCTTTCTCAGTCATTCAAATGAGTAATAAGTCATATATGATTTAACTAAAAAATAAATCATTGTGACAATTAGACAAGAAGATGAAAGAGATAATCTTGAAGATGATAGTACAGAAATACAAAATGTTTCATGCCAAGAAGTTCTAGACATGCTTGAAAAGTTAGAAGTATTTAGCTTTAATAAGAAAGTGTTCATGCTAGCGAGTTATTACGTACCCACAAGTTAAAAGATGTGATAATGACTCTAAAACATAAATCATTGTCTCAAAAAACTTTAAATAAATATTTTTATTTTATCTTCAAATTTAATGTAACATAGTGTATATTTTTTGCAAGATACAGATAATTATTATTATAGAGAGACAAGTTCCTTAAAACGAAACTTAGAAAAATTATAATTTATTACAATGTAGAGTTTATTTTTATTTTTAACTAGCCCAAATTGAGACCATAACTTTTTATGACTATACGAAGTTATTTCATATAGAGTATCACTATAGGGAGGTTCTACAGTACTTCCGAAGTGGCTTTATCTCTGATTATATTGTAATTGCGTGATATGCCTTCTTGTATGCATTTCTCACGCCTTTCATTAATCCAATTCCGTTTTTGATGATCTGTGTTGCATCGATGTTCAGGTAGAATGATGCAATCTGGTTTCATCTTATGCAGTATATGCTTCAGTGTTAACGTATTTTCCAATAGTGTGACCATTTCATTTGTTACACCAAATTGCGTTGGTAATTTAGTTGAAAACAATGAGAATATAATGAAACGTGTCATAAGTTCAAATTAACTTGATTTTTACTTAATTAATTTGGACTAAATTAACCTAATCAATAGATTTGATTAATACGTAGTCACTACAACGAATTAAATAATATAATCTCATGGATTCTCATCCTGGGTATAGATATAGTCAGTATGAGCAGCAAGGGCTCTTCTCATCACTAAGCACATTTCCTCTGAAGCTCCTTCGCAATCGATATGCTTCGCATTAGTATCCTATAAAAATCCCAAAACTATAAGTAAATCAACATGATAAATACTTAGTATACAATAAACATTAAAAATTGACCAACCAATTGTGTTTTTGTTGGAGCATTGTTGGGAAAGGTCAATTCTAGAGGGGTAGCATTTGTTAGAGTCGAGATGTGTTACGATCAGAAGCAGAACTGCAAAACTGCAATCTTCATCAATCAAAATTGATTGTTTTTTCAAGATCAAGAGGAGTGGCTGAGATTTACGACTTGCAGACTAATTCCTTGTATATTTGTAATAGCACTCACGTGTATTGTTTTAGGAGTGCCACTTGCCTTAGTCATGTTTAGAATTAGTATAAAAGGCACTCTGCCTTTACGTGTAAAGCATTGAAAATTTTTCCAAGATTATAATAAAAATTTGCGGATTCTATTTTTCTGTTTTTCTGTTATTTTTTCTATTTGGCTTCTTGGAAAGTTTTGCAACTTTCTTGCTTTCGCTTCCAAGACTTCTTCATGTTATCAGAGCTCTTCCACTATTACTGACATGGATGATCTTGAAAACTTATTCAACTCTAAAAGCAAGATCAAGACGACAGAACTGGAACAATATGTCCATAGCAGTGGTGGATCCATAAATTTTTGTTAGGGCATGCCAAAATAAAAACTAATTACATATTAATATTTTTGTCCATTGATTTTTTGTTAGGGTGGGCCAAAATCCAAAAATTATATATATTAATATTTTTTTAAATAAAATTGAGGGTGGGCCGTGGCCCACCCAAATGTGGGCTGGATCTGCCCCTGGTCCATAGTAATGATCAACTGAAGAACTTTCAGCTTTCCAAGCTCCTTACCTACTGTTGTGGTGAAGTTAAGAGAAAAGAATTGAATCACAATTACTAAAGGTCTCAAGTACTACTAGCTCTCACGTTGTTTTAGCTCAAAGGCTTTATCATTGGTGAATGACTTTGTCCTAAACCTTTTGTGTTGAGTAAAGATGTTGAAACTGGAGATCTGGTGAGAAAGCCTAACCCTGGCTATTTCTTATGGAAAAGAATTGATCAATTCCTTATGAGTTGGTTATACTCTTCAATTTCTAAATAAATGTTTGGTTATGTTGCAAAATTTTCAAGCTCCTTTGAAATCTGGAAAACCTTAGAAAATCATTTCATCACTGAATCAAAGGCTAGAACAATGCATCTTAGAAACTTACTGCAAAACACAAAGAAATAATCCTCAAGTATTAACGAATTTGTGCTTAAAATGAAAGGCTATGCTGATTCTCTTTCAGCCAATGGAGTGATTTTGAGTGGTGAAAAATTAATAGCTTACGTTTTAGATGGCTTAGGTTTTGAATATGATGCTGTATAAGTGCTTTTATCAGCTAGAGGAGATGATCTTACTCTTCAAGAAGCACAATTTTTACTCCATAAACATGAAATTAGACTGGACAGGTACAATAGTGCAAAAAGTCTGTATGCCCTGACGGCACAAAAACAAACCTTTGTTCCCCCTCATCATAATGTCAATTCGAGACAATTACCATATATCAACATAATTCAATATCCTGCATCTATGATAGCACCAATACCAACACCTTATACTCCACTAACACAGTATTATGTACTAACAATGCACTACGCTTCATTAGCAATAGATTTTAATATCTCAACCAACACTTTTCCAACTCATAACTACACTCAAAACTCATCAGATCATATATCAGCTTCTCCTTGTTATCCTCATAATGCCTTAATGGTACAAGATGTAAGAAGGATCAATCCAAACTCTTGACAAGGAAGAGGCATAAACTTCTTTAAGCCTACAATTTTTTGTCAAGTGTGTGGAAAGCCTAGTCATACGGCTGTGCAGTGTTATCATAGGCTTGATTTGTCCTTCAATCGTCCCCAAAACCAATCTCAACTACCTCAGCATTAGCAAGCTACTCAACAACAGTCCTTGCCATCAAATCAAACTAAATTCTCAGAACAAGCAAATCAAGTCTACTATTTGCAAAAAGATCCTGGTTCTGTAGATCGTTCAAAAGAAATCAGAACAACATTTATGCCTCAGTCTAATTCATCACAACCACAGCAACATCAAATCTCTCAAAATGTAGCTCCAATGTCCTACTTTGCTCAGCCAATTTCAGTGGCAGATTCTCAATGGTGTCTTGATTCTGGAGCCACCAGCCACATCGATTAAATTGTTCAACCTCTTAATAATGGCAAAGCTTACGGTGGACCAAAAAAGTTACAAGTTGGAAATGGTTAGCGTCTCTCTATTACTCACATTGGTGACCTTTACTTTCCTACCTTATTATCTTCATATAAATTACTAAAGTGTTAGTTGTACCTCAAATTACAAAAAAAATAAAAATAAAAAATTGATCAGCATATCAAAACTCACTCAAGACAATGCAATTAGTTTGAGTTCTTTGCTGACTTCTGTGTTATAAAGGACAAGGTGACACAAATAGTTCTGCTTGAAGGCAAACTTAGCAATGGATTTTATCAATTGGCCCTGCACTCCTTTGTTTCTCGAAGCAACTCTGCAAGACCATCAGCATTTGATTTTGTCAATTCTGTTCCAAGAATAAATTCCTCTGCATATACAAATATTGTTTTTCCATTCAATAATTCAAGTCTTTAAAACTTGCATTTAACAAATATAGTTACTGCCATTAGTAAATCTAATCTAGTTGTATGGCGTATGAGGCTTGGCCACCCTCATTATAGGATCTTTCAAGCTGTTGTACATAATACACTAAATAAAAGGCTTACTGCTTCAGAATCAATATTGCAAAAATGTTCAGCTTGTAAGTTTGGAAAATTGCATCAACAACCCTTCTCTCAATCTACAACAGTCGATACAAAGCCATTGGAAATAATCTTTGCTAGTTTATGGGGTCCTTCACTAGTTTTTTCAAATGAAGGATACAAGTATTACATAGTTTTTCTGGATGATTTAAGTTAGTAATCTTGGATATATCCATTAAAACAAAAGTTAGAAGCCTTTGATATCTTTAAACAATTCCATATGTCTGTAGAAAGATAATTTGAAACTCAACTAAAGTGCATTCAAACAAATTGGGAAGGTGAATTTCGATGCTTTTTACCTTACTTAAACTCCCATGGTATTAAATTCAAACATCCATGTCCTCATGTCCATCAACAAAATGGAAACGATGAGAGGAAGCATAGGCACATCACAGAAATTGGCTTAATCTTGCTAGCTCAGTCTTTAATGCCCTTTCAGTTCTGGTTGCATGCATTTCACACTGTTGTTTACTTGATAAATAAACTGCCAACTCCAGTTCTTTAGTACTTATCTCCTTTTGAGAAATTGCTTCACAAGGCTCCTAACTATAATTTGCTAAAGAGTTTACATTTTCAAGCATGTTGACTTTGATGAAACAAATTTTCCATCGAAAGATGTACAACTTACCATTTCAACTCCTCAGTAGCAACCAATAGAGCCACTTATGTACTCTTCCAATTGGCAATTTCCATGTGCCTTGCCTACTGATTCTTATTCTTATTTTGCGATTCCTTCTATTGATTTTTCAACTATTGCTGTCAGTAATTCAGATTCGGTAACTAAGCTCTGGGATGGTAATCTAGCAACATCATCTTCAAACCAATCTCAGAGCGAGAATCTTGAAGATGAAGTCTCCGATAATGCTAAAACATCAGCAGAAAATTAATCTCCAGGGATGTATCAAATTGTGCACAATAATGCATCAACATCTATTTCTACTATTCACTTAGAAGTTCAACTTCCTCTGACTCAAATTTTATCAGTTCCATAACCCACAGTTACTAATGATCATCCTATGCTAACTAGATCCAAGACTACCAACAAGAGCAAGACAAATGCTCTAATTGTAGTAACATCTCCTACAGCAACATCTTCTACAGTAACATCTACCAATGAACCTTTGAATATTCATGAAGCTTTGAGTTCTCCAGATTGGTTCTCAACCATGAAGCAAGAGCATGATGCTTTGCAAGTCAAAAACACCTAGACATTAGTTCCCTATGAGAGTCAGATGACTTTGGTTGATAACAAATGGGTGTTTCGTATCAAATAAAACATGGATGATATTATTCAGATGAAGGAACCGTGTCGTGGCAAGCGCATAATTATTAAAAAAAAATTGCCATGGCCCCATCCTTTTTACCCAAGATCATGATTTCAACTTAATAATCAACATAAAATTAAATCAAAACCATACAAGGTTTAATATAATATCTTTGTTGGCGGCTCCTTCTCGGGATATCTCCGATTAATCACTATCAAACCAACGTATGATTGAGTCCGTCAGTATCCATGCGAAGGTAGGCTTGAGATCACCCTAAGATTAATTGCTAGACTAATCTTAGAGCTTAAGGAAGGGAGGCAAAAATCAAGAGAATAAAATTCTCTTGGTGGCTAGGGTTTGGGCGCGTGCTATTTGGGAGAGGGAGAAAAATTAATTTAATTTTACTCAAAAGAGTTCTCTCCAAAATCTCTTACTAATTAAAATTCATTGTCCCTTTATATAGGCAACCCCAAACAAGAATTCTACAAGGATTATGAATCCTTGATTTCCAATTCGGTTTGGATTGCAATCTCCTTAATTCTAATATAAGAATATCTCTTAAGATATTCTCCTAAATGTGAATTTTAATTAAATAAATATCATTTATCTAATTCCTATATATTAATAAATAAATAAATATATATATATATATATATATATATCATATTTAATTTTTGGATTTTAATATAATTAATTAAATTAAATATATTCCTTTATATTAATTAAAATTAATATGAATCTAATTTTGCCAAAATTCCTCCAATATAAATATTGGATAATGGTGTCAACCCTAGCAAAATTATAAAAGTATCCTTTTTGCCCATAATGACGAAAATGTCTTCGGACTCCCAAATTATCGAAATACCCTTTTCGGCCCAAGGGCAAGATTGTCCTTCCATTTCCATTCTTTGCTTAACTACCTTCTATGTGTGTGACCAGAAGGCTCTCTACTTTGCCGGCAGTGTCCCGATAACTAATTAGGTACCAGCCAATTAGTGTTTTCGTACACCAATCAAGATTGGCCTCTAGCAAGGCATCATGATTCCCCAGTAAGCAAAGATTCAGCGATCCAACTTTCCTTGTCTATGGTATGGTTATCATGCAATTCGATTCATTTCATCACCTTATATCTCATCAAGGTTTGAGGTACAGAAGTAGTGTCTACTCAAAACTATTTCCTTGACATGTTGTATATTCAGTTCTTAAATCTGGTGACCATATAAGACTAGATTCGAGCACCAACTCGACTCCACCGTGGCCACGACTATGTAGTCGTAGTTTTTTAACCAAATATCTCACCAAGATAAGGGCTCTTGTAACTAGGAGTGATGAATCCTTTGTTGATCCACGATAGCCATAGTGTACTTCACAATGTAATCAATCACCACCATTCTAGTAATCCCAAAGAGAGACGATGTTCAGTTGGTGTCAAATCACATCGATCTTTACACATGGTGCTCTGGTGATCTCAAGTCGAAGGACCACATGCACCACCATCCGTAAGAGGATATGCTCCATAGACACTGAGTTACCATCTTGTATGGAATCCTCTCATGAGTTAGTTCAGTGGACTTGCACAAGCGAGCACCCATGCGTTGCACCAAGTTGATGCTCGCAACCTCGACATGTGAGACCTATCACTATCTGTCGATAGGGTTGTTCAACGCGATGATAGTCTCTCCGTATAATCTATGTCCTAGGTCAGATTTATACTATGACTATGGACAGTTTAAGAAGGGCCACCATTTTTGCTCATAGAGTTCTCACAATTAATATTTATGACACTTAATAGCCTCGTCACTGTTTTCAACCTTTCTAAGGACATATACTATTTTCCTTACGCGCAGTAAATATATACTATAGTATATTGCTTATAAAGAAGCTTTTGCCTTTTATTCATATAAATATGAGTTTACAAGAGCTACAAGGTTGGCTCTAGTGCACCTACCTAACATTAGAATTATACGGCTTGGTTAGCTGCTAAGGGGTTTCAACAAACTCCTAGAATCAGCTACTTTGAAACTTTTACTACAGTGGTTAAGCTTTGTACTATCCGAATTAACCTTGCATTGGATGTCCAACTCAATTGGAAAATTATGAAGATAACATCAATAATGCCTTCTTGAATGGAGATCTTACAGAAGTAGTTTACATGACAAAACCAGCTGGGTTTATTGATCCAAACAAGCCTACTCATGTATATAAGTTGAACAAGGCTTTGTATAGCCTTAAGCGGGCTCCTCGTGCCTGGTTTGAAAAACTTAAAAGAGCTTTATTAGACAAAAATTTCCAAAACTCTTCTTCAGATAGTAGCCTATTTATTCATCATTCTTCTACAAAAGTTGTTTATCTACTGGTATTAGTGGATGACATCTTAATTATAGGTAATGACTTCATTTACATTCAGCATTTAGTTAATGAATTACACAACTTTTGCCTTAAAAGACTTAGAGGAATTGAGTTATTTTCTTGGCTTTGAAGTGGTAAGAACTACTATTGGTATTCACTTAAATCAAACTAAGCATGCTACTGATTTACTCAAAAAGTCAGAATATTTTATGCCAATGCTAGCTCAACTCCTATAGCTACAAACACCAAGTTAGTTAAAAATGATGGTGCTCTATTTGAAAATCCAACCTTATACAGAAGTGTTATTGGCAACCTACAGTATTTAACCATGACTCGACCAGACTTGTCCCTTGTTGTGAATGGACTAAGTCAATTCCTTCAAAGTCCATTTGTGTCTCATTGGGTTGCCTACAAAAGTGTCCTACATTATATTAAAGGTACTCTTGATGTTGGTCTCAAGTTTCAGCCCTCTCAAAACTTAGTGCTGGAAGGTTTTGCGAATGTAGATCTTAATGCTAGAAAGTCTGCTAGTGGCTTTTGTGTTTGTCTCTTTGGAAACTTAATCAGCTGGGTATCCCACAAACAAAAGGTTGTAGCATTAAGTTCTACAGAGGCTGAATATAGATCCCTTACTCAAGCTTCCATAGAACTTGTTTGGGTTCAACTATTGTTGTAAGAATTACAAGCCGCTGTTCCCACTCAATCAGTCTTGTGGTGTGATAACAAAAGTGCAAATGCACTTGCTGCAAACCCTATATTTCATGCTCACACTAAACACATCAAAATTGATGTGCATTATATTCGAGACTTGGTTCTTTCAAAAGAACTAATTGTTTAGTATATTGCCTCTAAATTTCAGATTAAAGACATACTTACCAAACCTTTACCTATCACATGATTTCAAATTCTATGTGATAAACTTCATCTGATCTCTCTTGTTAGTTTCAGGGAGGACATATAGTCCACTGCTACCTCTCCTATGAGTTTCAAGGAGGACATTTTGTCCTCTCACTCTTCTTCTAGTCAACTTGATCAACCTACCTCTTCATCAACTAGTGCATCTTCAAGTCAAAACTGATTTATCAATAACAAGCGTGCTTAACAAAAACCAATCGCCTTAGTCTTTGCAAACTTTTGCAACCTACTACTGCTCGGTTTGAAGGAGGATGTTACGGTATCAAAGGTGTTGGAAGTGTTGCATTGCAATTGATTGTTCTGCTTCAGATCATACAAGCTTTTGCAACCTATTGCTCAACTTGAGGGAGGATGTTACGATCAGAAGCAGAATTGTAGAACTATAGTCTTCATCAATCAAAATTGATTGTTTTTTCAAGATCAAGATGAGTGGCTAAGATTTAAAACTTGCAAACTAATTCCTTGTATAATTGTAATAGCACTCACATTTATTGTTTTAGGAATGCCACTTGCTTCCACTTGCCTTAGTCATGTCTAGAATTAGTATAAAAAGGCACTCTGCCTTCATGTGTAAAGCATTGAAAATTTTTCCAAGATTAGAATAAAAATTTGCAAATTCTACTTTTTTGTTTTTCTGCTATTTTTTTTGTTTGGCTTCTTGGAAAGATTTGCAACTTTCATGCTTTCGATTCCAGGACTTCTTCAAGATTACTACAAGGAGAAGTATCATGAAAAGGGTGGCAACCTTAACTTGAGCCATCTTTTGCTTTGGGGTGAATTAAGAGTGTTTTGAGATACAAAGGAAAAAGAATTTTGAGGTGAGCGTGTGAACTCTAAATTAGGATAATATATAGTTGAGAAAGAACAAAAGAATAGGATAGATTCAAGTTACACCAATGAACTAAAACCAAAAATACTTTGGGTGGCTTCTAATTAACACAAGGCGAAGCCAGAAAATGTATTCTAGGAGACCGAAATGTAATGCTATGTGAATGAAAGGGCCAAAGCATTAGGAATTACATGTATGGGGACCAAAATGTTAAGTTAAAAACTAAGCAGGCCAAAATAGAAATAAAAAAATTTATCTTTATACTTTAATTTTTTATTTTTCTTTATTTTCACATGGTGGGGTTCTACAAGTAATCAATTTTCGCATTGCGGTAGAGTAAAGATGAAAAGAAAAAAAAAAATACAGAATGATAGTTAATTAATAAGCTTTTATATCGATTAAAAAACATTAACATGAGAAAAAGTTTGAAGGTCAATACTAATTTAATGAAATAAAATAATAAAACAAAAGTAAACTCACTTTTAGGCTCATAATACCGATACCATTCATCCTATCCAATCATTTGTTTATTTAAATAAGGGATATATTGTTAAAATTATCAATTAAAATTTGAGTGTAAAATATCGTTCTTTTTGTTTTTCCTATCTATTCATTATGAATATAACTTTTAAATATTATTATTAAATACATTTTCCACCTCAACTCAAAAATATATAATGACATTCAAGTTAACAACTTGTAAAATAATAAAGAATCGAATCTTATATGGAAGTATGCTTGAGTTTATAGTTAGGCATATCATATGCTTTATATTTAGTTCTTAATACTGTTTTTGGTATTGTTGCTCTTTTAAGTTTAGTTTTGTTTGGGTATCCAAGCAACTTCATGTTTTGCAATCACTCCAAGTAACTTAATGTAAAAAAATTCCACCTTCTCTTTTCTATTTATGTCTTTATAAATTCTCAGTCTCTCACGCAAACTCTATATCTTCTCTCTGTCTTGTAGAAAAGTAAGAGTTTCAAATGCTCACAATGGAAATTTCAACTCACTGCTGTGTTGATATCTTGAGTACATTTTATACAAAGTTTGAAATCTATCTTAGGAATATACAACTATTGAAACTGACATTTACACTTCAGTTACAGGATCTACCTAATTAAATGTACAACAATGCATCAGTTACAGGACAGAAAACAGAGAAACGTTTATGCATAATTTTTGGCTTGATTATTGCTGCAGAATATTTCCAGATTTCTTGTGATCTTGACTTTTACGTTGCCTTTGTGTCACCTTCCTTAATAAGCCTCTGCAAAATTGAGCTTCCATTAGCAAGACCAATTTTGGCTCTTAAATATTCTGTACGTTCCCGGGATAGTGGCTTGGTCAGCAAATCCGCTAGTTGATCTTGAGTGTGTACATGACTCACATTAAGTGTACCTTTCTGAACTTGGTCACGCGCAAAGTGAAGATCAATTTGAATGTGCTTCATTCGTGAGTGTTGAACCGGATTGAAGCTGAGATGAGTTGCTCCAAGATTATCACATAGAAGAGAAGGTGGCAGCTTTAATGAAAAACCAAGTTCTTGAAAAAGTGCAAGTAACCACATAGTTTCCGATGCTGCATTAGCCAGGGCTCAGTATTCGGCTTCTGTAGTTGAGCGAGCTACGGCTCTTTGTTTTTTTGAACTCCATGAGATTGGATTGCAGCCTAGGAATGTGATGTATGCCGATGTAGAGGTTCTGTCATCAATGTTTCCAGCCCAGTCGGCATCACTATATGTTGTTAAACATGGTTCTACTGATTTCTTTAGGTGAATGCCGTGAAATATTGTCTTCTTGAGATACCGAAGAAGTCTTTTAGTGGCTGTCCAATGAGTGACCGTTGGCTTGTGCATAAATTGGGACAACTTGTTTACTGCAAAAGAAATGTCTGGATGAGTCAAGGAAAGATATTGTAAGCTGCCAATGACTCGCCTATACTCTGTGCTGTCTACTACAGCTGTTCCATCCACCAAATGAAGTGATTGACTAGTTGACAGTGGTGTAGAAACATCCTTTGCTTCATCCATTTTTGCATTCTCCAAAATATCACGAACATATTTATGTTGTGAGAGAAATACACCTGCATGATTTGGTATGACTTCCACTCCAAGAAAGGAGTGTAGTGAGCCCATATCTTTCAAGGAAAACTGATCACTAAGTTTGCTAACGACATGAGTCACAAATTTTATTTCATTTCCTGTGATGATTAAATCATCAACATAGACAAGAAAATAGCATATAATGGAGTCATGTCGATAAATAAATAATGAAGAATCGGCTTTAGAACTATGGAACCCGAGCTCTAGTAAAACATTTCTTAGAGCTGAATACCAAGCCCGAGGGGCTTGTTTGAGGCCATAGATTGCTTTCTTCAACCTGCACACATGATCAATTTTGGACAAATCTTTGAAACCCGGAGGTTGCATCATGTAAACAATTTCAGTCAATTTTCCGTGTAGGAAAGCATTGTTTACATCCATTTGTTTCAAATCCCACCCATTCATGACTGCAATACTGAGCACTGTCCGTATTGTGGCTGGTTTAACAACAGGACTGAAGGTTTCTTTATAATCAACTCCAAGACGTTGATTATACCCCTTTGCAACAAGTCGGGCTTTGAATCTTTCAACTGAGCCATCTGCTTTCCGTTTGACTCGAAACACCCATTTACAGCCCACAGGGTTGCAATTTTTGGGTGGAGGAACTAAATCCCATGTGCCATGTCGATAAGGGCTGTTAACTCACTAGACATGGCCTCACGCCATTCGGGGTGAGATACTGCTTGGCTCACACATGTTGGTTCTAGAGGTAACGGAAGGGGATGTTTTGAGATAGTGTGTAGTTGTTTGGGTTTGAAGATATTGTTCATGGATCGAGTGGTCATGGAATGGATTCGGGTTTGTGAATTTTCATGTTGCACAGGACAAAGTGAATCAGAGATGGGAATGGATACAGGTTGAGATGAGAGTGAGGTGTTTGGTGCAACAATATTTAAATCAGAGTTTATGTTTGAGAAATTTGAATTTAAATTTTCTGCACTTAGTGTTTCATTGGATTCATTGGAAACACGAGTAGAGAAAGAGGGGGTGTTACCTGGAGGTGGCGCAGAAACGACGGCTTCATGTTCCAATCTCGTTGGTGGCTGTGATGATTGATTGTAGAGAGAAGATCGCATGGGTACTGATGGAGCAGTAAGGAAAAGATTAGAGCATGGGTTCTGCAAAGAAGATGAGGAATGACAGTGGGTAGGTGCAGATGGGTTCTCATTTGGTATTGAGTCGTGTGTGGTACTTGTTGACAATGGGCTTTTTGTTTCATCAAAAGTCACATGTCTAGATATATAGACTCGGCCCGTGGATGGATCCATTCATTTATATGCATTTTGCGTTAGTGAGTATCCAGTAAACATGCATGGAATAGACTTTGCTTGTAATTTGTGGGTGTTATATGGCGTTGTAAGGGGATAACATACACATCCAAATTTTCTCAATTTGAGATAATTTGGTTTTTGACCAAAAAGTGCCTCAAAGGGAGATTTATTTTGGAGAAGTGGAGTTGGTTGACGATTTATGAGATAGGTTGCAGTTTGAAAAGCATGGGGCCAATAAGGAAGGGGTAAAGAAGCATCATGAAGTAAAGTGAGACCCGTTTCCACAAGATGGCGATGACGGCGTTCAGAAACACCATTTTGTTGTGGGGTGTGGGGCGCAGTGGTGTAGTGGCTTTTACCATTTTCAGACAAGTATTTTCTTAAACTCAGAAATTCTCCACCATTGTCTGAATACAAACTTGCTATTTTGGATTTAAACCTTGTTTCAACAAGCTTTTTGAATTTAGGAAAAATGCTAGAAACAAGTGATTTTGTAGGCATTGGATAAAGCCACATATATTTGGTATAATGATCCACAAATATTAGGTAATAGCGTGAGCCATCTAAACCGGTGATATGAGCAGGTCCCCAAACATCAGTGTATATAATTTCAAGTGGAGAATGACTTTGAAAACTTGTAGAACCAAATGGTTGTTGATGTGCTTTATTGATTGAGCAAGAAGTACATGAAGAAGATAGCTTATTTGTGGTAAGTGGAAGAGAAAAGGAATTAACAAGGTTTTAAACAACTTTAATCGATGGGTGTCCAAGACGCTTGTGCCACACATCGATTGAAGTTCGTTCATGCACATTAGCAACCATTTTTGGAGTTGGAGAAGCCACCATTGAGTTCGGAAATATGTAGATGCCATTCTCACACGCACCTCTTAGAAGTATCGCCCCCGTGACTTGGTCCTTCACAAGAAAATGAAATGGGTGAAACTCAAGAAAAACAGCATTCTGTTTGGTAAAGTGATGAACTGAAATAAGATTCTTATGAATATTTGGAACACATAAAGTATCATGTAAATGAAAATTTTTTTTCGATGTGGGTAAGGTTAAAGAACCAATATGTGTAACTGCCAAACCTGTACCATTACCAAGAATAACTTCATCAGTGCCGTCATATTCAGAATTAATGGATAAATTTTGTATATCACCAGTAATATTATGAGAAGCCGCAGAGTCAATGAGCCATTTGTTTTCTGAAGCATCAGATGTTGTTGTACAATTAGCAGTCATTTCATGAGACTGTAATTGAGGACAAGCCTTAGCTGGATGACCCACTTGGTCACACAATTGACATTTGGGCTGAAATCTCCGTTGATTTGAGTTGGAGCGACCCGAGTTGTTGTGGCGTCGATGATCTCGAGGTGGGGCATTTGGAAACTGAGATTGGCCTTGTTGACGTGAAGACCCATTTGCCTTGTTATTTCCTCTTTGCTGTTGAGTTCCAGAGAACCCAGGTCGGCGACTAGTGAAGTTCGCCGTAGCTACAAGTTGCTGTGTAGCAACTTCCATCCTCCTCAAGTAGCTCTCATGTCCAAAAAGTAAGTCATGGAGCTCTTCAAAGGCAAGTGATTTTTCCCTTGCCCGAATAGGTGCAGCAATCTCTCGAAATTCAGGACCCAACCCATTTAGAACATATAAGGTTAAGTCGTCGTCAGAGATTGGATGATCGATGAGAGCGATCTCATCAGCCAATCCTTTAACTGTATGAAGGTACTCTAGGATTGGTCGATTTCCACGCTGGATCAAGGTTAATTCTTCCTTGAGTTGCATTGCCCTGGTACGCGATTTGCTTGCGTACATAGTTGATAATTTTTTCCATGCCTCATGAGAGGTTTTGACTGTGGCAATGAGTGGCGTGATGGTTGGTGATGTAGAGGCAAGAATAGCGCTAAGGATTAGCTTGTCTTGTCGAACCCAAAGGTTTTTCTTGGAGATAGATGGTGGGGTTCCGCGGAGGAGGGACATTGTAATTCTCCATTGACATAATCCATTAGATCATAGCCAATTAGAAGTGCCTCAAACTGAGCACGCCATTGGGGAAATGTTGAGGGTGTGAGGTTCTCATTGATCTGAGCTGTAATGTTGAAAACAACAAGAGGAGTTTCAGAGGAAGAGATAGCCTGATTTGCGGAAGACATTTGCGAAAAAGGGATCAAATTCTCGTTAGAGAGGGAGACTCCTGATACCATGTAGAAAAGTAAGAGTTCCAAATGCTCACAATGGAAATTTCAACTCACTGCTGTGTTGATATCTTGAGTACATTTTATACAAAGTTTGAAATCTATCTTAGGAATATACAACTATTGAAACTGATATTTACACTTCAGTTACAGGATCTACCTAATTAAATGTACAACAATGCATCAGTTACAGGACAGAAAACAGAGAAAAGTTTATGCATAATTTTTGGCTTGATTATTGCTGCAGAATATTTCCAGATTTCTTGTGATCTTGACTTTTACGTTGCCTTTGTGTCACCTTCCTTAATATGTCTCTCTCCCTCGCCTCAGACTCTCAAGTAAGTAATCTCACAGACAGACCAATTTTTTTTTTATTATTATTAAAAAAATCATGGGTTGCAATGATTGATTGAAAGTGTTTTTAATGTTTTTTGGATTGCAGGTGAAGTAATTTAATCTTTACATAATGGATGGAAGTGTGGATGTTGTGATAAATGATGATACGAAGCTCCCTTCCCTATCCAGTGGAAAACAGTCTGTGGCCAGTGGAGAGCGGACTGTGGTTTTAGTTGGGCGTACTGGCAATGAAAAAAGTGCCACCGGGAATAGCATTCTTGGAAGAAGGGCTTTTAAGTCCAGGGCTAGTTCATCTGGTGTTACTAAAACTACTGAATTGCAGAGAACTGAACTCAAAGATGGCCAGATCATTAATGTTATTGATACTCCTGGTATGGTAACTTGGATTTGACTGTACAGTTTACAACTTTTATCTTGTATTTGAAATTTGTTCATCAAATAAACTAATGTGGTGAGTCATTACAGGACTCTTTGATTTTTCTGCCGAATCTGAATTTGTTGGGAAAGAAATCGTCAAATGTATAAAATTGGCCGAGGATGGTATCCATGCAATCCTTGTAGTTTTCTCAGTGACAAACCGTTTTTCACAAGAAGAAGAAGCTGCAATACTTACCTTGCAGTCCTTGTTTGGAAGAAAAATTATAGACTACCTGATTGTAGTCTTCACCGGTGGAGATGCACTTGAAGAAAATGAGGAAACATTGGAAGAGTACTTGGGTCGCGAATGTCCAGATCCTTTAAAGGTTTCCTTTTTAACTTAAGTTTGGTTTATTAGCCGTGTTGTTTATTTTCTTAAAGGTCTTTGTTTTTGTTGGAATTGGAAGCAATAACTTTAACACTTTTACTAAAGGAAACAATGAACTCTCATAATTTTTCATTAATGTTTAACTACTTTTATACAACAAAGGAAATACTACTTCTACTTCAAAACAGATTCTACTTTCCTAGTTAGATACAAGCAAAACTCTTATGAACTAATATTCCTAATCAAGTTCTACTTCCCTAATTTGACTCAACCAAATCTCTTATGAATAAGAGTTATTCTAAAACTAGAATACTAGAAAACAGGAAAAAGAATAAAGCTGGAACTTTTTGCGGTCCAGGATACTCGCCGCGGCCACCATCTCCATCGCCGCGGCTGTCGTTCTTCTTCACGTTCAGCGTTGCTTTCAGCGCTCGCCGCAACGACCAGTTCTGTCGCTGCAGCGATCGGTCATCTCTTTTCCTTCGTCACTTTGCTGTAGCTTCCCACTTCTGCCAATGACAACTTCAAGCTCTCCAAAATAGGTTCACACTTTAACACATCCTCCTTGAAACTTTTTTGTGCCATCCCAAGCAAGTTCTTCAACATTTCAAATCTTGATTTTGGCAAAATCTTAGTGAAGATATCAGCTGCTTGAACTCAGAGCAACAATACTCCAGCTTGATTTCCTTTGATTTTTCAGCTCACGAACAGCATGGTACTTTATGTTGATGTGCTGGTTCTTCCATTTCCGCAATAGAGATAGCGGATTTATTGTCACATGCAATCACGTTGCATCCATTTGCTCCTCTTCCAAGTCTTTCGTTAAGTTTCGGATTCAAATGCTTGATTAGTGGCAGCTGCTGCAGCGACATATTCGGCTTCTGCCGTGCTTTGCGCCACAATCTCTGTTTCTTTGAGCTCCAACAGAATACTCCAGAACCAAGTGTAAGCAGTATCCAGTAGTGCTTTTCATATCGTCAACACTTCCAACCCAGTCGTCGTCCAAATCCTTTTAGCCTCTCCTCTCAATTCTTTTGAACCATACTCCATGGTCTTTGGTTCCTTTTAGGTACCTTAGAACTCTCTTCCAGCAGTGAGGGGTTCTTCGCTTGGTTCCTACATAAATCTAGATAAAAGATTAGTTGCAAATACTATATCCGGTCTCGTTGCCGTCAAGTACATTAAGCTCCAACCAAGTTCTATATCTTCTACCATCAGCCTTTTTCTTCCCATCAGCTTTCATGAGTTTAAGTTCAGTAACAGAGGAGTTGCTGTAGGTGTGCTATACTCCATTTTAAATTCTCAAGAATTCCTTGAGCATACTTCTTTTGAATATGAAAAAACCATCTTCCAATTGGTTCACCTCTGACCTAAGAAGTAGTTATTCTTCCAAGTCACTCATTTCAAATTCCTTCATCAAGCTTCGTTTGAAGTCTTGAATTTCCTTCTTTCATTGCCCGTTATAACAAGTCATACATAAAGAGAGAGAATTAAGGGTCCTCACCTTTGCTTTTCACGTACAACGTTGCATCATTACTCCTCCTAAATCCTTGACCCTCAAACCAAGAATCAATTCGGCTATACCACGCTGGCACTTGTTTCAACCCATATATAGCCTTTCGCAACTTGTACACCTTTTCCTCTTTTCCATGAGACAAAACCCTCAGGTTGTTGTACATAAATCTCCTCTTCAAGCCAACCATTAAGAAAGGCCGACTTGACATCTAGATGAAGTGTCTCCCACTTCCTTTAGGCAGCTAAGGCAATCAAACCTTACGGTGTCTAGTCTAGCAACCGGCGCAAAAGTATCAAAATAATCCACTCCAGCCATTTGCGAATAACCTTCACAACTAATCTAGCTTTCAAATTTTGTATCGCCATCCGGATTCAACTTAGTTCTATACACCCATTTCACACCAATCACTTTTTTTTCTTTTGGTACATCAACAAGCTCCCATGTCTTGTTTTTTTCAATCATAGCAATCTCTACTTCCATTGCATTTATCCATCCTTTGCTCAGGCATGCTTCATCAAACGAGTTGGTTCTAACATGGCACTATTACATCTTTGATAGATATCATCAAGTGATTAGTACCTCTCACTCCCACATCATCACCTCTTCATTTTCTTCAATGTTTTCCTCTAAGGACTCTTCAACTTGCTCCTCCTTTGTTGCTTCCAACTCCATGATGCTTCTTCGTCAAACACCCATCTCTACTCACTGAGATCTTCTTCGAATTTGGGTATACACCCTGTATCCTTTTGCTTGGCTGCTATCTCCATGAACAGTACCTTTTCTGCTTTCTCATCAAGCTTGCTTCTCTTCACTTCAGGAATCCCCATGTAGCAAACACAACCAAACACTCTAATGTGTTTGAGCGATGGTTTTACTCCACTCAAGCTTCACAAGGTGTTTTGTTCTCTAAGCTTTTGTAGGCAATCTATTTAGTAAATAAATTGTGTCTGATGAGCTTCAGCCCAAAAATCTTAGGCAATTTTTTCAGCCAAAAAGCAACGAGCCATCTCCATGACAGTCCTATTTTCCTTTCGGCTACCCCATTGTTTGTGGGGAATAGCTCACTGTATATTGACGTTGAACTCCATTATCTGCACAAAAAGAGTCAAATTCGGTAGAAGAAAAATCTTTGCCATGTCAGTCCTCAAACATTTTAAAGAGGTTCCACTTTGGGTTTCCACCATTGCTTTGAAACTCCTAAACACACCAAACACGTCAGATTTTAACTTCAAAAAGTATATCCACGTCATCCTTGTTGCATCATCAATGAACAAAAGAAATATCTACCTCCATTTAGGGACGGCGTCTTCATTGGTCCACATAAATTGAGTGAACCAATTCTAACCTCTTTTTGGCTCTCAAGTTGTGAACTTGGAAAAGGTACTCTATGTTGCTTCCCTATTTGAAAACTTTCACACACCTCATTACAAACCCCAATAGTAGGAACATCTTTCACCATATTTATCATAGCGATTTTGATTGAATTGAGGTTGAAGTGCCCCAATCGTTTATGCCATAACAAGACTCATTCTCCTCCCTACTACTAAAAGCTTGACATCCATAGAGCTCCAATTTACTACAAAACTCCTGGTTTTCATAGGCACAACACTAAACTCTACCCCAATAGGATCTTTTATCTCACATTTATTATCAGCAAATTCAAGCCTAAAACCCTTTTGCATTAATTGACCCACACTCAATAAATTTTGATCTAAGCAGGTACTAAAAGAACACAGTGATAGATTTAATACCTTTGTTGTTGGTACAGCTATGGTGCCTTTCCTTGATTGAAACCTATCTCCATTGCCAAGTTGACCATCCCTTTCATGTCTTCCAAATGCGTGAATATTTCTCCCTTGCCAGTCATATGCTGAGTGCATCCACTACAATAACCAAGAGCTTTCTTGTTGTTGGACATCTGCCATCAAGGCGGTAAACAACAACTCTTCTTCATCTTCATCTTCTGCAAGATTTACTTGTGCTGTTGTGATTGACTGGATTGGCTTGATGTTGGTTTTCTTTTAATCACAATCTTTCTCCAAGTGACCAGGTTTACTGCAGGACCAAGCATGTCTTTGAGGAATCTCTCTTTTTTTTATAACAATCAGCTTCGCATGACCATTCCGCTTGCAATAATACAAAGGATTTGACCTCTTCTTACCATCTCCCTGCCCTTACCAGAGTTTTTCCCGTTTCTCTGAAATTTGATTTTGATCACAGCCTTTGTTTGAAAAGCAACTTCTAACCCGCCTCTCATTCCTCATCTTCCTCCTTTGTTCTTGTGCTTCAAGAGCATTATCAAGTCAGCCATTGACATTGATTAATATCCCTGGAATCTTCAAGAGACGAAATCTGGACTCGAACTTTTCTGGCACACTCACCAGAACTTTTTTGACTAACCTCTCCTTTGGAAGAATTTGCCCAAGATTCTGATTTCATTACAATCTTCATTAGCCTATAGAATATTGGATACACTCTCCGTCTCTGAAATCCTCATCGTCGAGTTGCCGCTTCAACGTGACTATTTTCATGTTCCTGTCTTCTCAGAACCTTGTACTCTGTCTGCAAATTATCCCAAATTCCCTTTGCGGTAGTGCAGGCAATGATCTTCATAAAGATGTCTACTCACAGCCGATTGCAGGTATGACAGAGCCCTTGCTTCTTCCCATCTGCTGCCTTTGTAACTCCATTTGAGCAAACGTTGGATCCTTTGGCAGTTCTTGAAAGTCTCCTCCTGTCTTGGTGACTTCCCACAAATCAGCAGCCTGTAGAAAACCCCTGCATCTTCACCTTCCAAAATGGTAGAGATTACCTGTAAATATAGGAACTGGTGGCATTGAGTATGATGGAGCCATCTTCTTTTCAGATTCTCTCTTCTTCAAGTGTATTTGCTCTCCCTCTTAAGAACCCTTCCACAGATCTCTTAAGAAAACTCCGCTCTGATACCAATGTTGGAATTGGAAGCAATAACTTTAACACTTTTACTGAAGGAAACAATGAACTCTCATAATTTTTCATTAATGTTTAACTACTTTTATACAACAAAGGAAATACTACTTCTACTTCAAAACAGATTCTACTTTCCTAGTTAGATACAAGCAAAACTCTTATGAACTAATATTCCTAATCAAATTATACTTCCCTAATTTGACTCAACCAAATCTCTTATGAATAAGAGTTATTCTAAAACTAGAATACTAGAAAACAGGAAAAAGAATAAAGCTAGAACTTTTTGCGGTCCAGGACGCTCGCCTCGGCCACCATCTCCATCGCCGCGGCTGTCGTTCTTCTTCACGTTCAGCGCTGCTTTTCAGCGCTCGCTGCAGCAACCAGTTCTGTCGCTGCAGCGATCGGTCATCTCTTTTTCCTTCGTCACTTTGCTGTAGCTTCCCACTTCTGCCAATGACAACTTCAAGCTCTCCAAAATAGGTTCACACTTTAACAGTTTTGGCTGATTTTATTTGTGAAGTTTCCTCTGAGGTTGGAACTCCCTGGACTATTATGGATCTATAACTTTATATAGGATTTAGCAATCCATTCTTGTCATTGAATCTATATTTTCCATAAATTGACTGGTTTGCTGGTAAGGGACCAGTAGTTGCTGCATAATTGCAGTTAGTGTTACAAGACGAAACTTTCTTTAAAGCCCGTATGATTGGTTTTTATTCCTTCTTTCCTTTCGGTTGTGAGCACATTTAATATTGTTTTTAAACTATTTTGTGTGGTTAACATATTTATGCTAGGCTGAACATCTTCAAGCTTTACGATTCTTAAAATGTTCATTAATCCTGAAAAAAGGTTAATATAAGCTATTTTTCATATTTATATTAACATTGTTTCAGAATATTCTTGCTTTGTGTGAAAATCGGCGAGTGCTTTTTGATAACAAGACTAAGGATGAAACCAAAAGAGCTAAACAAGTTGGAGAGCTTCTCTCCCTTGTTAACAGGGTCATAGCGCAGAATGGTGGACAACCATACACAGATGAAATATTTGCTAAAGTGAAGGTGAGTTTGTTCATAATTTTTTTTTTTTTTTTTAACTCATACTGTTCACATTAAATATGTTGTGAAAAGTCTTTATTTGATATACAGAAGGGGGCTATGAAACATCACGAACAACAAGTGGAGGTTGATTCCCTAAAGGGATATTCAAAACGAGAAATTACAGAGCTGAAGGCGGAAATAGAAAGATCATATGAAGATCAACTCAAAAAAATTAGTAAGATGGTAATTTTGTTGATCTCTCTTCATTTATTGATTTGTCATGTGTATCTGTAGTCAGATATTCTAAGTTGTATAATTACAAGATGGTAAAGGTATACTTGTGGCTTTTTCCTGTACTTATGGAGAATACCGCCCCTTGAAAGATTAAATTTCTTATACACCTCTTAAGAGGCTTTAATGTAACATCTACTGAAAACTAGTCCAATGCATGCATGAATACAATATAAAATTGGGCCCAAAGTTTCTTTTCATTAATAATACATATGTCTTTTATACACAAATAGTACTGTTTACAAAAATGCATTTTAAAAGACGAATTAGGGGAACAGTGTAGCTATTCCTCTTCGCTTGCCGATGCCTCTCCGACTGCTTCATCACCTGGGACCTGCATCCACAAAGGAAAATAACGGGGTGAGCACAAATAATGCTCAGTAAGTAAACCCTCTAACTGTCTGTCCCCGTAAGAGTAACTCTTAATTCTTTCCTTATACTATTTCTGATTCTATTTCTGTTTCTAATAACATCATGGCCTCATCTTACCGGAGGTACGGCCGGATGGCGTTCACACAGCACCATCTCACTCTCTATGGCTATCGGGTGGAATTCACACAGTACCAACCCGTTCTTAGTGACTACCGAGTGAGGATCACAAAGCACCAACTCGGTTCCTCCTAACTATCGGGTGGAGATCACCTAGCACCTACCCGTTCCTCATGAATTTTGGGTAATGATCACCAAGCATTTACCCGTCTCTAGTCACTATCGGGTGATGATCACAAAGCATCAACCCGCTTCTACTAGCCGTTGGATGATGATCACAAAGCATCAACCTACATATCTCTTAACTAATCGGGTAGTGGTCACAAAGCATCTACCCATTCCTATTACTCATTGGGTGACGATCACTAAGCATCGACCCATCTCTCCAAGGCTATTCGGATGATGATCACAAAGCATCAATCCGATTCCCATAACGGTCGGGTGATGATCACAAAGCATCATCCCAACTATACTACTCTTCTAACTCATTCTATTGTAGCATTTTTCAATGCTCTCTACCCTTAGGGTAATTTTACCCACTAAGCTCTCTACTCATAGGGTATTTCTATACACAAAGTTCCCTACTCTTTCTTAGGTCACTTGTCAATGCATATAACAATGCACATGGATGATTCATCTCTACTAATGCACTTGTGAAATGCCAACATGCAATGTTGCAAGAATTAAGGTTCATTACTCACACTCAATTCTCTATTAGGCATTTCATCAAACAACTCATGTGCACTATAAAACTCTATCATAGCCATGAATCTAAAACTTTTCCTAACCATCCAAAATGGGGAAAAACCCCTTCACAAAGCCATAATAACCTGTCAAATAAAACACTTCCAAAAAGGGTTCCATAACACCCCTTCAAATCCATCTCAACTACCTTGCCAATCCAACAACCCATTTCTCATATTTGCAAGGTATTAACATTCACAAAGCATAGAAATCTCTATTTAATCCTCCATACATGCCATATTACATGCACATCAAATACATACATCATTTCTATCAAAACCCTAATCAAGAAATTTCATGAATCTCAACTTGGGTTGGGTTTTACTTACTTGCTATGGAGAGACTTCACCAAATCTTCTTTCCACTTGGTTTCTTGGCTATTCTCTCTACTCTTAACCAAAAGAATGAAAACCCTCAAAAACCAAAATGAACTAAAATCTACAAATCACACAACTTAAGGAGAAATCCTTACCTTAGGAAGCCTTAGGTTGCTTTCTATACCCCCAAATCACTTCAAAACCCTTGAAATTCCTTGAACCAAAAGAAAAGAGAAATTGAGAGGAGAAGAAATGAAGAGTCACGTTTGAGAAGAAGAAATGAGGGGTTCTTTGATTCTAATTCCTTTTAATGAAATATTAACACACTCATTCCCATTTTGCCCTTGTTCTATTTTGGGAATTCCATCCATATCCTTTGATTCATTACAAACTCACCCCCATATCAACACATTCTCCATGAAAAATCCTTGCAATTAACTCCCCACTTTTCCTGCTAATTAGGGGTAGAAAGGTCAAATTGTCCTTAGGGAAGAAAATGTCTAAAACTCAACCAACATGAAAATCGGCCCGTCGCCGCGGCGAAGAAACTTATGTCGCCGCGGCGAAACCGTCCAGAGAGTTTCCGGTGGTTTCAACACATCTTCGCCGCGGCGAAGATTATTCTTCGCCCCGGCGAAGCTCGGCATACTACACTTCTTCCATTTTTAACCTATTTCAAGGCAATTAATCCACACAACACTCATACTAATGAAAATCAAACAATATTACCAAAAACAACTCAAATGAGGGCGAAAGAGGAAACAATAACAACGTACCTCAAGCGGGGCGTTACATTTAACTAACCATTTCATTAAAGAAAACTCTTTTATAAAGCCATATTTTCACATATTCTGATTTAATGACTATAACTAGTTGAATTTTTCATGACGGTTTTGTAGATATTCTTTTGCATTCTGGCTTTCAATGAATTAAGAAGCAATAAGAGTACCTGCGGTAGTTTGCTCATGTTGAATTTTTTATCTTTATTGTCAAGCATTTTTGTACTGTACTTCCTGTTTTATTACTATTATTTCCCCTTTCCGCTAGTCTAAAATTATAGCACGCCTTAGAATGATCTTGGTAATCAATGAGATCCTATGCAAACATATATTCTTATATGATTAACAATGGTTGTAGGGTTTCAGGTGTCCTCCAACTACATCAAATTTAGGGATGCCATTTTACTTGGGAATGGTCTCCAGTTGATAAATTTGTCAATGTTTTATTTAATGTCTTATCTTTTTCATTCATCAATAATATCGAACAGTATTTGTATTGTATTGTTATTTAAGGGCTTAATGGTCCACGTTGATGTTTTTAATAGCTTGAGTTGAAGCTCATAGAGGCAACTAGAAAGCTTGAAAAGCAATTGATGGAGGAGCAAGCTGCCCGATTAAAGTTAGAATTGGGCGCACAAGACGCTCAAGGGAAATCAAACGAGGAAATTCGTAGGCTTAATGAGAATCTTCATAGAGCGAATATGGAGAATAAGCGTCTCCGTGAGAGACTAGAAAAGTGTCCTATTCTTTGAACAATCTCAATCATCACAGTATATACAGTGGCATGAAGAACACCTAAGATTGTTTTTCTTACCCTGCAGTATAATATATTCATATATAAATCTATTATATCTTTTATTCTCTATCATGTAAATTTTCACGGTACTAGGTTGAATTGCAATTGAAACTTATACTAATCTTATCCGCCCGATATATTGTTATACAATAAAGTCAAAAGTACAAAGTCTATGACATGTACCATGTGGGCCACGGTACTAATCCCCAAAACTAGAAATAAAAAATTTCAAAACCAAAATTTCCCGAAAAATTGGATAACCCTTCATATTCTCTCCCAACCCAAACCATCAAAATTTTTGATTCCCCTGATCAAATCTCTCTCTATCAAAATTCCAACCGACCACCACCACCAGCCCCGTCCAAACTGATATTTTGATCGACAAAATTTTTTTTTTTTTTTTAGGTTGAAGATTTACTATTTGTGGTGGTATTCAAATTAAATCCCAAAAGGTATATTTAATCTCATTTTCCTCTTTGATTTACTGTTTAGTGACTCTGGAACTGATATTTATTCTCTTTGGAAGAGGGATTTTGTTTTGGCTTCGGTGAATTTGAAGAGGAAGTTGCTGTGCAAAATGCAATAGAGGTGTGTATCAGCTTTTGCTGCTGTGACTTGTTTCTTGTTATCCATTTGTATACTGTATCTTGAGGATATGGTTTTAATGAAATTCATAGATTTTGTTCCACCATGGATGAAAACAAAACAGATTATCTGTGAGTTCCTTTTTGTCTATTTATGATGTTCACCTCTAGTTTTTGGTATTTTATATATATTCTAAACTTTGATGCTATTTTTTGATGTCATAACTGAAAGTTTAAGACTTTAACAAGTTGTTGTTAAAACTTAAGCGAATAGGTTAACTTGTTCATTTGTCCGTTATGTGTTGGTTTAATGATCATTAACATAAACAAATCATCCATAGCAAAATATAAAGAAAACAACACATTTTTATATGGTTCTACAACTTGTCTACATCTATGGGACCAAGTCTAAAGGAAGCTAACCCACTATGATAAACTTTTTGTGTTCAAATACAAAGTTTAAAATAAGCACGAGTTTAAAAACAAAACAAAGTGTAACCAAGGTATTTATAAGTCTACTTAAGTATATGAAACCTGATTCAAAACTAATAAAACCTCAAGGAATATGAATAGAACTTTCAGAGGTATATTCAGGCTTGAAATGAAATGCATTGGAGAAGACGAATATAAAGAAACTTGCTCACCAATGCAAGGGGACAGCCAGCCAAAAAGCATTTTACATGTTTAGCCATTTTGGGAAAGTTTTCACCAAACTTTCTAGGAACCTCTATAAAGCAAAATGAATTTTCTAGTACACCTAATGAGCTAATTACACATGTACATAGACCACTTACACATGTCTCAGATAAGGATAAAATCTTAACATCAAATGGAGACGTAACATGTGTTCATAGAATCTGGCTTTCAATTTTTTCTAAATTTAATAAATATGTTTCAAATTAGAAGATTAAATTCCTAGATTTTGATGTGGGTTTTTATTTAATATTACTTATGTTGAGGTATAGGTTAATTCGTTGTTGTTTTAAGTTGGGTTTGATAAATTTTGCTTAGTTATTGAGTTAATTTTGAATGAGTTTAAAGAATTGATGAAACCCTCAACTGTAGAGATTTAAGGATTTGATTTAATTTTAATATATTGGTTAATTACTTGATCTTTAGAGGATTTGATGAATTTTCATGGTTTATGAGTTGAATTTTATTGGGTTAGTACAAATGGTTTGGAAAGTCTAAATTATAAGATTTAAAGCTTTAATTTATTGTTGATATTTTGACCCCACTGACTAAAAGTCTCCCTGATCATATATCTAATATTTTCTAATTGTTGAGTGCTGTGAATGTGTTATATTCTCATTAATTGCTTGTTTCTCGGAAGATGCAGTTCGAGAATTTCTTTATGATATTTTCTTCTATTTAAAAATGACAGCAATTGTTCTGCTTGGTTTTGAATTTACAATAAACTATTTTCCTTTGCTTGGGATTGTTTTGTACTTGGTGAAATTTTTTGTTCGTCGAGTGTATTGATGATGTTAAGCTTACTAGTGGCTACAGAATTTAACTTTACCCTGTTACATTTTCTGTCTACCCCTTGGCATTCATATTGTGTTAAAACAGCAATCAAGGCGTGCACATTTGAGATGTACATTGGATGAAGTAGTTGATAATTTCAAACCTTCATTCTCCATGCTGAAACTGAAACTTCTTCCAATAAGTATACACCATTGGGGAAAGCTTTACCAATAGGAAAAAAAAAAAAAAAAAAAAAAAAAAAAAAAAAAAAAAAAAAAAAAAAAAAAAAAAAAAAAAAAAAAAAAAAGCCCACTGTTTTCCTCTATTATGTTTTCACAAAGGCCTCACAAATTTCTCCCATCCACATCTTTGGTTATTAAATTATCCAGTCCATTTTTGAACATCATAATGGTACTTTTGCCTTTTGCAATGACCGGAACTACTCTCTAAATTACAAGATGGGAAAATTTTACTAGTTAAACTACTATATATTTTCCTATTCTAATAACTGGAATATTGGTAATCAAAGGCAAATTAAAATGGTATGTGCTATACCTCAATCCACACACATATTCATGAACAACAACTGGTAAATCATTTATGATGCATATTCTTTCCTTCAAATTTTTAAGAAATTTGTCTTTTTTTAATTGTTTGTGTTTCGGAGGAAGACGCAATTCCAGGATTCAGATTTCTATATGATATATTCTCCTGCTTGAACATGATAGTAACCATTCTGCTTGGTTGTGAATTTATATAAGTTCTTACCTTTCTCTTGGGATTGTCTCATACTTGGTGAATTTTTTTTATTTTGTTGAGTGTATTGATAATGTGAAGCTTGCTAGTGGTTACAGCCTGCAGAATTTAACTTCACCTCAGTACAGTTCACCAAGCCCTTGGTATAAGATCACTGTGTTAAACATTAGGCTGTTTTGATCACCAATGACTCATGGAGGTAAGATGAATAGAAGGAAGAATATGGGGAAACACCAAGGCATGCGGCTGATTCAACGTTAGAGCATCATGGATTGCTTTTGATTCAATAACTCATGAGTTAACTATTTTATTCATCAAAATATAGTTAAAATGCCTGCCACAAATAGCTACACCAAATCTTGCTAAAATTAAAAGAGGAACTGGGTTTTCAACAACAGTTGAAACCAAGTAACTGTGCTCTTTAATGAGCAAGAAAGAGATTTAAAGAATTTTATGTTTCATCAATCACAACCTAACATATTGCTAAAATTAAACAAAGATAATAATTCATAAATATTCTTCAATTAGATAGATCGATATATATATGTAACGTTAGCTCGAGTGATTTATGCATCTATCCACAATTAATGTCCCATCAAACAGAAGCGGTTTGCACATGTATACATAATTTATCTCCTCTCAAACACAAGTGATTTGCGCATGAATAGATAATTTATCTCCCGTCAAACACAATCAAATACCATTATTACAGTAAAACAAAGTTGATGACCTTAATTATGAAAATTATTATCTAGGGTAAACTTTTTTAAAGTACACACACACAATACATATAAAGGATAATTTGAGGAAAGATCTCCTTAACCTTGAAAATGTATTGATAAAATCTGAGCCAAATCAAATTTGAACATTTCATTGACCCACCAGTCACAGATATTGAATTAGAAGATTGATATATTATAGAAAATTCAAAATATTTATATCCCTATGATAATTTGTTTGATGAGCAAGTTATATCAAATAAGGACATCACGCTTTTGCCTTTAGAAAATTCAGTGTGAGGCTTTTCCAAGTAGGAGTGTTTTAGGAGAATGTGGGATCTCAATCCTCTTTTGGATTGTCCTTACACTTAGATTCTCTATTTAGTTATGATTTTACTTCCTTATTTTGAGAATATCTTTAAGATTGTTTGTTTGGTGGGCAAGTTATTTATGTTATTTGATATGGTCAAATTCTAGGTTAGATCAAGTTGAAATTGTCGAAACCTTTGAGTGAGTAGGAGACCAGGTTCTACCTATAAAATAACCTTGGAGATCTTACCATAAGCATTGAGTTAATAAGGTAAAAATACACAGATCAAGAAAGAGTTTAGTTGAATTGACAGATGGGTTCTGTGTTGCGTTCAGAAAATGTTCGTCCTCATGCAATTTGTGTTCCATTCACAGGTGAACGCCACGTACTTCTGATGCTTAAACTAGCAAAACTTTTCCACATCACCTTTGTAAACACAGAGTTTATCCATAGTGTTCTACTAAGAACCCAAGGCCCTGACTCTCTCAATGGCTTCTCCACTTTCCGTTTCGAGACCATCCCGATGGCATCCCTCCTTTTGATATTTAGTCTAAACTTAACGTTGCCTCTCTCTGTGCTTCAATAAAGAAATCTTGCTTGGCTCCCTTTAAAGATCTTTTATCTCAACTCAACAACACATCTAAGTCAAACGTTCCTCCAGTCACTTGCATAGTATCTGATTACATTATGAGCTTCACTCTTAAAGTTGTTCAAGAGTTAAATATTCCCAACGTTCTTTTATGGACAGCCAGGCTTGTGGCTTCATGGGTTACAGGCAGTTTTGAAATTTAAAGTGTTGTAATTCCAGTCTCACTAATCCTAATCAACTTCCAACACAATCAATCAAAGAACGCAAAAAGAAACAGATCAACACACAGTATTTACCGTGGTTTACTTGTTCAAAATTGAACAAGCTATATCCACGTTGAGCTCCAAAATATGGACGCTCGCTACACTAATATTAGTATCACCAACGATTACAATACACCAATCGATCTCCCCTTACAACATTCACTATCAAGAACTACTCAGACTTCAACCCAATACCTGTAAATCTACAACCCAAACAGAGAATTCCAAACCTGATTCTCAATACCATAAAGAAACACAACTTTAATGGACAGATTAACTACAGATTTACACACACAGAGAGAAGCCCTATTCTTGAACCCTAACGAAGAAATTTGGGGAAGCTTTTGATTGAGAGAAAGAGATTGTCTATCGAGAAAGAGAGAGACTGCAGCTTTTATAGGTTTGACCAATCTTCAGTTTTCATCCGTTAGATTACTTAAAAACCAATTATCAAGATGCAGAGTGAATTTAAGCCAATACGACAGCGTATAAGGCTTCACATATAACAATCTCCACCTTAAAGCCTTATTCTTTCCTCGGACAGCAACATACAAGTGCAGCAAGCTTCTCACATACTCCTTCTCAGCTCTATGAAATCAGTTGATGTGAAGGAGGTTCAAGCAGTGCTTGAACTTTGCAGAAGTTACAACTTTTGTTCCCGTATCAACTGGGTTCTCTTCAGTTGGTATTTTCAGCAGATTCAGATTCCCTTTTGTGATTTGGTCTCGAACAAAGTGGTACTTCACATCCACATGCTTTGTCCTCTCATGATATATAGGGTTCTTGTTTAGATGAATGGCACTTTGACTGTCAGAATACACAATCACAAGTCCATCCATCAAACTTGCCTCTTTCAAGATCCCTTGTATCCATATTATTTCCTTGAATGCATCAATCACTGCCACATACTTCGCTTCTGTTGTGGACAGTGCAACCAATGGTTGGAGTTGTGATTTCCAACTGATGTAGTTTCCTCCTAGGTGAAGTAGTAGGTTGTAGTGGATTTCCTTAAGCCTCGATTACCTGCCCTTTGAGTAAAGCCCTTTGCCACCAGTCTAGCTTTGAATCTTGGAGGATTTGAGCTTGTTATACCTTCCTTTAATTTGTAGAGCCATTTGCAGTCTACTAGTTTTTGGTCAGCTGGTTTTGGGACCAGGGACCAGGGACCAGGTTCTATTCTGTTTTAGGGACATTATTTCCTCCTTCATGGCTCCCAGCCATTTGTTTCTGTCTTTGGAGCTTATAGCTTCTTGGTAGGTTTCAGATTCAGACCTTAGTGTCTCTACCCTAGCAACAAGGGCAGTGTAGATTAAATCAGCATAGCTATACCTGTTAGAGGGCCTTATCTCCCTTCTAACTCTGTCTCTCGCTAACTGGTATTATGCCAGGTTATCATTCTGGACTTCATCACTATTTTTAGGCTGTTCCTCTTCTTCATCTTGGTCCCCATTGTTTGGCAGTGTGGGACTTTGTGGTTCAGTGGCTTTAGGTTGTTCAGAATGTTCTGTCAGGCTTGGTGGCTCCACCTCAAATTGAGATCTCTCCGTTTGATCAAGCATTTCAAGATCTATCCTTGGCTTACCTGCATTGTCATTAGAAACCTTGCAAGGAAACATGGTCTCATTAAAGACTACATCCCAACTAATTATAACCTTAATCCCTGGTGCATCCCTCTCCCACAACCTGTAGCCTTTGGTCCCTTCTTGATACCCTAAAAAGACACATTTAAAAGACCTAGGCTGTAACTTACCCTCTCTAGTGTATGCATATGCTGCACACCCAAAGACCTTTAGGTGGTTGAGATTTGGTCTCCTTCTTGACCATCTCTCTTCTGGACACTTAAAGCCTATTGAACTTGATGGGCTCATATTAATCAAATAGGCTACAGTGGTTAGAGCTTCTCCCCATAAAGTTTTGGGCAAACCAGCAGTAAAAAGAAGGCACATTACCCTTTCTAGGAGAGTTATGTTCATCCTCTCTGCAACCCCATTTTGTTATGGGATTGCCCTAACAGTCCTATGCCTTAATACCCCTTGATTGACACAGTAACTATCGAATTCTAGGTTACAAAACTCCAACCCATTATCTGTCCTAAGTGTTTTGACTCTTCTGTCTAACTAGGTTTCAACCAGATTTTTCCATCCTTTGAACTTAGTGAAGGCTTCGTCCTTAGTCTTGGAAGGTATACCCATACCTTCCTACTATAGTCGTCAACAATAGAGAGGAAGTACATGTTCCTTTCATGTGACTTGACCTTTTATAGGCCCCAAGATCAGCATGTACATAGTCTAAGCAATTTTCAGCGAGGTGAGTTCCTTTGTGGAAACTCATCCTATATTGTTTCCCAAGGATACATGTTTCACAGAAATTTAAAGCAGACACAAGATCATTACCAAAATAACCCTGCTGTTTCAATGCATTCATACCATTTTGGCCTATATGGCCCAATCTCAAATGTCATTTCTCTGCAGCAGATACATTAGTGGAAAGTAAGGCAGAATTAAGTACATCATGATAGTATTGCCCACACAAGATATAAAGACCATTCTTCTTAACACCCTTAATCAACACATTCCCATTTTTGTACACTTCTAGCCAGCCATTTTGTGCTTTACAGGAACAACCAGATTCATCTAAGGTTCCAAGTGAAATTCAGTTACGTTTCAGTTCGGGTATATACATAACCCTAGTGAGCAGAACTAACTTACCATTATTCAGCCTAATGGTTATGTCACCTATTCTTTGAACCTCACAAGAGTGATTATTGCCCATGAATATTGTTTCTTGTTCCCCAGTTTTAAGTCTTTGAAACCAATTTCTGGTTGGATTCATGTGGAAGGTACAACCTGAGTCTAGCACCCATTCATTACTTCTAGATGTATTGGAAATAGTAAGAGCTTCAGATATTTCTATGTTACTACTTGTGCTAGCTAGATTGGTTTCTGTACTGGCCTATTTGTTCTTTTTAATCCATTCATAACAATTCTTCTTAAGGTGCCCTGTTTTGTTACAGAAAAAACACTTCCTAGATTCACCCTTAGATTTCTCATTACCATTACTAGTCTTTCTATTTTTAGAGCCTACATGTCTCTGAGAGTTCTTTCCAGATTCTTTACTAGATTGTCCAGTATCGAATTTCCCTTTCACAAACAGATTACTACCATTACGTTTTTGAATCTTTAATTCTAATTCCCTAGATTTTAACCCAGAAACTATTAGCTCCACACTAGGTACAGTTCCACTATCCTAAAGGGCATTCTTTACCACTAAGTATTCCTCTAGTAGGGAATTCAACAGGATCATGGCTAGGCTGGAGTCTCCTGGTTCTTGGTCAGTACCTTTTAAGGTTAGGGTCATTTTTAGGAATTCATCCAAATTTTCATCTAAAGATTTTGCTAAGTCCATTTTATAAGAAAACAAAGCACCTTTTAGAAAAGCTAAATTAGGGGCAGACTTAAGAGCATATAAAGATTCGAGTTTACCCTAGAGTGGAATTGGAGATTCCACGCCATCCACCTTCCAAAGCATGGTGTTGGACAGGTTCATGATGATCAAGTTATACGCTTCTTCGTCCACCTCTGCCTTCTTCTTTAGCTTTTCTTCCGGCCATTTGGTGACATCTTTCTCCAGTGCAATTCCCACCTTGTTGTGGGATAAGAAGGTCTTCATCTTCTTTTTCCACATGTTGAAATCTATCTTCCCATCATATTGGGAGATTTCCATGCGCATGATGCTTATAATTTGAGTTCAGAGGCAAACCCTAAGAAATCAAGATTGTGTTCTATGGACTCGAATTACTGAGGATTTTAGGGGATTCTAGCTATGTTTGGAACTCCAGGACTCTTGAAACTAATTAATCGAAAAAAGCCCCAAAAATTTTGAAACCCTAGAATTTCAATTTGTTTTTGAGAAACCCTAAACTCGGCTCTGATACCACTGTTGTAATTCCAGTCTCACTAATCCTAATCAACTTCCAACACAATCAATCAAAGAACGCAAAAAGAAACAGATCAACACACAGTATTTACTGTGGTTCACTTGTTCAAAATTGAACAAGCTACGTCCACGTTGAGCTCCAGAATATGGATGCTCGCTGCACTAATATTAGTATCACCAACGATTACAATACACCAATCAATCTCCCCTTACAACCTTCACTATCAAGAACTACTCAGACTTCAACCCAATACCTGTAAATCTACAACCCAAACAGAGAACTCCAAACCTAATTCTCAACACCACAAAGAAACACAACTTTAATGGACAGATTAACTACAGATTTACACACACAGAGAGAAGCCTTATCCTTGAACCCTAACGAAGAAATTTGGGGAAGCTTTCGATTGAGAGAGAGGATGTCTATCGAGAAAGAGAGAGACTGTAGCTTTTATATGTTTGACCAGTCTTTAGTTTTCATCCGTTAGATTATTTAAAAACCAACGGTCAAGATGCAGAGTGAATTTAAGCCAATACAACAGCGTATAAGGCTTCACATATAACATAAAGAAAAAGGTTTGTTCCCTCTCAAAGGTAATAACCTATAATATTTCTTTCATTGTTTGTAGTTTGAAAAAATTTTGTACTGATTTTAACTTTTCTTTTTTATTTGTAGATCCCAGTTATTTGACAAATGGGCTTTTGGATACTGCAATTGATTGGATACCCGGTATGGAAGGCATTAGATTAAAGGACCTGCCAACTTTATTCAGATCTACTAATGTGAATGACAATAGTGGTAAATATCTGCATGGATGGAATGGAGAATGCTTCTAACACATCTGCAATCATTTTCAATACCTTTGATGATTTAGAGCATGAGATTTTGGAAGCACTTTCTTCCATTTTTCTGGGTATCTACAATATCGGTCCACTTCAGCATCTTCTGAATCAGGTGCCAAATGATAAAGCTCTTAGTTTCATAGGATTAAACTACTAGGTAGAAGAACCAAGATGAACAGAGTGGCTCGATTCAAAGGAACCAAACTCTGTCATTTATGTTAACTTTAGGAGTGTGACTACCATGACAAAACATCAACTTGTTGAATTTGCTTAGGGTCTTGCAAATAGCAAGAAGACCTTTTTGTGGGTAATTAGGTCGATATGGTGGAGGGTGAATCAGCAGTTCTTCTTCAGGATTTTATTACAGAAACCAAAGAAAGGGGTTTCTTGGCAAGGTGGTTTTGCCAAGAAGAAGTTATAACTCACCCAGTGATTGGAGGGTATCTAATGCACTGTGGTTGGAATTCTACGATGGAAAGTTTGTGTGGTGGTGTGCCTATGATATGTTGGCCATTCTTTTCTGAACAGCAGACTAATTGTTGATTTTCAAGTACTAAGTTAGATGTTGGCATGGAATTAGAATCTAATGCTAACAGATTTGAAATTGAAAGAATTTTGAGAGAATTGATGGACGGAGAAAAGGGCAAACAGATGAAGAAGAAAGCGATGGAATGGAAACTATTGGCAGATAAGGCAACTACAGCTCCTAATGGATCGTCTTACAAGAATTTTGAGCAAGTGATTAACAACGCTCTTTCAAAATCTAGAAATAATTATGAAGATTGATATATTTTGTTACCAATAAATTTGCGACGTAGCACAACCTAATGTTATCGGGGCCATGCTATGTAAGTCTTTTTTTTTTTTTTTTGGATAAGACATCGTTTCGCGTCATGCTATGTAAGTCCCTCACATATGATCTTTTTTTTTTTTTTTTTAATAAGTTTTCTAACCATTTTGAATTTAATACCTGTTTTAGTTGATAGATTATTATTTATTTCATATTATGCAATCCATCTTCAGGATTTTAATTATAAATTTTATTATTTAACTGTGGTATAGTTTGAGTATGGACGGAGGAATTTACACACTTTAGATAGGCATGGATTACCCAAAAAAAAAAAAAAAATCATAAATGCAATACTAGGTCCAAACATAGAGACATTTGAATCACAAAGTTAGCTATTCAACACGCATTTAATATTCAGAGTTTGACAGACATAAACTAAAACTGGAGAGCCTAACAACATACCCGGTCTTTTCTAGGTAACTAATTAAGGACAAAATTATACATATAACAAAGAAACAAATATTGTTCCTAAGGGTCAAAAACAGTGTCCCTGTTTTCTAAACAAAATGAATTATAGTGTCCCTGTGCCTATCTACCCTTTCCATTTTATTGCCTCTTGACTCTTGGATGTCCATTTTCCATTTTATTATTCATAGTGAAGTGTTGAGACACAAGGAAGAAACCTCTCAAACAGTCAAACTTTTCATTTCCCGAGTCTTTTTCTTCTTTTCCCAAACTCCCCTAATTTCTCTTTCATTTTTTATTTATCTAAAGAGTCATACAATTTCTTCCAGTTGGCAATAAGTTGAGAGTTGCATTGAGAACACACCTTCACTAATCAAAAAACTAGTTCTCTGTTTTGCCCACGCAAGAACTTAGTAAGCTAGAGAGTGGTTGTGATGGAATTCAAAGTGAGAGAGCAAACCTCTGTTTATATAATGCGCTAAGATAGTTTGAGTCCTTGTAGAATTCGGAGTTCACATAGTATCAGGAGTTTGAGTTAACAGGAAACTCATAGTACTAGTCTAAGTAAGACTAGGAGTACTAGTTCATGTAAGACTATGAGTCTTTTATGAACTATGATTCGTATGGGACTTAAATCCTATTGTTGAATGAGTATAGTCTGGTGGGCTAGAGTCTAGGTTAACCTAACTCGTAAAGTGGTCCAACTTATGGAGCAGCCCAGAATGTAGGTTGGCCCAATTCGTAAGCTAGCTTTAATCGTAGAGTGATCCAACTCGTAAAATAGCCCAACTCGTGGAGCGAGCTAACTCTTAGTGTGGACCAACTCATAGAGTGGGCTGGCCCATAGAATGGTTCTTCTTACATAATGGGCTATATCATTGAGTGGTCCTTCCACATGATGGGTTTTGATGTGGGCCCAACTTGAGTTGGGTTGTGGCATTGGGTTGTATGTTGGACACTGAAATGGTCCTTTTGTTATTGGGCCTGATAAGGTCCAGTATAAATTTTGGCCCATATAAGAAATAAATAAGATATTTAAAAATACCTAAATATTTTTAATAAAAATAATATATAAAGAGTGATCGATGTCACATGCCTTATTACTTGGTCTAGTATATGTAGATAATATGTATGTCATAATTTAATGTTTCATTAATCTTAGAATATGTGATGAAATGACCATTGCACATCTTCACGTGGCAAGGGGAGCCTATGAATCTCATTGGCTAAGTATTTACAATTAGATTATATGTTGAACTTTATTAATCTTTTATAGCTTTTAATTATTTGTCTTTGTTGAATTTTCAGGAAGTGTACACGGCTAGATGGAAGAGAATTGCAAAGGAAAGACAAAAACATACCAAAACCAAGATACTAACGTGTCTTCGAGTCCCCCCAACCATTAATAAGAGTAATCATTGAGACTCTTACCCAATTGATATACCCCGGTGATTAAAAAAAAAAAAATACTAATGTGTCTTAAGTCTTAGACTATTAAGACCAAGTTATAGTTTATGTATATATTAGCGTAGCCAGAAATAATGTATAGGGGGGTCAAAGTTAAAAGAACAATACAATTTTAAATTAACATAAGCATAAATTTTGGATTTATAAAATTCTCATTAACTAGTGCATTTATAATTGTCCTCGACAGGATTTTATCTTTTTGAAAGTATTGTATAATGACTTCATTATCAATACTATCAAATACATCTTTCTCTATATACACAACTAAGCTACCATTCAACCATTGATCACTCATTCTATTTTGCAAACGATTCTTCACAAAATTCATTGTTGAAAATACTCTCTTTACACTAGCAATGGCAACGGGTAGAATCAATGCTAATTTCATCAACAAATAAACTAATGGAAACACTCTATCCTTCGTAGTTTCAACCATCATTTTTGCCAGATCTCCAATCCCTTTCAATCCCATAAATTTGACATTAGAGTGCATATCCAAAATGTAAACATCAAGTTGAGAATCAAGTGCCATGAGTTCTAAGTCAGAAAAATCATCAAGATAAAGTTCAGCAAGGCTTATCAATTTCTATTTATCAAAAGCAACAAATGATTCATTTGAACATAAACATGCCAAACAAATAAGCAATTCAGTGTTTACCTCATTGAAACGATTATTCAACTCTTGAAGCTGCATATCTAGGACATTATAAAATAATTCAATGCCGTAATGATGCACGTTTGTGACACCTTGAGCCTTACATTGTGATCTCCCTTGAATAAAAAACTTGTCATCCATATTAGGAACATCAATGTCATGATTGGCACGAAAAGAACAAACTTTGCTTAATAAAGTCTCCCATCCATGATCCCTCATCAATTGTAAAGCTTGCTTACATGTTTCAACCAAATTCATAGCATTTACAATATTTTGATCTTTTCTTTGTATTGCTTGAGAAAGTTCATTTGTAAAGTCAAGTATATCTTTCATCAAAAATAGACTAAACACAAAGTCAAATGATTGCATCAATTTAAATATGGTTTTTGCATGAAATCTTTGCTCAGACTTTGACCCATCTTTTGCCACAATTTCAAGAACATTGATAATGGATGAAAACATCAAGATTATGCTCATAAACGTACCATAATCGAGCCCCAACGTGTATCACTGGCACGTTGCAAATTAGTCTCTTGATTGAGACCTTTTCCACTTGAAAGTTCACCATTAGAAAGAGCTTAAATAACTTTACAAGCTTGCTTATCTCTAAGAAGATCGCAACGCTTTGATGAAGCACCAACAATATTAACCACAATTGCCATGATATTAAAAAGATCATTAACATCATCATGGTTCTTTGCCAAAGCCACAAAAGCCAACTGGAGTTGATGGGCAAAACAATTAATATAATAAGCACATCTATTCTCTTTCAAAACCAATGTCTTCAAACTGTTAAATTCTCATTGTATATTACTAGCTCCATCATAACCTTGTCTTCGCAATCTAGAAAAACTCAACCCATGCCTTGAAAAGAAATTATCTAGTGTTGCCTTGAGTGAGAGAGTTGTGGTACTAGTAACATGTTCAACACCTAGAAAACACTCCACAACAAGTCTATTCTTGTTAACATAACGTAAGACAATAGCCATTTGTTCCTTCCTAGAGATATCATGAGATTCATCAATCATTATAGGGAATAATGAATCTCCTAAATCTCTAATGATAGCACTTACCGTTTAATTTGAAGCGGCACTTACAATGTCTTTTTGAATCTTAGGTGATGTCAATTTGAGATTATCAGGAGCATTCTTGAAAGCAATAACATTGTAATCTTCATTATGATTAGCAACAAATTGTAGAAGCTCGAGAAAATTCCCTTGGTTGCTTGAATCATAGGATTCATCATGACCATGAAATGCAAGTCCTTGCCTTAGAAGAAAACGAATACAATCAATCGTAGCATTTAAACGAGTTCGATACTTTGTTCGTACTTGAGAAGAATGTCGATCAAAAAATGTTTGAATATATTGGTCTTGATTCAATAATGTTTCACACATTCTTCGAGCTTGGTTATGAGCACTATTAGAACCTCCAACATGAATATTCAATTCTTCTTTCTTTTTCCAACCACGCCCTTTATCACCATCTGGCTTAAAAAGATAGCAATAAAGACAAAACGCAGCATCTTTGGCTATACCATATTCCAACCATTGTTCAAATTCACTAAACCAAGAAACAACAAAACGTTTGAAAATCCACCAAAATACCTAGAAGGAAACTCATGGCCCTTAGGTTGACAAGGACCCCTTTCCAAATATATTCTTCGAATTTGATCTTGAATATTAGGATCATAATCTGAAATTCGGGGTCTTAAGCCTAGATCTATAGGAAGATCTCGCAAATCAACATCCACATTTTTACTTGAATCACCAATATTTTCCTCTTGTTCAAATGATGAAATCATTGTTGACTTTCTTTTGAAATATCTTTCCTACTATTTTAAAACAATAATATATTATTACTTGATAGAGAAAAATGCAACAAAATAAGCTATATACTCAGTAAAACCAAACAATAACAATAATCTATGTATACAATAATAATTATTAAGATAAGTGAAATTACAACTACTACAAAAATTTATAAAGCTAATAAGTTAAAGTATTATAGAGATACATACACATCACAACTCACAAGTATATCTTTTTCTTTTTCTAATTTGTACGTACTTCAACAAAAATTAAATTAAAGTAATAGAAATTGAATTGAAATAGATCTTAATGCAATATTTTTTTTTTTTTAAATATATCTTACATGATATACATTGGCTAAAATTCAATTGATATGTGTAAAACATCTATTCAAATAACCAAACACTTGTATAATTAAATCTACTTTTTCATAACACTTGTAAAACAATTAAAATTAACTCCCATTTAAATCAAACACTTTTTTATAACAAATATAAAAATGGGTAAAATAATGTGGTCCCAAGAATGAAGAACTCATCTTCTCCATTAAAAAAACAACACAAAATTGCCATTGGCCAACTCCAAAATCCATTTGAATCAAACACTTTTATATAACAAAGATAAAAATGGGTAAAACAATATGGTCCCAAGAACTCATCTTCTCCATATAAAAAAAAAACACAAATTCGGCTATAATGGTAAAACAATGTGGTCCCAAAGCCAACTCCAAAATTCATTTGAATCAAACACTTTTATATAACAAAGATAAAAATGGGTAAAACAATATGGTCCCAAGAACTCATCTTCTCCATATAAAAAAAAAAAAAAAACACAAATTCGGCTATAATGGTAAAACAATGTGGTCCCAAAGCCAACTCCAAAATTCATTTGAATCAAACACTTTTATACAACAAAGATAAAATTAGTAAAACAATGTGGTCCCAAGAACTCATCTTCTCCATATAAAAAACAAAAAAAGGGCAATATAGAATGGGTAAAACAATGTGGTCTTAAGGCCAACTCCAAAATAAGTTTAAAAATTATCTTGTTACTTCCTCTAACTTCAATATATCATTACAAATAAATAAAAAATGGATGCAATTTGTGGTCCCAACAACAATCCTAATCTATAATTTAATCTTAAACTTTTAAAATAAAATAATGCAAACATAAAATGTATTACCTGAAAAATTGAAGAAAAAAGGGACTTGTTGGCTTGATAGAAGGAGAAAATTACACTTGTGTGGATAAAGCCTTGAAGGAAAAGAATTGGCTTTATAGGTTATTGAAAAGGAAGAAGACGTCTGAGGGAAGGAGAGTGATGGGTTTACTTTTAGCAGGAGAATGAAGGGATTACTTTTAGTTTCACAGCCCCCAAACCAAAAAGGTGTAATTTATTGGGTATAAATATATAATGCAGCTTTTTGGTATTTTAATTTTATATAGGGGTTAATTTGTAGAAACATAGCAAAAATTTTAAAAAGTCAAGGAGGGTCAACGGACTCATTCTAGGGTTCGTTTAGTTCATTATTCTGATACCTTTTAGAATAATATTTTGAAAAAAATTAAATTGGGCGGGTATTACGATGTAGGATTTAAAAATTAACAAAAATACCCCCTATGTTTGTTTATTTACTAAACACCCCTATAATAAAATATTAAAAGTTAACAAAAATACCCCCAACCTATCCATTAAATACGGACAGCCTCCGGTGGCTAAAGTTGCCGTATCGGACCATGGCTGGCTGGATCTTGCAGGTCGTGCGCCGATATGGCCTTTTCCGGCCAGATCCAAGGTGGATCTGGCCACAAAAGGCCAGATCTACGGCTGATTTGGCCATTGAAGGCTAGATCTGGCCGTATTTGGTCATCAACGATGGCCAAAGATACAGTCGTCATTGATGGTCAACAACGACCATATCTTGGCTGTCATTGACGATTGGCTACGGCCAGATCTTTAGCCGTAGATCTGGTCTTTTCTGGTCAGATCCACCATGGATCTGACTGTAAAAGGCTAGATCGACGCATTACTAGCCAGATTCAACCGATAGTGCACCATTATACTAGATTCCGGCCAGCTTCCAGCAATGGTGGCCGGAATTTGGTAAATGTGGGTTGTTGGGGTGTTTTTGTAATTTCTAAAAAAAATATTTGGGCGTGTTTAGTTAAATTAACAAATTTAAAAGGGTTTAAAAGAAATTGAATAATATTTTGAGAATAAGTCGATTTTACTGTTTAACTTTATTAGGAATACTAATAATAGTATTCTCAAGAGTGTAACAAACGGAGCCTTAGTTTTCTAGTTTACGAAACCTATTCTCTCTCCAATTTTACTAAATTATTTAGTTCAAATTCTTTAATTTTAATACATTAAATTATTTATATTTAATTTTAATAATGTTATTTAGTTGCTATTTTTTTTTTTTTTAATCAACATTCCTTACTAAAAATTCGAATCTTCATTGATTTTTCCTTAGCTTTGAAATTGTCAGAGATTAAACTAAGCTTATTTAAGTTTATTAAAAGTCTAGTTTATTTAGACTTGTGAAAATAGAACTTGTTATAGTTTATGATAAAATTTAGTATTAAGGTTTGTAGTTCAAACAGAATTAAGGTTTGGTTCCTATATAAAGGAATCTGTCTGGGAGTTTTTATTGTGAGCTTCAGTTGGTATCATGTTATTGTTATCGATTATTAATGTGAGAAAGAGTTTTTATAATATTTTCCCAAATTTATGCATTTATGCAAATTAAGTTATGTTTGAGGAGTGATGATAATATTTTATTATAAGACCTTAGAAGCAAGAGATTTAGAAATGACAGATGATATCTTTAAAAATATATAAGTATTCTTAATAAAAAAAAAGGAGTGATCTATGTCACAGTTGCAGATGCAACATATGCATAATAATTTATTTATTTTTTAAATACACTCAATAAATGATAATATTGTAATAAAAAAAGATAAATTACGATAGAATTATATATATATTTTTTTTTTTGGGTTAATTTTACCCCCTCTAAGAACTTGTTAAATCTCAAACGCCCTAATAATTTTTTAAAGCTATTAAGTACCCCTTATTATGAGATTTTTTACAATTGAGCTTTTTAATATTTGTAATAGATTTTTTTTTTTAATTTTGTTATTTTAGTGGCTTTTTTAGTAGTTTCGAAAAAAAATATATAGTAGGTATTGAAAATCATTAGGTGTTTAAAATTTGACAATATTTAAAGGGACGGATAAAATTATCCTTTTTATTTTGCTCAACATCAATAAAACTATGTAAGTGTATAGAATTTTTTGGACTTCCATCATAACGATCACTTTCTTTTACATACGGCACAAGACCTAATTTTTTTATTTAATTTTTACTTTATAGATATAAATTCAAGAATATTTTAGTAAATAGGGACGAGTGAAAATATTAAAAGAAATAAAAATTTCACAGACCCTAAAATTGATTAATATTATTAACACCCATGATTTTCAAAAAGTATCATAAATCCCTTAAGAAGTTTTCTATTTTTGATCGGAGATTTTAATAATTAAAATTATCTATTAAAGGGATTTATAATATTTTCAAAACTTACGAGTATATATAAAATTTAAGTTATATTTTAAAAGTGATCATATTAAAAATATAATATTGGATGTACAAATTCTTTTATGAGATAATTTAAAAAAAAAAAAAAACCATTTTTGAGGAGTCAAAGTTTATAATTTTTATTTTATTTCTTATCTTTATAAAGTTAAAAAAAAAATCATATATAAATTTATTATTCTTTTTTAAAAAACATTATATTTTATCTCTTATTTCTTAAAAATATGACTAGTTGATTTATTTGTTAGTTTAAAAATAATTTAATATTTAATTTTTAACGCTAATTTGGAAAATAATTAGAAAAAATAATTGGTTTATAATAAACGGTTAGAGTGAAGGTATAAAAATTGTGAAGGGTAAAAATAGATGAAAATTTTTATTTACTAAATCAATTACAAAAAGTTAGATTGTAATTTGAAAAAAAAAAAAAAAAAAAGCTTTTTAAATAGTATTTCATATAATAAAATAAAATATATAAAAAATCCACCTTCTCTTTTCTATTTACGACTTTAAATTCTCAGTCGCTGACGCAAACTCTTTATCGTCTCTCTGTCTCTCTCTCGTCTCAAGTAAGTAATCTCACAGACCAATTTTTAGTTTTTTTATTTATTTTTATTTAAAAATATAATCTTTAATTACTTGCTTGGCTATTTCATGTCGAATTGGTTGATTTCGATTTTGATCAGACTGTAATGTTTCCCCAATTTAGTTGACTCGTTTATATCAATTATTTATTATGAAAAAACGTGCTCTCACTTTAATCAAAATTTCTTTTACTCACATAAATTAAATAATGGGAGTAGTCGTCATTCGAATTTTGTTATTTTTGCTGTTCAAATCTATTTATGATCGTTTTACAGTACCGGGAAAAATTCCCATTATTCTTACTGTGTCTGTACTCTAGGTTAGGGTTTGTGGGGATCGTGAACTGGGACTGAATTTAAATGTTGTTTTTATACCTTAATTTTACAAATTACTGATCATTGATGAAGCATGCTATGAACGGAATAGATTAGAGTAAGAAGGTCAATGTAATTGTTGAGGATGAATTGTGTTGTGCAATGCTACCTCGGATTTTATGTTTAGTTTGTTAGTGCAGTATTTCGTTAGATACAGATAGGAAGGTGGTTGGAATAGTGAATTTTGGTGTTAACTTGGATTGCGGCTAGAAGAAAATCATGGGTTGCAATGATTGATCAAAAGTGCTTTTAATATTTTTTGGATTGCAGGTGAAGTAATTTAATCTTTTACATAATGGGTGGAAGTGCGATAGATAGTTTGATAGATGATGATTGGGAGCTCCCTTCCCTATCTAGTGGAGAACAGTCTGTAGCCAGTGGAGAACGGACTGTGGTTTTAGTTGGGCGTACTGGCAATGGAAAAAGTGCTACCGGGAATAGCATTCTTGGAAGAAGGGCTTTTAAGTCCAGGGCTAGTTCATCTGGTGTTACTAGTACTTGTGAATTGCAGAGAACTGAACCCAAAGATGGCCAGAGCATTAATGTTATTGATACTCCTGGTATGGTAACTTGGATTTGATTGTACAGTTTACAACTTTTATCTTGTATCTGAAATTTGTTCATCAAATAAACTCATGTGATGAGTCATTGCAGGACTCTTTGATTTTTCTGCTGAATCTGAATTTATTGGGAAAGAAATTGTCAAATGTATTAAATTGGCCAAAGATGGTATCCATGCAGTCCTTGTAGTTTTCTCGGTGAGAACCCGTTTTTCACAAGAAGAACAAGCTGCGCTACGCAGCTTGCAGACTTTGTTTGGAAGCAAAATTATAGACTACATGATTGTAGTCTTCACCGGTGGGGATGAACTTGAAGATAATGAGGAAACATTAGAAGACTATTTGGGTCGTGACTGTCCAGATCCTTTAAAGGTTTCTTTTTTAACTTAAGTTTGATTTATTAGCCGTGTTGTTTATTTTCTTAAAGGTCTTTGTTTTGAGTGAATTTATTTTTGAAGTTCTAGGGTCCTCTAAGGTTGGAACTCCCTCTACTATCATGGATCTATAACTTTATATAGGATTTAGCAATCCAATCTTGTCACTGGATCTATATTTTCCATACATTGACTGGTTTGCTGGTGATGGACCAGTATATGCTACATAATTGCAATTAGTGTTACAAGATTAAACTTTCTTTAAAGCCCGTATAGATCTGTCCTCATGATTGGTTTTTATTCTCCGTATAGATCTGTCCTCATGATTGGTTTTTATTCTTTCTTCCCTTTCAGTTGTCTCTAATTTTAGCGAGAGATTTTTTTGGTGGCAACAATGCTAACACATTTGCCCCAACATTTACTTGATGATCTCTATTTCTTACTTTTTTAACTTGAGAAATGTTTTAACCAAGCTCACTCTTTAGTTGCTTAAATAATTGGAGCAGATGGGTAAAATTTTCTTCTAGCCCTTACCTTGCTGTCAACAAAATGGATTTATCCTTTGCTCATTTTACTTTTTATCATTTATAGGAATCAAAATTGGCTTGTATAAATACTGCAATAAATTGTCAAGTTTGTTGATGCTCAAGAAAATGTCATCCTGTGTCTACAAATTGAAGCTTTTGCTTGAGCTTTTTGTAAAATTATCACATTATTTCATGCTTTGTTATATAATGTAAGGAATCTTACCTTATGATTTAAAGTTACCAATTTAGAGCCACTGAGTTTGAGAGGAAATTTTTCATCAGTTTTAATGAGTGGCTTTTCATTTTCTCTAGTGATTTGGTACTGGTTTTGTTTACTTTCTAATGTATTTTGATGACTTGCTTTTGGGTCTTGAATAGAGAGAGCATTTATTATAAATCAAGTCAAATTGCAAGCACTACGGAATTATTTTCTAAAAACTTTATGCTTTACCTTGTAAAAAATTATGACCCATTTGATATTGTTTTATCTTATTTGGTTAGCATATATTTTCTAGGCTGAACATCTTCAGCTTTACGATTCTTAAAATGTTCACTTAATTCTGTAAAAGGCTTATATAAGCTTTTTTTTCAAATTTATATTAACATTGTTTCAGGATGTTCTTGCTTTGTGTGAAAATCGCGAGTGCTTTTTGATAACAAGACTAAGGATGAACCAAAAGAGCTAAACAAGTTGCGAACTTCTCTCCCTTGTTAACAGGGTCATAGCGCAGAATGGTGGACAACCTACACAGATGATATTATTACTGAATTGAAGGTAAGTTTGTTCACAATTTTTTTTTTACTCATGCAGTTCACATTAAATATGTTGGTGAAATGTCTTTACTTGATAACAAAGGGGGCTATGACTTCATGCAACAAGTGGAGGTTGATTCCCTAAAGTATTCAAAGGAGAAATTTCAGCTCTGAAGGAGCAATTTGAAAGATCATATAGATCAACTCCAACGAATTACTGAGATGGTAATCTGGTTGAACTCTATCCATTTTTAATTTATCATGTGCATTTGCATTAAGATTTTCTAAGTTGTATAATTACAAGAGGTAAGGTGCAATTCTGGCCTTTTCCTGTAGTTAGGGAGAACACCGCCCCTGGAAAGATTAAATTTCTTATGCACCTCTTAAGAGGCTTTAACTTACCATTTCATGAAGAAACTCTTTTATAAAGCCATATTTTCACATATTCTGATTTGATTACTATAACTAGTTGAATTTTACATAAAGGTTTTGTAGACATTCTTTTGCATTTTGACTTTCAATGAATTAAGAAACAATAAGAGTGCCTGCAGTAGTTTGCTCATATTGAAATGCACCCTATTCCTGATCTTTATTGTCTACCTTTGTTGTACTGTATTTCCTGTTTTATTACTATTATTTCCCCTTTCCACTAGTCTAAAATTATAGCACGGCCTTGGAATGATCTTGGTGATCAATGAGATCCTTTGTAAACGTATTCTGCACTCATGTAACATTTTGTGAAATGACTTTTTGTCCAAGGATACTATTGCAATTTTAGTTCCTTGAGAATCTTCTTACTGGATTGTTGAATATATGTTTTAAGGTTGTAGTGATTCTGATACAATTAATTCATGGAGGCAAGTTTGATTTGGGCAAAACATTAGAAATTGTTGAAAATATAATTTGTTTGCATGACATCAGCCTGATGCGAGCATTGTCGGTATAATATCTTTTTTGGTGGGAAAATTGTGGATATATGTCGTTAAAATATATGTTGAATATTGTAGATTTATTTGTTTGAGCTCCCTTTTTATTTTCTATAGTCCCTGTGTAAAGTATGATTGTAAATTATTGATTTGTAATCCCAGAAATGTTATGAGTTGCTTTGCACGGCCTCAGATATTCTTATATGATTAACAGTGGTTGTAGGATTGCAGGGGTACTCCAACTGTATCAATTTAGGGATGCTATTTTACTTGGGAATGGTCTCCAATTGATAGATTAGGGAATGCTATTGGCTTTTTTGGTCCTATCTGTCCATTTAGTTAATGTTTTGTCTTTTTCATTCATCAATAATATTGAACAGTATTTGTATTATATTGTTATTCTAGGGTTTAATGGTCCACGTTGATGTTCTTAATAGGTTGAGCTGAAGCTCAAAGAGACTACTAGTAAGCTTGAACAGCAATTGGCAGCGGAGCAAGCTGCCCGTTTAAAGGCAGAAGAGAAGGCACAAGCAGCTCAAATGAAATCAAACGATGAAATTCGTAAGCTTAGAGAGAATCTTGAGAAAGCGAAGATGGAGACTGAGGAGCTCCGTAAACAAGCTGAAAGCCGGTGTGCTATTCTTTGACCAATCTCAATCATTTGTGAGCACTGTATGTGCAGCCGTGTGAAGAACACCTAAGATTGTTTATCTTTTCGCTCTTTTTCTTACCTGATGTCAATATTTTCATACTGCAAATATATGCCGTCTTATCTCGAAAGTACTATATTTTTTATTCTGTATCATGTAAATGTTCACAGTGCTAGCTTGAACTGCCGTTGAAACTTATATTAATCGTATCCGTCCGATTTAGATTTATATATGGATATATTATAACCTTGCCTTGGTGAATTAGCTTTAGATTTGGCGCCGTTTGATGAACTCTAAAATTATTCTGTTCTAGCCCATTTGACATTGCCTGTAGTTGAGACGCTTAGTTCTTATAAGAACTGATCCATGTTAAAGATCAGGAAAGCACTTTTTCAGGGAAGGGTTTTTGCGACGAGGATCGTTCTTGTAGCATTGAACAATAAACTGGCATGAATTTTACGGTGTTAGGGGTGACAGTGACGGCTGACGCCACAAAATTTATGGGCATTTCGTTATATTTTAAATTTTATTTTGAAAAAAAAAATAAAGATTTAACAACAAAAATTTGTTTCTAACGCATGATTATTGATTAAAATTGCACAGTATTTAAAATGGTCCTGCAAATAAAAAATATGTTATTTCTCGTAAACGAATTCAACGTGTTATAAATAAGTTAAATAAGCTAAAAGTGTCGTAAACAAATTGACTCGTATTGTGACACAATTATAATGTATTTATTAAACAAGTTAATGGATTATATTTATGTCACTCGTTTAAGAATATCTGTATCAGGACCAGTAATACGAATAATTTAATAAATTGTTTTCAGATTAAATAAAATTTCTACAGCTTTTCTATAAGACATGACAGGAATATAACACATTAAGGGGCGTTTGGTTCATACAAAACATTAAAGAGGGTTGGTTTTGGCAATGTTTTATTATAAAAAAAGATTAGATTATTAGTGAGATAAATAAACTTAAAGATTAATGAATATAATTATTATTGTGTTTGATTCATGTGGACTGTATAAAAAGTTAATATATTTAATTGACAATAATTATAAAATACTTAGATATTACAAGATTATATATATGGGTATTTTTGTCCAAATTATTAATTAATGAGGTTAAAGAAATCATTCAACAATTGAGTTAATTGTTATTTGATATTAAAAGGAGGGTGTTTGTGTCTATAATTTTTATTAAATAAGGATAAAATTGGAATAAGAATAAAATATCCAAATAATCTTAAAATACCACATTCTAAGTCAATAATCATTATCATATCACACTCTATATCAACTCTTATATTATCTTTTTCCTGTTGAGCCAAACAAAATAACGACTGAAGTAAAAGATAGGTTATCAGAATAATTTTCTTAAGACCCTAACCATTCGCAGCCTAACAGTAACCCGATCTGCCATCCTATTAAAAAAACTATTAGTCTTGAAATTAAATGGAATTCTCAATTGGAAAATTCTATACTCTCTTGTTGATTCTTGCTCAGATGCAAACCTTCCTTTACTGGCATAAAGTTAACACATACTACGATTCAATGGGTAATCCAATTTTTTAAATTGAAACACTAATCAATATTAGACACGTAGATTGTATAAAGTCTTAATAATGAATAATATCTTACTTAGATTTAAAAAATATTGAAAAATAACTTGATTAAAAAAAACTTTAATATAAATAAACTAAAATGTTACCCATAGTGATGTAAATTATTATATAAAAAAGTATATAGCGAAATTTGATAATATATTAAATGTTATTTATATAACATGCCATATAATGTATCTTATGAATTGTTTTTTTTTCTCATAACAATAAATTATTAAATAAATATAAAGTATTTTTTGTTTAAGATAATAAATTTAACAATTAATCACAAGCCTTATGCTCGGATGACAAGAGTTTAACCATTTTGGTGAATTACCTAAAATCTGACTCATTAGGTTTATAGAATATTCAATAGACTCTAGGATTAGTTGATGTACGCACAAACTAGCTCGGACAAAACAATTCTTAAAAAACATTTTTTTAATAATTTTAAAGCTTGTAGTTTTTCTTAAACTTTTATCAAGTAACCATTAATTTATGAATTTTATTTTGAAATTATGAAAATAAAATATTGACGTTAAAAATATTTGTAATAATTTTTTTCAGAAAAGATGTTAAAACTTAAAAGTAGTTTATTTATTGGGATAAATAACAAAATAAATCGTTACCCAACATAGGCTGATTTTCAGAAAAGCCCCTAGAAATAAAGCAAATAACCTAATGTCCCGAAAACACTACTTATTGGTTACGCATGTCCTAAACTCTAAAATTCCAAACTAACCAATCAGACTCCTAATCACAAATAAATTGCAGACGAATTAAATTGAAATTAAAATTAATTGACAGACGATGCGATGAGATGAAGGAACCATTGCAGAGAACCAAATTGGTGATTAGGCATCTGCCTCCGTCTCTCTCTCAATCCGACCTCCTCTCTCTCTTTCACGATCGTTTCGTCGGCCGCTACAACTGGTTTTGCTTTCGCCAAGGGAAGTCGAGGTTATTTTTATTTATTTTAATTTTCTATAAAAATTTTTATTTGAAATTGATTTTTTAGGGTTTTTTTTTATTTTTTTTTTATTTTTAGAATCTTGATTGATTGAGTTTTTAATTGCAGCAACAAGCATAAGATTCAGAGGTTTTCTCGAGCGTATGTTGAGTTGAAGCGAGCGGAGGATGTTTTCGAGTTCGCTGATTTGCTCAACGGACATGTCTTTGTTAATGAGAAAGGTAACCCTTCTGGTAATCTGCAACATTACTGGCTAGATAAGTAATGTGTTTCGTTTTTTGTTATAAGTGTGTTTAATTGGAAATTTTGTATTGAATATTATAAAATTTTCGCTAAAAATTTTGCATAGAGAAGTTTTATATTTAATATGATAAAATTATCGTTGCAAACTAAAAGTATGATAGCTTAAAGGGGTTGTAGTAGTGAAATGTCAACTTGTAATGTATAATTAGTATGAATTTCGTGTGGTACAATATTCTATTGTTTAATATTACATGTCTATTTTTGCTGCAGTATCGATACCACGGAGTTTTGTATTTATTAGTACAAGCTTTATTACAATATACACGTGTGATTTTAGTAGGTATTGCTGCAAGTTCTGTAGTAGGAAAGCCTTATATTTAATATGATGAAGTTCTGTTACTACTCTAACATATGATCGCTTTGAGGGAAACTTGTAGCAGTGAAATGGCAACTTATAATTTACCACAAGTATGACTTTTGTATGGTACAATAGTATATTGTTTAATATTACGTGTCTATTTTTGCTGCAGTATCAATACTGGGAAGTTTTGTATTTAATTGTACGAGCATTCATTACAATGAACACGGGTGATTTTAGTAGGTATTGCTGCTTAATGTGAAATTTGTAAGATTAGAATGACAACTGGTAACATGTAACAAGTCCAGTAATGTGTAATATTTACTCATTAGATAGGAAATGTATTATGTTCTGTAGTAAGAGTAATTGCAAGGGTTATATTTGATGTTATGAGTTTTGTTTCGAATTAGGTGTAATAGCTTAACAAGAAACTTGTAACATTGAAATGTCACTTAGTTCAATATTTAATAGTTTGATATTAATTGTCTATTTTTGTTATGGTATCTATACAGGGAAGAATGTTCCTGTACTGTCGGCTAATTCTACTTGTGTTTGCTATTTTGTATGTGTTTCAATTATGTTCAGGATCTCAGTTTAAGACCATTGTTGAATATGCTCCTTCACAACGTGTTCCAAAGCCTTGTACTAGAAAAGATAGTCGTGAAGGGACCATTTATAATGGTACTTTTCTTTTTATTTATTTAAACTAATTTTGTATTTGTCATTGTTGTTATGTGCACACAATAGTATTAAATAAGTTTTTTTTTTTTTTTTTAATATTATGTGACAAAACTAGATCCTGATTATCTCGAGTTCCTCAAACTTATTGCGAAACCTGTTGAGAATCTTCCTAGTGCAGAAATTCAGTTGGAAAGAAAAGAAGCTGAACTATCTGGTATGTTAGTTGTTTGCTGATTTATTTTATGAATGTAAATTGTTGTTTGTAAATATTTGTTTATTTTGATTCGCAGGTGCCACAAAAGAAACCCCTATTGTTACACCACTAATGGAATATGTTCGGCTGAAACGAGCTTCTGAAAGCCGAACTCAGGTAAATGGGGTCCTTCCTTTTTGTAAAATATAATGTGTTAGGACAATATACATATTTTTATGGGACCAAGTGATGTTCAATGGAGAAAGCTTAATAGCCTTGCATATTTCTGCTTTATGGAAGGGCTTTATTTTATATATATCAATGGTTGATTGGTGTACTACTCATGAATGGTTGTAATTTATTTGGTTCTGTCTTTCATTCAAGTCTTATGTATTGGAAGATTCTTCTAAGTTTTATATTGGCTCTGAACAAATTCTTCAGCCTGCAAATTTGAATGATTGCAAGTGATTTGAAAAACCCATGCCGGATAGTTTACATATATTCTGTGGCTTTGCATGATAACTAATGCTGTTCCAGTTACTAGTTTTGAAGTGATCACACTGTTTTGTTTTAGTATTATATGGGGAATGGTCACCGTGAATGCGCTACTATATAATCTTATAAAGGACTACTTCTGGTCTATTAACAGGGATCTGGTTAATTTGTAAGATTTATTTGAATTACCATGGCGTGATACATAAACTTTTTAAGAGTTTTCCCTGCGCTTTTGCACATCTTCCCTTAAAGTTAAAGTATAGTTTACAGTTTTCCATAGACAATGAAATGCTTTCACCTATCTACAAATTAGTTCTTTTTCTTTCTAAAAAAAGATACAATTACTTGTGGAAGACATTTATGTTTTGAATTGGATTATGTTATTGATGACAGAGTTCCTCAGCTGTTGGAAAAGCTAGCAGAAGAAGTAGGGGAGCATCTTCGAGAAAGTCTGGTTCAGGTACCACCAAAAGAGGCTCAGAGAAGAAAAAGGTAATTACCTATTGGATTATTTGTTCAAGCACAGCCTTTTGTACTTCCATAAATGATCCATTCCTCTTCAGGTGCTTATGTTTGAGAAATTTGTAGTTATTGGTGGTGCATATATATCATAACTTCTATCTTTGCACCAAATTCTTAGGACGGATTTTTTTTTTTTTTTTTTTTTGTGTGTGTGTGTGTGTTATAAATATGTTAGACAAAGTTCAAGTTTTAGGGTTTTTGGTTAAAGTCATTAGCAATTCCTTACTAATAGTGGATTTTGTGAGAGGCCTTCAGAACATAATCCAGATGTATAGTTTTCCTAGTTTCAATAGCTCATATTCTAATGGATTCCTCCTCAGTTACTTATGTTGTGAAGCTTGTAGTTGGTGGTTTTTATTTCTATCTGCAGCAAATTGTTTGTCTGTTTATTTCAGATTAAAGTCAATAACAATTTCACTCTCTTTGTTGGTGTTGGTGAGAGGTTTCTTGGTCATTGAGTTATATAGTGCCCATAGTTTAACTGGCTCATATTCCGCTCAAAATCTGGAAGATGTATTCATAGTTATGTAGTGTTTCAATTGTGAATTTTTGTTGGATTTTTCTTTTGTTCTCTCATCAACAAGGACAAGGCTGTTGAAAAAGGAAACTTATCTTTAAACCTTAGCAATTACACTATCCAGAAATTCCCTTAAATAATATGAAGGGGTATTCTAAGCTCTTAAAATTCATGAATGCCTTTTTCTTGCATGGCCACAGTAGTAATCAGTAGAAAGTGTTGAAAATATCTTCATGCAAGTGATTTTCTGTTGGACAAACTGAACAGGAAAAGGAATTTAGTTTGGTGCTAACATGTGTGAAAGAGATGGGAAGAAATTGGTCCCTTGCTTTAATATTTCTGTAGTCTTGTAAATTTTGTCTCATTTCCAATCTTTATGTTAAATTTGGTGATGCCATGCCCTTTGAATGACTAGTGGCTTCTAGTGGAGGGGAAGGGAGCAGTTATATTTTGGAGAGAAATCTCTGTTCATCTAATATGGTGCTTGTGGTTGGAATAAAATTATAGAGGCTTTTGAAGGTAACCGCCTTTATCTAGGCTAGGGATAAATAGGTAGGTAACTATATTCCTGGATCTTTGTTTCTCATCAGTTTCATCACTGTTCTTAAATCTCTTGGATTCCTTAAACTGTGTTTCTATTCTGGTTTCACGTCTTCTGTATATTGTTACCGTGCATAAGGCTTTAGGCATTTAATAATCTCCTTTTCCTTATCAAAGGAAAAAAAATATTTTGTTGTCTACCTTTGTTTTACAGCAATTAAGAAGTGAAACATTCTGGACAAATGGTTCATAGAGTTATGCATTTAATTGAGTTCTGATTTTCTTTTTCAGTATATCATTATTTGCTTCCTACTTAACTCCTTCCCCTTTTCTCTTCTCATTTCTCTCTCTGTTGGAATTTCTTTGACATCATTACTTACTAGTGGCTTCACTTCTTTGTGATTGTTTGTACTGTTTTGATGGTTTTACTCTATTTGCAAATTAGAAATTTATGACTGTTAAGTGGATAAATATTGATCTCCATTGTTTCTCATTCACTTTTTTTTTTTTTGTCCCAGTATGTACTAAAGGGCAGTGAGAAAAACGCAAGTCGAAAAGACAAATCATCTTTCATTGTGGTGCCTAAGCGACAGGGTCAGCCAACCTCTTCTGTTGGGAAAGGAATTTTGGAAAGTGATACCAGTATGCTTTTTCCCTCCAATTTCTTTTTGAACTACTTAAGAATAANTGTGTGTGTGTGTGTGTTATAAATATGTTAGACAAAGTTCAAGTTTTAGGGTTTTTGGTTAAAGTCATTAGCAATTCCTTACTAATAGTGGATTTTGTGAGAGGCCTTCAGAACATAATCCAGATGTATAGTTTTCCTAGTTTCAATAGCTCATATTCTAATGGATTCCTCCTCAGTTACTTATGTTGTGAAGCTTGTAGTTGGTGGTTTTTATTTCTATCTGCAGCAAATTGTTTGTCTGTTTATTTCAGATTAAAGTCAATAACAATTTCACTCTCTTTGTTGGTGTTGGTGAGAGGTTTCTTGGTCATTGAGTTATATAGTGCCCATAGTTTAACTGGCTCATATTCCGCTCAAAATCTGGAAGATGTATTCATAGTTATGTAGTGTTTCAATTGTGAATTTTTGTTGGATTTTTCTTTTGTTCTCTCATCAACAAGGACAAGGCTGTTGAAAAAGGAAACTTATCTTTAAACCTTAGCAATTACACTATCCAGAAATTCCCTTAAATAATATGAAGGGGTATTCTAAGCTCTTAAAATTCATGAATGCCTTTTTCTTGCATGGCCACAGTAGTAATCAGTAGAAAGTGTTGAAAATATCTTCATGCAAGTGATTTTCTGTTGGACAAACTGAACAGGAAAAGGAATTTAGTTTGGTGCTAACATGTGTGAAAGAGATGGGAAGAAATTGGTCCCTTGCTTTAATATTTCTGTAGTCTTGTAAATTTTGTCTCATTTCCAATCTTTATGTTAAATTTGGTGATGCCATGCCCTTTGAATGACTAGTGGCTTCTAGTGGAGGGGAAGGGAGCAGTTATATTTTGGAGAGAAATCTCTGTTCATCTAATATGGTGCTTGTGGTTGGAATAAAATTATAGAGGCTTTTGAAGGTAACCGCCTTTATCTAGGCTAGGGATAAATAGGTAGGTAACTATATTCCTGGATCTTTGTTTCTCATCAGTTTCATCACTGTTCTTAAATCTCTTGGATTCCTTAAACTGTGTTTCTATTCTGGTTTCACGTCTTCTGTATATTGTTACCGTACATAAGGCTTTAGGCATTTAATAATCTCCTTTTCCTTATCAAAGGAAAAAAAATATTTTGTTGTCTACCTTTGTTTTACAGCAATTAAGAAGTGAAACATCCTGGACAAATGGTTCATAGAGTTATGCATTTAATTGAGTTCTGATTTTCTTTTTCAGTATATCATTATTTGCTTCCTACTTAACTCCTTCCCCTTTTCTCTTCTCATTTCTCTCTCTGTTGGAATTTCTTTGACATCATTACTTACTAGTGGCTTCACTTCTTTGTGATTGTTTGTACTGTTTTGATGGTTTTACCCTATTTGCAAATTAGAAATTTATGACTGTTAAGTGGATAAATATTGATCTCCATTGTTTCTCATTCACTTTTTTTTTTTGTCCCAGTATGTACTAAAGGGCAGTGAGAAAAACGCAAGTCGAAAAGACAAATCATCTTTCATTGTGGTGCCTAAGCGACAGGGTCAGCCAACCTCTTCTGTTGGGAAAGGAATTTTGGAAAGTGATACCAGTATGCTTTTTCCCTCCAATTTCTTTTTGAACTACTTAAGAATAATTTTCTTTTTTCATAGAAGATGGGTTTATTTTAATTTAGATGGGGTGTATTTTGTGTACTGTTCTTGGACTATACGAAGTTGAACTGATGACCGAGCTATGTTGCAAAGGCACAAATCTTTAAAACTTATTTCCCATCAAAATAAACTTATCTACCCAGTAGCCACATTTTGATATGACCAAAATGATAGTGATGTAATTTACTAAAAACGCTTTTTTTTTTTTCACTGTTTTTGGACACCTATCGCTTTTACTGTCTTGGTCATGTTTGATCATGTATATCTTTAACTTGTTAATATTGTGGATGTATGACAACTGAGGTTTGCCTGTTGATCAAGTTGACATGTAAACTCTTCTGAAGTAGAGACATCATTGTTTCTAGTAGAATCATTGGATTATCTGTATTCAATTTTGTCTTCTCATTCATTATATCATGCCCACGTTCATCTCTTGCTCTCCTTCTCCATGCATGTACGTATTTGTCTGGTATGTACTTTGAGGAAAAAGTGTGTTATCTCCCTCCCCCATTCTGGTCCTTTATTCTTAGTAAAATTTGTAGCTTTTTTCTTTTGTCAAACTTTTCTTCTCTTATGTTGTCACGTTGTTGAGGTCCAATTCAAGTTATGGATTCATACAAGTGGGTTACACTTTCATGTTACAACAAATGATGTAATGAAACTGATGCAGAATCTAGAATCTAAGTTTAAGTTTTTATTTATAGAACCATTTTATTTTTGAAAGTTATATATCTGGGTCACTCTTGTTACTTTTCTGGTCAGATTTTTTTTTCTTATTTTCTTTTTAAAATTTTATTGTAGTAGGATTTAGGGTACTTATTTGTGTAGTTTCCATATTTTTAGACTTGCCACTGTATATAAGGCCTTATTTTGTTGGATTTAGAATCCTCTGATATTAATAGTTGATAATGGATATAGGTTTATTACTTATGAATCCTCATTTTGTTTGATTTAGATGACTCTGATGTTAGTTTTATTGTCGCTAAAACTTCTCCTGTTTTCTTCTTTAATTATTCATACCATCTTTATTTAATTAAAATAATTAGTTTCAATGACTGTAATGGTGTTAACTAATAAGTAAAATCAAACTGTTTGTGATAATGCAAAACTATACATATGTGATGAACAATTACTTGGGGAAGCATTATAAGATAAGAAATTTCTGAACAATGAACTTATTAGAGTGCATTTGTGTTTTACATTGATGTCGTTCTGTCATTGTCAGAAAGTGTGTGTGTATATATGTGAGCAGGCATATGACTGCATCTCTTTTTATGTCTGTTCTGGTCATATGTGCAGACAGTAAGTGTGATTCTGCTTAGAAGCTCCCAATGTGATGAAATTATGGGTTAAATAACTGCTTCTACTTATTTGTTTAATATAATTTGTAATTGTTTTGATCATTTGAATTGCAGTTCTTGGTCTTGAAAGTACTGTTTCGGGAATAACCTTGACCTCTGATTCTGGAAAGAAAAAGATATTGCTTTTGAAACCGAAAGATCCAGAAATTTCTCATGTAAGTTTATTGTTTCTGAACTTGCCTACTTGATTGAAGGTTACCATTTCCAGCACAGATGCTGTTAGTTTGATATGAACTAAACTTGTGGACTGAATAAACAGTAATCGCTAGCGTCTTCAATGCTAATTGTGATGGATATTGTGAAACCTTGGGTGACTGATACCTTTTCTGTCATCAGGGCGAAACATCATCTGGTGGAATTACCACAACTACTACAAAACAGATTCAGAGGCGTGAAAGCCAAACTCAACCCTTGGCTGCAGTCCAAGCTCGGGAGAAGCAAGGCCTAAACATAGAGAATGGGAAGCCACTGCCTCGGTCTATGAATAGACAGTCACGTACAGATGGTCATGTATCTAATAATGACCTACACACATCTAGATCTGACCGTGATACAAAGAGAGGTCCAGACAGTAGATTTGTGAGAAAAGTCCTGAATGGTTTAGGTACTGAAAGTGAGAAGCAAGAGAAACGTACAAGAAATAGGGATAGACCTGATTATGTTTCCTGGGCTCCTCTTCGTCATTCTGATGTTGCTCAGATTACTGAGCAGCGCTCGTCATCCATGCAGCCTAATGAATTGCTTTCAAATTCAATTGAAGGTATCATTGTTACCATGCTGGGATCATCAAGTTTTTGTATGAAGTATTTATATATAGTTTAGCATCAAATGATTAACTTGAATGAGCATTATTCTTTTGGCAATGTATAAGTTTCAGTTTCTGCTTATGTCTTTCAGCTCCCCATGGAGACATCAAAGATGACATTCCACGTGGAAGCAAGACTACTGGAGCTATAGCTCCTTCAAATGGAGGTAATTTAGAAAATGGTCAGCTTTTCTATAACACCTATATTGGTCATCTGTTATGTTCTTTTGGCTGGCTACCATTGTTTTCCCCAATACTCCAATCATAAAAATTTTGAAAGCTAATATTTATTCTGCTCCATTTATGGCTCCAAAAATGATTTCAATTAAATAGATATCATCACAATTTATTTTCTTCAGTGTTCATCTTTGAGTTCTTGCTTCACTCATCCTCTTCCTTCTTCACCACCTCAAATCCTAACCTAAAATTGAAAATGAAAAATCCGGAAATAGAAATGAACATACAGTCTTTAATATTTCCAGACCTAATTACAAAATATTTTTTCTGCAACTTTACTTCCTCTTTTAGGAAGGCAGTCAAAATGTGAAAATTGGGATCCAAAATTTTCTAGGGTTATTGGTACCCTTAACTCTTCAGATATTTGGAATTAATTTCAATGTGAGTTCCTTTGAAAAGTGATCTGTAACTCAATTGAAATCTAAGCTTGGGAAAGAAATGATATGACTTCCCAACTTGCTGTACACTCAGCAACACAAATTCACTTAGTCCATACAATTAGTGTATTTTGTGCCAATAAAATTTTCAATTAGCAGACAATTTGAGTTCAAACTTGTTTAGTCATGATTCATGAACAGGTTTTTTTTTCTTTATATCAGCCAACCAAAAAATTAAAAAAAATTAAAAAATTGTTATAGTAATATTGAAATTGTAGACACGCAAGAAGGCTGTGGAGAGCAATTTTTTCTCTTTATATTATTACCTTATTTTATCCTTACTAGTAATTTTATTTACTGTTTATTTAGTAATATAAAACTTCAATAAAAAAATGGGTTTAAAGAATTATTATGCAGGGTTCATATACTGTCACTGTTTTCCTTTTTAACAATAGAATTATCCTCCAATTACGTGATTATGCAGCTGAAATATTGAATATATCCAGGTTCCCGACATAATGTTCATCGTGTAGCTGCCCGTGTTACAAAGGATGATGAGGGCAAGTCTTCAAAAAGAAGAGGTTCTACCAGCTCAGGTGCCCATGAGGTGAGGCAATATATATTTTTTTAAACAACTTCTGGTATGTATAAATCCCCGTGTCCTTACTCTACCCAGTCTTAAATCTCTTTTTTGGAAAACACAGAAGCAAGTATGGATTCAAAAGACATCTTCTGGGAATTAAAGTATTTGTCTAATTCTGGTAAGCTTTATATGTATCTGGTTTTCCATTTGGTTATAAACAAACTTGAACTGATTCAGAAATTTCACAAGCTGTTCACTGGAATGATATTGGGGTATAATTGCGTAAACTTTTAACGTAAATGGTGTCAGCATAAATTTTAAAGCTATGTTCTCTTTGAGTTTTGTGTACTAAATAGCTTTGTTTGGACATGTATCAGGTGTTGTAGTGATGATGTTATTGGGAAATTATAATCCTTTTCTTCAACAGGTTCAAAATATTTTCGATTTGTGGGAAGTTAAATCGAGCTATAGTAGTTGAGCTTTTGATTTGAAAGTTTCAATCAACCTTATCATTAGTAAATGTCTTCCCTTTTAATCATTGTTATATATTATAGTCCTTTAGTTTAGGATTTTAAAAAAAAAAAAAAAAAAAAAGAAATAAATAAATGTTAATTTCATTTTAGATTTATCTTGTTTATTTTTTAAGTTAAGAACCTTCCAATCTTCTATAGGAGATGGTATCAGAAAATGCAAAATACATGATAATACTTTATTATCTTCCCTGGTTAGTATAACAGAGTTGGAAAGTGTAACATTGAGTAGGAAAGGGACAGCAAAATAATAATCACCATATGGATACATCATTTTGGACCATAAACCTTAATTAAATGAAGAGTTAGCTAGATAGAATAATATGGAGGAATGCTGTGTATTGGATAAATATCAGAAGCTGTTACATGTGTAGAGATATCAGAACGTTACATGTATATAATCTTAAGCCCACTGATGGAGCTAACATGGACCAGTGAGGCAAATGCCCCCTTCAACGAATAGACGGTTGTTTTTATCTAGGCAATCCCCATAGGTATATCATTAACTGATAGATTAACAGAAGTTAGGGGTTATATCTTCTTATGATGGACTTGTTGCCCCATGATATCAGTTGTCATCTAGAAATGTATTGCAGGTATAGATAGCCAAATGTCATGCATTGATCCATTTTAACATTATTTAAAACAGTATTAAAGTTGTCTTTAATAATATTGCTTCCATGTCAACTGAGAAGGGAAGCCTTTATACGCTGAGTTCCCATGGTCTTTAGCTTCTAAAACCACTTTTTTGTATCTTCATCTCTTCATAAAACAGAAACAAATAATATAACCATAAAATGCATTGAAACAAATAATGTAACCATAAAATACATTTTGTTATTACTAAAATCTTCTTAGATAATATGAATTTAATCGGTTTTGTTAATTTATAGTACAATTAGAAGTTTTATTATCAATTCGAATTATGTTACTTTCCTGCTTATGAGTCCTTTTGAAACATACATGTTAGCTTGCAAGCAGTTGGTGTCGCCTCTATTTTTCTTCGAGGCCTGGTGAAATTTACTGATGTAGTTCATAGTTATTTTTTTTTTATTCACTCTGGTGAATTTGTTTGCTTTTCAGGTTTTAGAAGTTGCAACTCTTTTCCAGATATTGACAATCTATTTTTTCCTGTCATGTGGCGATGAATGGCAAGATCTTATTTGCCTTGTTGGAGTTTGCAATTGGTAAATAATCATATGGTTTGTTTTAGTCCATTCCCAGGTTTGGATCCAATCCTTTTTGAGATTCATTCTCAAGGAACCATCATCTATATCTGGGGAAGCAACTTTGTTTCAGACTCAGAAGCAATGAAGAGCTTCTAATTGATGTGATTATTGAATTATCTGCCTCGTATCTACGAATTTCCAATCCTCTCGAGCATGAGAGAACAACCAGCATTAGATTGAAAGGTGGATATCAGCAGTACTATCGATGCTAAATTGGAAGTTCTTGCTTGACTTTGCGTAGCCATTGGTAGAGGAAAGTTCCGGCGCTCCTTTGGTGATGCAAAGTTCAGAGTCCTCAAATCATTATTGACATTTAACCAGTTGGTATCAGTTGTAGGGCTTTTTATATATGAGAGTTGGTTGTACTTGTGAATATGTCGCTGTTACCTGCGTTGTGTAAAATTTGTTTTGGGTTCTAGTGGTTAACCCTCAGAAAATCGTACGAAAGAAGAAATATTGTCCTATGTATTGTTTCGGAAGTCAGAGCCCAGAAATGTTTAGTGCAGTAGAGAGTAGAACCTGGTATGTAGAGAAGCTTATTATACGTTTGTTTCTCAGCTGCATATGACTCGTATAACTTTGATTGTGACTTGTTTTAATGTTAAACATGTACCTCTCAACAGTTTGTGTTTCCATTCCTTTGCAACATATATGATTTACCTATAACAACTTAAACTTATAACTGTAAATACACAACTTATAACATGTTATAAATTCGAGTGGTAAAACAAAAGGGTAAATTTCATTCACTGGGAGATTGTCCATTCAACTTACCAACGGCGAACTTACCAACAGCAAGTACAAAATGTAAAAATAAAAACAAGTAAATAAATAAAGCTAAATATATTTCTTACCGTTAAAAAGGCTAAAAGAAAATTTCACCTCTTGGTCGTAAAAAGAATCGGGACTAATTTTTCTGTCATACAATCTAGCAGAGTTCATTTTAATCTAATATTTGCTTAATAAATTAAAGGTAAACACATGTACTTCCTATATCCGTATTCAGAAAATAAACTAAAATAGACAAATGGCTCAGTGTTTTACATACAATAATTGCCTACCTCGTCAAAGGCCATTGATGTAATCAATGAATGTCTGTCTTCTGTAAAACAAACGATTTACAAAATAATTGTCCCAGTTTCAGAAATTCAAGCTATGGAATCTGAAGAATTTCAACTAACATTTTATGCAGCGACTGTGGCTTCGAGAAGAAAGGGCAGTGGTCACTTCCTTTGATCTTGAAGACTCCTTCTGGCGGGTTTTCTCTGACAAGCTTTTCTTGGACATCTGGTGAAAGGGCACGATCATCTAATGTTTGTATATAGAACCGCCGGCCAGTTCCATACTTTTCAGGGGACAATGACAGCTTCTCCATAATAGGACCCAGCGGTGTAGGTCTCATGGAAACCATGGCCAAGGCAACATCCTGAAATGAAGTAAAATCCATGTCAAATCATATTATCCATAGGCATATATAATGATGAGGGCGGGTTGTTATTTCACTTCTTCTAGTTTTGGAGGAACAATTACTAGCTAGATCACATAATGTACTCTATGCTATGGTTTAGCTCCACAAGCCCATGTAAAATACTACGCGGAAGAGTTTAAGAACCGAACACGATTAGAAGTTATCAATATAGCCTACAACAATTGGAGCACAACAAAAGGTGGATGTCCACGGGAGCTCGATATATTCCGACTTCGTAAACCAAAAAAAAAAAAAAAAAAGTAGCATATTATTGGTGACATTCTAAAATTTGAAGATAAGAATTTTTTTTTTTTTTTTTTTTTAACTGCAATTGGTGACTCCAATATTCATATATTAACCTATTATAATCTAAAATAACAGTGACGCAAAATTTAAAATAAAACTCAGTATCATGTTTGACAACCTGGCATGAGCTATCAAATATGCTTAGATCTTGACCAGCATTGCGCAAAACATTGGAGTGCCATTCAAGGCCAAAACCACGGACAAAACGTACCATACTTGCAAATCTTGATGTTGTACTCAGCGAGAGAAACACTAACAATAGCATTTTTAACTTCAATTTACAGCCCCAGGCATACACTATATCATGATTATGAGAAGCAGAGATAGTAAATATTTTACATAAATATGATTTTATAAATTATAAAATGTGTTGCATTCCGCAATAAGGAAATGTAGAAACCCAGAAGTTCTGAAGACAAAATGATAGGCTTGAACTATACAATACCTTTGTTGGTGATTGATTGAAATATAACCCTTTCATTTGCTGTTTTTCAAACATGAATCCTGTAGGAGGCTTATCTTTACCATTTCCATATATCAAAAACTGGGATTCTTGCATAAAACGCTCGGCAGAACCAAGCTGCAATACAAATTTCATCAGTGAGGTCATACGACTGAATAATTCTAAACAGCGAAAATGGCTTGAGGAACAATATTCAAATGAGATTTCTCATGATATTCTAGCAATTAAATTGGATAGGCAAATGCGAAGGCAAATAATTTCTTGTACTAATCGCATGTAGTGTTAGACATCGGTGAAAAATGAAATTTCATTTATAAGAGTTATGCATGAATAATTGATGTTACCATAAATCATTAACATTCATTGATCAGAAAAGGTTCCAGTATATGCTTAATGAACAGGCTGGTATAATTGTTTTACGAGGCTGGTACAATTAGAAAGCACTTGGGAAGCATCAAACAGAACTCAGATCGTACCTCTTCAGCAAATACATCAAAAGGTCTCTGGCCATTTGACACCATTGTAGCACAGAGATAAACCGCTTTTGAGATTTTTTGTGGGAAATGCTCCAATGCATAAGAAATACAGGCACCCCCACTACTGTGACCTACCAACATAACCTGAAAAACACAAAATAGACGCTTGTCAGCTACTTTTTTTTTAATGAATACGAATGATGGCATTATCCAACCTATATTTCTAACCTTTTCATCCTCTGGAAGGTTTTCAAGATAATCAATCAATGGTTTTGAATAGTCCGCCAGTGTGGTGACATTGTTTGTATCTGTCAGATCAATACCAGATCCTGTAAGATCTAAAGCTGTCGGCTGCAATCCTACTTCCTCCAATTGAGCAATAGTTTTGTACCAACACCATGCTCCAAATCCTTCTCCGTGTATTAGTACAATTTTTTTAAACTGGATATTCTCCAGAATGTTTGGTGCCTGCACAGGACATGTTAGTCGGTGAAATTTATTTCTATCGGGCAAACTGCAGTTACTGAAATATGCAACCATTACTTACTAGAATTTAAAGGTCAAAATATTGCCACATAATACATGTCTACAATTAAATCTATTAACAAGGAAGAATAGCAGAGAAAGAAAGGAAAAAGGGAAAAGGAAAAAGAATTTCTGGGGTGTGTAATGCATATTCAAGTTTTTTGCCTCAGGCCAAACATGAGGAAATTAAGATTGTTATCAACTATGTTTGAAAACAAAATTCACGTCATAAGCAAGTAAATAGCCAAACTTCATTGAAAGTAAAAAAGGGGGAAAAAATAAGAGTTTCCAGGGTCTGTAATGCATATTCAAGTTTTTTCCTAAGGGCAAACATGAGGAAATTAAGAGTGTTATTCTCTGTGTTTCTAACAAAAATTCATGCCAGAACCAAGTAAATGGCCAAATATCATTTTAATGTTTGCATACTTGTAGAAAGGTACCGTCAAATTGGCAAGTTACCTTCCTAGTTAAAGGCCATGGTTTAATCTTAAGTACAATCATGCCAGAACCTTTCTGGCAGGTTGAGAAGAGGCACATGGCTCCTGAAACTTTAGGACATACAAACATCATAATCACTATTCAGTATTTACAGTACCCTTTACAGCTTTTCAACACATTTTCCACATCTTGTGGCTTGCTGATAATGATTTAATCTCCAACAAAAAATTTATCAATTGTCCTAAACCATTCACCAATAACCCCATAATTGAAAAAATTAAAAGTCAAGAGTCAAAGATATCATCTCTCTCAACATATGAAAGTAGAGTTGACCTCACTAAAACTGATAAACCTTGATCTTGGTTTCTTTTCACCGTAAAACCATGCTCAATACTTAATACTAAAGAATTCTCAAGGCATAATAAAATCCTCAATAAAATCAAAATCAAAATCAAAATCCTAAAAGCACAATGAATTAGCAGGTTCCCCATACTTTTTCAGATTCACTTTTCAAGTCATTAACAAAAAGTAAAGAAAGAAACATTACTATACTACTCTAAAAGCTTGACTTTTCCTAATATTAACACTTCTTATTTTTATTTTTATTTTCTCTTCTTCTACTTTTCATTACACCTTAATCATCAAAACCCACTATCAGCACAGATCCAATAATGATTAAATAAATTTAAAAAGGTAAAAAAATAATAATAATAATAATAAAATCATTCAACGTATATAAACATAAAGTGATTGTAACCTGCTTTGAATTCGATAAAGGGTCATCAAGATTGCGTCTTCTAGAGCTTGTAGAGCCTCCAATTCTTCTCGACATGGATCCCTCAAACCGCTGAGAAAACTGATGTTGCTGAAGCGCCATAGACAAAGCTTGCCTATGCAACAACTCTTCTTCCGCTAAAAGCTTCCTCTGAGACCTCCCCACTCTCTTGCTTCTGGATCCATGCCCCTTCTCTTTAGTCTCCTTCTTCGTCATGCAAACAAAATTACCCATCTCCCCAAATGAAATTCCCTTCGATACCCACCGATCTTTTCCCTCACAATCCAAGAAAAATTAAAACTTTTTCCGGGAAAATCAGGAATCCATGTTTGTGAAGGTGAGTAACATGATGAAAACAAAAAACATATACAATAAACGAAATAATGAAAAAAATCCAACTGAACTGAACGCTTTAATGTTTATTTGTCAGAAGTAGCTGCGTAAGTAAGTAGAGTTTGACTAGAAATATTTTTTAACTGCTGAAACTGCGGTAAACTGAAGCTGCTTGTGGAGAGATTGGGTTGAAAATGAAAGATTTCAAGGTTGTTAGGGATCATTGTGAAAGTCAAAGTGTGTGTGTTTTGTAGTTGGAAATGGAGAAAAGTGTTTTGACAATTTGTTTTCGGAAAACACATTTTTGTTTTCAACGTTTTTGAGAATTATTTTTGGTTAATTTCTAATTTGCTTCCATTTTTTTATTTCAATTTATTTTAGATGTGGTGTAGTTTTTTTTTTTTTTTTTTTGAATTATTTGTAGGAAATATGTTATTTATAAATGTTTGTATGATCTAGAATTGAAAAATGAAGACCCCATTTAGTTAACGACCTAGTAAGTCCTAAGGGCATCTCCAACCCACGCCAAATTGGCGCAAAAAACACCCATTTGGCGTGGGTTGGTACTCCAACCCACGCCAAAATGGCGCAGCACTGTAACACAATAAAAAAATATATATTTTTTTAATTTGGTTTTTTTGTTTTTTTAATTTTGTTAAGTTAATTTGAATATTAAATTTACACCAAAAATCACACCAAATTTGAGTATTAATTTAATTTGATTATTATTTATAATAATAAACTTATAATAATGATATAATTTAAAAAATAATGAAAAATTAAAAATAGAACTTATTCAATGCAAATATTAAACTAAAAAACTCAAAATAAAAATTAACACTAATTTAAAAATACTAAAATTAAAAGAAAATACAACATAAACTAAAATAACAATTTATATTTCGGTATATAGTTCCGGATCCAGTAAGATTATCAAAATATTGAAGAACTAGAGTTATTTTAAGATCCTTGACCTTGTTGTTGAGCTCTTTTTGCATAATTCTTAATTACTTATTTTGAAAAAACTCACGTAGGCTTAGATCGGTTATGAATTCAAATCCTTGCTCTTTTTTTTTTTTGTATTATTTTATATTAGATGTAATGTTTCTATAATGTTTTTTATATTAAATATAATGTTTATTTGATTAATAAATACTTATTTATTAAATTAGTATAATTTTTAAAATAATTATTATTTAATAAAAATATCATTCTCAATATTTAATTAATATATACAAAATAATGAGTGAAATAGATTAATTGTGATTATTACAATAAAAGAAAAAATAAGAATATTTAAAGAATATATAAAGATATTCTTCTTGGTGTAATATTTGGTGTTGTGGGTTGGAGATGGAATAGTATTTTGTACTAAATTGCATCAATTTGGTGCAAAATTGCACCAAATTGGTGCAATGGGTTGGAGATGGTCTAATGGCTACCTCCTATTAGTAATCGTAGAGATTCGAACTCATGACCTCTTAAATAATAAACCCAAGAATCAAATGAATCATCAAGCTATCTAGAGGTAGTTTTACATTTTTTTTTCTTTTCTTATAAGAGACAAATTCTCACGTTCGGCATCTGTTTCATTTTCTGTTTTCATAAACAAAAGGATTGTTTTAGAAAATGTAAATCCTGTTTTCTTATTTATAACCAATGGAAAAAAAAAATTGTTTTTCATTTTGAAAATTTACTTGTAAAGTGTTTTTTAGTTGTTAATTTTTAATAATATTTTTTTATAAAGTTATGTTTGTTTTATGATTTAATAATTTTAATTTTTAGAGTTTTATATAATAGTTAATATATATTCAAACAAATTTATTATTTCAAAGAAAATTATGATAAGGAAATTTTAATAATAACCTTTTTAAAATGATTTTTTAACTTCCTTTTTTATTTAGAAAGTTAAATATAGGCATTAATTTGACTAGGATTGAAAATTATAAATTTGAATGTTTATTCTAGGTTTTGAAATTTTTCAAAATGGTCTTAATTATTTCTAATATATTCAATTATAGTATATTTTGAAAATAATTAAGAGAAAAGAAAAAGACATATGCAATATTGGTCAAATAAATCTTTTATTATAATATTTTCTTAATTCTTCCCATCATAATTATATTATTTCCTTTTCACTATATTTTTAAATTCTTTCCATCATAATGATATTATTTCTTTTCATATATGTTTTTGTGATATAATCCATAAGATATTTTAATTATTAACCAAATAAAATGAAATTGCTCACAAAGACTCCTACCCATCCTATTCCTATCCACTTTGTGGTCCTTTTTTTTTTTTAAAAATTTAATAAAGTTGAAATATAATTATTGAATTCAGAATGAAAAGTAAATAAAAAATTAAGAAGTAATGAGTTATACCATGTTTGAGGTTCTTTGTTAAGTCATTTGCACATGCTATTTATATCTTATTTGATTTTGGACAGTTGTTACTAGATTCTCATAACTATCTTTATTCAATTTTCATGCCTTAACCTCTCAACTCAATAATTTCATATTTTCTAACTTTAATTAATTATTTATAAATACAAAAAGTATAGTTTGAAATATAATTAAAATTTTGCATATATATAATTAAGGAACCAACACTATATCTATAATACAATATAAGAGTTAAACCACAATAAATTCATGCTGGTGTGTGTTAGAGTAGGTTTAGGCTTCTTTCAGCAACACTACAATTGCCTTTTACATGAATATATTAGAGAAAATGACATATTCTCACCCGAGGTTTAGCATATTGATACCTCTAATTGCATTTATTCCATATTCTCACCTTTAAGCTAATATCGTTTCCTTTATTTTAACAAATTCTCAACTTTTCACTGTAGTATAACACACAAACATGCTAAAGTGCACTAGCACTTTCTTTCGAAGAAGATGGACTCATGTTAGCAAAAAGTGGCTCACATTAACAGAGTTCAAGCCAGCATTTTTGGCTTTTTCCAGCTCACTAGAGCTGATCAGTAGTTCTAGAATCCTGGAGGATTAGTTGAGATGCGTATAAATTAGCTCGAACACCCTCGATTATAAAAAAGAAAAAAAAAACTTGAACTCAACATTTTTTTTTTTTAAAGAAAAATGAAAGGTTTATATCATTTTCTTTTTTAAAAATTGCTAAATCAGTAAATTTCGAGCATCTAACAATTTTTAAAAATTATACTTACCGATTGAATAATACTACATGTACAATATTCTTATATAACATTTTTTATACAATGTTATATAGCAAAAGATGATTATTTGAAAGTTTAATTTTAATTTAAAATCAATCAATCATATTATGCCACATAATGTTTTCTAAAAAATGTTATATGTGTAATATTACATTTTACCGATCTCTCAAGGGGCATATAAGCTTAAATGAAAATTATAACTTTTAACACAAAATAGAATAAATGAATAATTGTATGTCTAAATGTTATCCTAATAACATTATATGAATCACCACAACACGCTTCCTCCAATAATTCCATAAGATTAATTATTAGGCTCTAATAAGTCCATCTCCGTTATTAGAAGACTAGGTGGGGAGGGTGAAGGGAGAAGACGAGGTGGCGATGGATTTTTTATTTTTTATTATTCTTTATATAATCATTAACTTTTTTTTAAATTGTTATTTATATTTATTGAATTATTTATTTATTCTTGAAGTGTTATGACCCTTCTACCTCTCTTCTATCTACAATAACAAAATTTTTTTGACTTTTGACAAACGATAGAGGGTTTTGCGCTATTACTAATACTTGAGGAGGTTTTAATATTTGATCAAACCTCGGGGTTCAAGTAATTATCCCATATATTTTTTATAATTACAATTACAATGTTTTTGAACCTCTACCCCATCTTGCCCTGTCATGGTGGAGACTCAAACCTGAGGCATTGCTAAAACTGAATGAGATCTTATTTTCAAAATAATTTTATGTACAATTTAAGGAAAACTATATTAAAAAACTTATTTTTGAGGACTCAATGGAAAGATAGCCTGTTTCTGTTAAAGAAACCCAAGCAAATAGTTACATTTCAAAATTTTGCACTTCTTAAAACAAAACAAAACAAAACAAACTCTATCTGATCTATCGGATAGAAAGTAGAAACCTTATCCGTTTCTATTGATTATTTTAGATTTTTAGTTAATAAATGGTAATTTAGACTAACTAGTGGTAAAATTTTGAAATAGGACTATTTTCATAGACTTTTACAAAAGGCTTATTTCTCAACTCACACCAAAAAAACAAAAATAAGAGGTTATTTAATATAATTTCCGTAAATTTAATTCTTTAAATATTTCTAAGTTGGTAGTTTGCATTATATAACATTTCACTTCTTTTTTAAGGAATTATATTTGACCTATTTTATCATTCAAGTGACATTGGTAGTTTTTAATAAATAAATTAATAGAATATTATTTAGTTAATTTAGGGAGTTTATTTTCACCGAACTCTTAAAGACAAGTAGAATTAGAGAGAGAAATTCTAAGCCTCTGCCGTTTGTAACCCGTTACCACTTTATTATTATAGTTATAACAGTTAAAGGGTAAATAGGTAAATGCCTAATCAAATATAATTAATAATAAATTAATAGAAAAATAATTAAATGGAGTAAAAAGTTAGAAATGGTTACAAACGGCAGGGGCTGACAGTTATTTCTAGAACAATAGGGGTTTTTAGGTGTTTCACTCAGGCGGTTCAGAGTAATTTTTGGAATTAAAAGATCAGCATTATACTATTATCGTACAATCACTGATCTTGGATTAAAAGATCCCTAATTGTTTATAGAAGTAATAATATTATAAATATTATGTTTTATTGATGTATTTTATCATACTCTCGATTTTTTTTTTTTTTTTTGCCAAAATATATAAAATAAAAATGTTTTCCTTGATTTTCGGGATTTTTGGGGGGTTAGGCACTGGTTATCATGAACACTCAACACCCAAATCAATAGAAAATTTAATGTTATACCAATTTATTATGTTGTGCAGTGGACTTTTCAATGACCAGAATTGTGCCAGATGTCCATACATCACGTTATGATTTAACGGTCAAACTCTTCCTATGTGCAACCCTCACAGTAGATGACTTCATCAACAAGATTATTAGTCTTAAGCATGAGTGTTCAATTTTAAACATAAGCGTGTTTGACTCTAATTCGGATTACATAGGATTATGTATGTAATCCACCTGTAACAACCACTTCCAACCACAATAAGGTGGTGTATAAAAAGGAGAAGCAATCTCTGTTTTTGGGGATGAGTTATTCACACAAGCGTAAAAACCCTCTTAGAGAGAGTTTATCCTCGCTTTTATGCATTTTCTCTGTAATCAACATGATTGTAAGGCAAATACAAAACAATAACATAACAGTAGAGCTAGACTTGATTCTAACTCATTGAACCGCTTTAAAAACGTCTTTGTTCTTTCGTTATTCATTTCCCAATTTATTTCCTGGCTGGCCATTCGTAACTGTGCACACATCCTATCCACTCTCGCCAAAGTCGATTGAGTATCACTGATTGTTGCGTTTTTGCATAACAACATAATAGTTTGCCAAAAGTAGATGTTACTCTTACAAAGATCTTCATACAAAGTGATGTGATAAAAAATGAATAGAATGATGAATTTAATGAATTTAACTTTTTATTTAATTCTTTTATTTATTTTTCGCCACTTCATTTTGTATGAAATCTTTGTAAGATTTCTTTATAAGTATAAAATAAACTATTAATTTAAGTTCAAATATAAGAGCATAAATTATATTCTCCATCTAGAAGCATTATGGAGGACAAGACTAATCTTTATTTTAATACACATTTCAATTTCCTCTTAACCTAACCCACTTATATTATGGAATTCATACTACAAGAAATATTTTAACCAGTCTTTTCAATATTTTTCCTGACTTTGGGGCATGAAAATAAAAAACATTATTGGTTATGATGTGGAATAATTAGGCGTAGACTAATATATTGTCCATATATATGAAAAACAAATAGCTTATAAATTCTGGGATGTTTGACCAAATTAATTATATTTTTCAAATTTAATTAATTAATTGATTAATTTGAAAGAGTTTCAAATACGACGAGACATGACAGTATTAATTATTAAATATTCCAATTTATTAATTAATTAATTATTCAATATACTTTTTTCTCTGAAAGAGAGTTTTGATTGTTGGTGACATTTTCCCAATTAATTGATTAATTTGAAAGAGTTTCAAATACGACGAGACATGACAGTATTAATTATTAAATATTCCAATTTATTAATTAATTAATTATTCAATATACTTTTTTCTCTGAAAGAGAAAGTTTTGATTGTTGGTGACATTTTCCCACCCAAGGCTTCGCGAATCTACGTTCCCACCCTGGTTTTATAAATTCCAATTTTCCACCTTTAAATGGGCAGAAGTCGTTTAATATGACAGTCGAAGGGCAAAATAGACATTTAAATTACATCAAGTCCCAAATGAAAATAAAAATTTCCTCCGCATCTCAAATTTCAGTGCGAGCACCCTCCCCATCAAATTTCTTTCACTTTCTCTCTTTTGAACCTTCATTTCTTTCCCGTCAACTCCTTCCTTTCTCCTCTTTCCTTTCTTTCTTCCCTTCTTAGTCTTCTTCCTTTCTTTTTTCTTCTCCTCTCCTTCCTTTCTTTCTTCTCTCCTTCTCATCAAATCACTATGACTCTTGACATTAATGCCAAATTGCCAATCACAAAAGCTAGAATGGGAACAAAACACTATCAACATTAGCCCAGATATCAATATCAATCAAAACAGTGACGAATCCCTAGCACATACCCATAATTTCATCTCAATAAAACCATCAAACACGTTAAAATAAGGTAATATAATATTTCAAAGGAAGAACCATTTTTGGAGAAACCATGAATGTTAACCATCCATATCAAAGCCCAAACTGATGAAATATGGAATGCACAATCATTACAGCTTTTCCTTGATCCCTGCTGGCTGTGATCAAGGAGTAATTTTGTCATTCAATCAATCCTTATTTTATGTGATTGATTAAATAATTACATTTATTTGTATTCATTATTTTCCATTTTTACATTTACAAAATATGTATAAATTAGCCATTGTACAGGTTTATACAACATGAAAATACAGAAAATTTTCTCCTTTCTCTCTTCTCTTTGGCATACTTTGGCAATATCAATATCTTGAACTGCTGCTCTTTGGCTCTCCAATTGATTCCTGACATGGTATCAGAGCATGGTCTTTAAGCTTCAGCTCAAACAAGTCGTCCCTATAATCAAACAGAAAAATCGGTTTAGTTTTTTTTTTTTTTATTCTTCTTTCTTTTGCTAATGGCAGATAATCCAAGCCCAACCCACACTTAATCAAATATAGCAAACCAAACAAATGCAAGCCCAAATCCAACTGGCCCAAATCAAAACCAAACCGGTCCACTGCCAACCAGCTCAATCCCAATCGGCCCAAACACCCAAACCAGGCCTGCCCCAGAGTCCGTTACCCATATGGAATGTCGGGTTATGACCCGAGTTCTTTTACCCAAACTAACCTCGACCCAACTTCTCTTGAATACCGAGTCACAACCCGGACTCTTTTCCTCAAAAGGTTTGGATCCAAATCCCTACTCGTACCCATTTCGCATCATCCCAACCATCGGCAACAGTCACCCTGAACTAGGTGATGTTCTTTTCTCACCGATTTTCGATGGACCAGAATTGGTCCTTATCAAACAAACCCTTACGGGTTCTGATACTTATGGATGTGGCTTGCAATTTCTGGCGAGCCCTCATCACAAAAGACAAAGAACCCTTCCTCGACAAATCCTTCCAACAGCTACCACAAGCACACCTCCAACGCCACTGGAACCGATGCAATACACTGGTCCACTCATGGATCAGTAACTGCATCTCTACAGACGTATTGGCATGACTCCCACTGACAGAGATGGTCGTCGATATTTGGGCATACATCAAGGAGATGTATGGGAAGCTTGATCTTGCCAAAACATACACTCTTCGGCAGCGGCTAATTGAACTCAAACAGGGGAACACTTCGGTGACAACATATTTCAATTGGCTCTCCGCCGTTTGGAATGAGTTGGACGCTGCTGAGGAAACACTTAAAGGGCCACACGAAACCATCCACCAGTACCAGAGGATCTGAGATCACGACCGATTGTTGCAATTTTTGCTCAGGTTGAACGAAAGCTTTTATGCTTTTCGTACCCCAATCCTGGCCATATCTCTGTTAGAGTAGATGCCCTAGAGCCAATCAATTATTGTGGAATTGACTCTTTGTAATAATGTTCATTAATCAATAATAAAAGGCATTTTATTCTATATCGCGTAAATCATTATTATTATTGCAATATGTATTGATATATGTCCTTAGAATGGTAGAACCGTGACGAGGGTATCAAGTGTTTCAAATCTTGATAGTGAGAACCCTATGAGCACATATGGTGGCCATTCTAGAAACGTCCGTAGCNACTTAATTAATCAAAACTTTAATATTAATGTATTATAATATATTAAAGCTTTTAATATGGTGTAATTTATATGTAATAAGTATAATTGTATTCGTATATTTATTTAATTAGGTTATTCTAAAAATTTAACTTTTTCTATTTTAAATTTTTTTATATGTAAAATAATAGAAACCCTCCATTATTCACATTTCACAAATATTTCATTGTAGTCCAGGTTCCAAACAGGTTCCAAAACAAGTTCTAAAACAGGTTCCAAAACAAGTTCCAAACAGGTTCCAAAAATTGGTTCTAAACCGAGTACCCCTTACAGGTTCCAAACAGGGTACCCTTTTACAGGTACCGGTTCCGGTTTCGGTTCCTCCACACACAAGAACCGGAACCAGAACCGCATAGAATCGATTCCAAAAAATTGGAACCGGAACCTACCCGCACAGTACCAGTTCCGGGTAGGTTCCGGTTCCGATTCTGGTTCTACCCCCCGGTTTCGGTTCTACCCGCTACCCGTGCTCACCCCTTTAGAGAGAAAATTTCTAAGCCTCTGCCGTTTGTAACCCGTTACCAATTTATTGTTATAGTTATAACAGTTAAAGGGTAAATAGGTAAATGCCTAATCAAATATAATTAATAATAAATTAATAGAAAAATAATTAAATGGAGTAAAAAGTTAGTAATGGTTACAAACGGCACGGGGCTGATAGTTATTTCTAGAACAACAGGGGTTTTTAGGTATATCACTCAGGGGGTTCAGAGTAATTTTCGGAATTAAAAGATCAGTATTATCACTTATTGTAAAATCACTGATCTTGGATTAAAAGATGCCTAATTGTTCATGGAAAATAATACAGTCACCAACGGTAGTGTACCGAATTTGTGTACCAAATGACATGGCAAAATATTAACCGTTGATTAATTTTAACTTAATATTAATAAACGATCAGGATTTTGTCACGTCATTCAGTGCACAAATTTAGTGCACTATCGTTGGTGGCTATAGCATTACTCATTGTTCATAGAAGTAATAATATTATAAATATTATGTTTTATTGATGTATTTTATCATACTCTCGATTTTTTTTTTTTTTTTTTTTTGCTAAAATATATAAAATAAAAATGTTTTCCTTGATTTTCGGGATTTTTGGGGGGTTAGGCACTGGTTATCATGAACACTCAACACCCAAATCAATAGAAAATTTAATGTTATACCAATCTATTATGTTGTGCAGTGGACTTTTCAATGACCAGAATTGTGCCAGATGTCCATACATCACGCTATGATTTAATGGTCAAACACGTCCCATGTGCAACTCTTACAATAGATGACTTCATCAAAAAGATTATCAGTCTTAAGCATGGGTGTTCGTTTTAAACATAAGAGTGTCTGACTTGAATTCGGATTACATAGGATTATGTATGTAATCCACCTGTAACAACCACTTCCAACCACAATAAGGCGGTGTATAAAAAGGAGAAGCAACCTCTGTTTTGGGAGATGAGTTATTCACACAAGAGTAAAAACCCTCTAAGAGAGAGTTTATCCTCGCTTTTATGCATTTTCCCTGTAATCAACATAATTGTAAGGCAAATACAAAGCAATAACATAACAGTAGAGGTAGACTTGATTCTAACTCGTTGAACCGCTTTAAAAACATCTTTGTTCTTTCGTTATTCATTTCCCAATTTATTTCCTAACTGGCCATTCGTAACTGCGCACACGTCCTATCCACTCCCGCCAAGGTCGATTGAGCATCATTGATTGTTGCGTTTTTGTGTAACAACATATTAGTTTGCCAAAAGTAGATATTATACTTACAAAGATTTCTATACAAAGTGATGTGACAAAAAATGAATATAATGATGAATATAATGAATCTGACTTTTATTTCATTCTTCTATTCATTTTTTGTGCATTATGAAATCTTTATAAGATTTGTTTGTAAGTATAAAATAAACTATTAATTTAAGTTCAAATATAAGAGCATAAATTCTATTCTCCATCTAGAAGCATTATGGTGGACAAGACTAATCTTTATTTTAATACACATTTCAATTTCCTCTTAACCTAACCCACTTATATTATGGAACTCATATTATAAGAAATATTTCAACCAGTCTTTTCAATATTTTTCCTGACTTTGGGGCATGAAAATAAAAAACATTATTGGTTATGATGTGGAATAATTAGGCGTAGACTAATATATTGTCCATATATATGAAAAACAAATAGCTTGTAAATTCTGGGATGTTTGACCAAATTAATTATATTTTTCAAATTTAATTAATTAATTGATTAATTTGAAAGAGTTTCAAATACGACGAGACATGACAGTATTAATTATTAAATATTCCAATTAATTAATTAATTAATTATTCAATATACTTTTTATTGAAAGAGAAAGTTTTGATTGTTAGTGACATTTTCCCACCCAAGGTTTCGCGAATCTATGTTCCCACCCTGGTTTTATAAATTCCAATTTTCCACCCTTAAATTGGCAAAAATCGTTTAATATGACAGTCAATGGGCAAAATAATCATTTAAACTACATCAAGTTCGAAATGAAAATGAAAATAAAAATTTCAAATAAACCTCCATGTCTCAAATTTCAGTGCCAGCACCCTCCCATCAAATTTCTTTCACTTTCTCTCTTTTGAACCTTCATTTCTTTCCCGTCAACTCCTTCCTTTCTCCTCCTTCCTTTCTTTCTTCCCTTCTTATTCTTCTCCCCTCCTTCCTTTTTTCTTCTCCTCTCCTTCCTTTCTTTCTTCTCTCTTTCTCATCAAATCACTGTGACTCTTGACATTAATGCCAAATTGCCAATCACAAAAGCTAGAATGGGAACAAAACACTATCAACATTGGCCCAAATATCAATATCAATCAAAACAGTGACGAATCCCTAGCACATACCCATAATTTCATCTCAATAAAACCATCAAACACATTAAAATAAGGTAATATAATGTTTCAAAGGAAGAACCATTTTTGGAGAAACCACGAATATTAACCATCCATATCAAAGCCCAAACTGATGAAATATGGAATGCACAATCATTATAGCTTTTCCTTGACCCCTGCTGGCTGTGATCAAGGAGTAATTTTGTCATTCAATCAATCCTTATTTTATGTGATTGATTGAATAATTACATTTATTTGTATTCATTATTTTCCATTTTCACATTTACAAAATGTGTATAAATTAGCCATTGTACATGTTTATACAACATGAAAATACAGAAAATTTTATCCTTTCTCTCTTATCTTTGGCATACTTTGGCAATATCAATATCTTGAACTGCTGCTCTTTGCCTCTCCACATTGATTCCTGACATGGTATCAGAGCATGGTCTTTAAGCTTCAGCTAAAACAAGCCGTCCCTGAAATCAAACAGAAAACTCGGTTTAGTTTTTTTTTTTTTTTCTTCTTTCTTTTGCAAATGGCAGATAATCCAAACCCAGCCCAAACTCAATCAAATATAGCAAACCAAACAAATGCAAGCCCAAATCCAACCGGCCCAGATCAAAACCAAACCGATCTACTCCAAACCAGCTCAATCCCAATCGGCCTAAACACACAAACCAGGCCTGACCCAGCCTGTTACCCATATGGAATGTCGGGTTATGACTCGAGTTCTTTTACCCAAAGTAACCTCGACCCAACTTCTCTTGGAATACTGGGTCACAACCCAGACTCTTTTCCTTAAAAGGTTTGGATCAAAATCCCTACTCGTACCCATTTCGCATCATTCGAGCCACCATCAACAGTTGCCCTGAATTAGGTGACGTTCTTTTCTCACCGGTTTCCGATGGACCAGAATTGGTCCTTATCAAACAAACCTTACGGGTTCTGATACCTATGCATCCTAGGCTCGCGATTTCTGGTGAGCCCTCATCACAAAAGACAAAGAACCCTTCCTCGACAAATCCTTCCGACAGCCATCACAACCATACCTCCAACGCCACTGGAACCGATGCAATACACTGGTCCACTCATGGATCAGTAACCGCATCTCTACAGACGTATTGGCAGGACTCCCACCGACAGAGATGGCCGTCGATATTTGGGCATACATCAAGGAGATGTATGGGAAGCTTGATCTTGCCAAAACATACACTTTCTGGCAGCGGCTGATTGAACTCAAACAGGGGAACACTTCGGTGACAACGTATTTCAATTGGCTCTCCGCTGTTTGGAATGAGTTGGATGCCGCTGAGGAAACACTTGAAGGGCCACACGAAATCATCCACCAGTACCAGAGGATCCGAGATCGCGACCGATCGATTGTTGCAATTTTTGCTCAGGTTGAACGAAAGCTTTTATGCTTTTCGTACCCTAATCCTGGCCACGTCTCCACCACCCACTCTTTGCCGGAGCTTTCAACTGGCGGTGCAGGATGAAAGCCAACGCCAGTTACACTCTGATCGGCCATTGCAGGAGTGAAGGAAAATGGCGATGAGCACTCACGGCTAGGGCAACCTGCAAAAGAGAAGGGGATTAATTTATATGCAGAGATGAACGGCCCAGATTTCATCTCGCAATCTGACGGCCAAAAGCTCATTACGTTTTTAAATGCATCTAACAGCTCAAATCGAGCCACATCACAGCAAAGGTCAAACCGGTCAACAAGCTGGTCAAATGGGCCCAATTCTTGGTCAAATGGATCCAGAAACAGGTACAGTGGGTCTGGAAATTCACGATCTAATCGGGGCCGGTTATAATGTGAATATTGCAAGAGAAGAAACCATGATCGAGACCATTGTTGGAAATTACATGGTCGTCCTGATTCCTACAACAAAGACAAAAATAATAATTCTTCTTCTTTCCAGGTTGACTCCGTTTCTTCTGGAAATCAGCAAGCACCTGTTCTCAATTCAAATCAATATAATCAATTGCTCCAACTTCTAAATAATGCTCCCACCGCACCTATAACATCTTATGCAGGTACTTCTTATTGCTTCAATTTAATTACTGCTGAAATGTGGATTATTGATTTAGGGGCTAGTGATCACATTATTTGTCACCCTAAATTTTTCAACACTATTTACTCTACCTCATCCACCTCTGTTCACATGCCGATGGGAACATAACCCTGGCCACTCACATAGGGACCGTCCAATTATCCGAAAATTTATTCTTAAAAATGTACTATGTGTCCCTGCTTTTCATTGTAACCTCATATCAGTATCCAAACTCTGTGAAGACAATAATTGCACTGTAAAATTTTGTCCTAACACATGTGAATTTCATGACCCTTCGACTGGGAAACTGATGGGCTTGGGTAAGGTCCATAAAGGTCTATACTACTGGGCACCCACTAAATCTTCTAGAATTTTTCATCCTTGTATTACAACTAATAAAATTACCAATTGTAATGCAATGATGAATAAAAACTCTTTTATTCATCATCGAAGATTAGGTCACAGTGTCACTATTCCTCAACCTCATTGTCCCGTATGTCCATTAGCTAAGCAAGTCCGGATTACTTTTCCACACAGCACTTCCATTACAACACAACCTTTTGCCTTAATTCATCTTGATATTTGGGGCCCTTATCACACTCCAAGTCATGATGGATCCAGATTTTTCCTCACCATTGTTGATGACTTTTCTCGGGGTACATGGATTTTCCTCATGCAATCCAAAACCCAAACACTTACCTACATCACACACTTCCTAGCCATGGTTAACACACAATTTCATACTTCTATCTAAAGGGTTAGAACAGACAATGGTAGAGATTTCTTAATTCATAATTGTTCCTCCCTTTTTTCATCCCTCGGCATATTGCATGAAAGCTCTTGCACATATACTCCACAACAAAATGGGGTTGTCAAACGCAAACACCGTCATCTTCTAGAAGTAGCCCGCGCCCTTAAACATCAAGCCTACCTACCCATCTCCTTTTGGGGCGAATGTGTGATCACTGCTACCTACCTGATCAACCGCATGCCCAGTAGAGTCCTTCATGGAAATACCCCTTATGAGGTATTATTCAAGAACCAACCATTTCTAGATCATCTTCGAGTCTTTGGATGTCTTTGTTATGTTGCCACTCTTGGATCACATGATAAGTTTGGTACCCGGGCCACCTGTTGTGTTTTTATAGGGGTTACAGGCTATATGATCCAGTTACAAAAAAGTTTTTGATCTCCCGAGATGTTGTATTTCATGAAGACATTTTTCCATTTGCCGCAAAGGATATTGTTCCATCACCATCACCCCGACTGTTCCTTGTCACTGATACTCTTCAAGATCCCTTGTTCACTATGGTTCCTAATCCACAGGTTTCTCAGCCCAGCACCCCTACTATTGACTTTGACACAACGAACACTGATAACACTACAGAAGATTCACCTGTTCAACTCTCTACATCTATTTCTCCACCCAGATCTCCTATTCAAGCTCCCAATGTTCCTACACGTCACAATACTCGCCAGAAAAAACCACCAATCTGGGTAGCAGATTATGAGTGTCCCACCATTTCAGATCCTTAAGATACACTGTATCCCACCTCTAATTATGTGACTTATAATCGTCTCTCTCCTATATATAGAGCTTGCATCAGTAACATCTCTGTCGAACGAGAACCCGCTAGTTACTTAGAGGCTGTTCAACACTCTCACTGGCGTCAAGCCATGGCTGCTGAGCTTATTGGTCTCTCTCAGAATCATACTTGGGATCTCATGCCTCGCCCCTCTTGTAGAAAACCTATTGGCTGTAAATGGGTCTACAAAATCAAGCATCATGCTGCTGACTCCATTGAAAGGTACAAAGCTCGATTAGTGGCCAAGGGATACACTCAGCGGGAAGGTTTTGATTATCAGGACACTTTTTCACCCGTAGCCAAACATGTCACAGTTCATACTTTTCTTACAGTAGCTTCTGTTCGTGACTGACCTCTCCATCAAATGGACGTTCATAATGCATTTCTTCGTGGTGATCTTCATGAAGAAATATATATGGATCTTCCTCCGAGATTACGCAGACAAGAGGAGAACACAGTATGTCATTTGCAAAAATCCCTCTATGGGCTAAAACAAGCATCCCGACTATGGAATGAGAAATTCAGTAAAGCTCTAACTGGCATAGGATTTGTTCAGTCCAAACATGACTCTGCATTATTTACCTAGAACAAAGGTAAAACTTTTATTGCTCTCATCATCTATGTCAATGACATTCTTATTATAGGAAATCATGAAGCAGACATCAAATCCTTAAAAGAGCATCTTAACAAACAATTCTGAATAAAATATTTGAGAGAGCTTCCTAGGCATTGAAATTGCAAGATCCCCAGTAGGAATATCTCTTAGCCAATGGAAATATGTCTTGGAACTTATCTCTGATTTAGGACTACCGGGATGCAAGCCAAGTATTATTCCAGTAGAACAGAATACAAAGCTGACTACTCAGGAATATGACAGTGGGATATCACCCTCCGAAGATAACCCACCTCTGGAAGATCCTACAAAGTATCAAAGACTTGTTGGACGATTGATCTATCTCACCATGACTCGTCCAGACATTAGTTATGCAATCCACATTCTTAGCCAGTTCATGCATGGGCCTAAACAATCTCATATGGATGCAGCAATAAAAGTTCTAAAGTACTTAAAAGGATGTCCTAGATTAGGACTCCTCCTTCCTCGAGACAAAAAATGGGATATCACAGCTCATTGTGACTCGAACTGGGCCACATCTCCAATGACAAGAAAATCACTTACAGGTTTTTGTATCAAGCTAGGGAGAGCTCTTATTTCTTAGAAGACGAAGAAATAATCAACGGTATCTCTATCTTCAGTAGAAGCCGAATACAGAGCTATGGCAAAGACGACATGTGAGATCATCTGGATTTTGGGGTTATTGGAAGATCTAAAGGTACAAGTAAGAAAGCCTGTCCTTTTATACTGTGACAACAAAGCTGCAAATGACATTGCAGCAAATCCAGTATTCCATGAAAGAACGAAACATGTACAGATTGATTGCCACTTCGTCGGAAACAAAATACAAGAAGGGGTGATCAAGACTTTGCACATTCGTACTTCAGAACAACCAGCAGACATTTTCACAAAGCCATTATGCAGCAGACAACATTCATATTTACTTAGCAAGCTTGGAGTTTTTGACATTTATAAACCACAAGCTTGAAGGGGAGTGATGAAATATGGAATGCACAATCATTACAGCTTTTCCTTGATCCCTGCTAGCTGTGATCAAGGAGTAATTTTGTCATTCAATCAATCCCTATTTTATGTGATTGATTGAATAATTACATTTATTTGTATTCATTATTTTCCATTTTTACATTTACAAAAGGTGTATAAATTAGCCTTGTACAGGTTTATACAACATGAAAATACATTAAATTTTCTCCTTTCTCTCTTCTCTTTGGTAGTATCAATTTCTTGAACTGCTGCTCTTTGCCTCTCCACATCGATTCCTGACACAAATAACACAAAATTCATCTGTCTGAGAGAACCCACATTAACGATCCAATCAACAATTTCTTTTCTAGCCACCAAATCCAAATCAGGTCGCCGCGATTTGGCCAAAATTCAACCACCACGAGGCCGTCATGTGGCGACCCAAACCCACGCGAGGGCCAAGCAACCATGGAGAGAAGGAGAGAAGAAAGAAAGGAAAGAGAGGATAAGAAAAAATAAAGGAAGAAGAGAAGAAAGAAAGGAAAGAGGAGGAGAAATGAAGGAGTTGACCGGAAAGAAATGCAGGTTCAGTCGAGAGAGACAAATTGGAAGAAAGATGCGAGGAAGAAGAGAGTGGAAAATCAAAAAAAAAAATGTGAGGGGGAGAAGGAACTTTAACTTTAGTGGATGGGTGGTTAAAAAAGTAATTTACTAATTTATTTTAAGGGTAATTTGGTAATATTATTTATATGGAATTTCGCCATAAATTAACCCTAGAATTAGTAATTGGGTTATTAAATTAAACCCCCCCAAAGAAATAAAAAATAAGCTCATGACAAATAACTTATGAAAAAAAATCAAATTAAAATTGTTTTTTGTATTACATGTCTTTCTCCTTATGGCTACTTCCTAATAACAAGTAAGATTGGTCGAGCATCAGATCAGTGCATTTTTTTAATCTTAAACTAATTCATTATTAATTGGATAAAGCAATAAAAATAAAAAATTTATTGGGATAAAGTTGACTAAGTGTTAAATAGTTGCAGAATTATATTAATTCATGCTCTAACTACATATATGAATATGAAGCGGCCCCACGTATTTTATATGGATAAATAAGTCTTACTATAATATCAGAGCTTTTAGAAAAAAAAAAAAATCGCTACTTATAAAAAAATTATCATATTAAATATAACATAAAATTAATCCAATCTCCTATTTAATATATAGTTTTTGATGTTCTTATCGTTTAAAAACATAGCGTGTGGATGGAGTTTTATGTTTCCTCAATAATTTATAATTTAAACTTCTTGTAACAAAATATTTATATCATTAATTTCTATGTAAATAAAAAAAAAATTCATGAAAAAATTCGGCTTTAATACAGTTTTATAAAGTTTCCGTATTTTATTATCTACTATTCCGTGTAGTATAATAATCATATTATGTAATTATTATTCCAAAAAAAAGGTTTTCTGTGAGATTTAAAAAATAAAAAAAATTCCTAGACGTTAGTTAATTGTTTCAATTTATAACACGATGGGGTAATGAATATTTACCTAATTACCTTTGTATCATTTATTTTAACAATAAAAACTTAAAAAGTAAAGAGATTTCTATTATTACTTTGATTCCCAAAGGATTTTGTTGTTTAATTATACCTAAAAGGGATTATAGTTATTACTTATTAACCGTTCCAAATTCTTTTTGTTTTTAAATAAAAAAACACTGAGGCCATACAGAAAATCCGAAAAAACATGGCACTAGGGTCTAGGGGTGCAGATATCACGTTTCAATACTAATGTACCACCATGTAACATACTCACAACATAGGAATGTAACAGTAATTAACCAAGAGAAACATCCAGCAGAATCCAGAAATGTCTTGGCTAATCTTTTTTATCTCTTCTTCTTCCCCATTGCAAATCCCCATGCAAAACAAACAACTCTTCATTCAAAAAAATGGCGACTTCATTGAATTGTTCATCATACAAGAAATACGAAATTCGAAAGAGAAACCCAGATCCCAAAACTTGTGCTTTATTAGTAATCGACATGCAAAACTATTTCTCCTCTATGGCCAAACCCATTCTCGACAACGTTCTCACCACCATCCACCTCTGCCGACGCGCCTCCATCCCCGTCTTCTTCACCCGCCACTGCCATAAGTCTCCCGCCGACTACGCCATGCTCGGCGAGTGGTGGAACAACGACCTTATTTACGACGGCACCGTTGAGGCCCAGCTCATGCCCCAGATCGGACGGCTGGCGGGTGTTGACGAGGTGATTGAAAAGAATACGTACAGCGCGCTTGCTAACACGCGCTTGCATGAGCGGCTGGTGGAGATGGGGGTGCAGGAGGTTATAGTTAGTGGAGTTATGACTAATTTGTGTTGTGAAACGACGGCGCGTGAGGCGTTTGTGAGAGGATATAGGGTGTTTTTTTCTACGGATGCGACTGCCACGTCGGATCCGGAGCTTCACGAGGCCACGTTGAAGAACTTGGCATATGGATTTGCTTACTTGGTTGACTGCAAAAGGCTTCAAGCGGGGCTTTTTGGGAATTAAGAAATGTTTTTATGTTTGTTGAGTTTGTGTTTGTGTTTTTAAATGTTAAATAAAGTTCAGCAGATAATTTCTCTAATTTATGGTATATTAGATATAGAATTTGAATACAATTTTGTGTCTTTGAAAACAACGGATACAAAAAAATCTCATGAAAATGATTGTAGTAATGAGTCAAATTATTTTCAAAAATAAGTTTTAAATACAATTCTAAAAAATGTAAAGTGAGAAAATAACTAGAAGTTGTTTTCATAATTTTGTTTAACCTTTAATTTGAATATTATATCAAATATATTTTTAATATTAATATTAGGAACATACAATTCAAAATTTTGAATCATATTCTATTTATTGAAAATTAATTGTAACCACAATCAAACATAAATTTTAATATCTCCTCTTATTTAATAGGTCTATTTTCGGCCTCCTAAAGGTTTCATTAAAATTCTACAAGCCCCTACACCTTCCTAAAGTGGTCACCAATTTCCCTAAGGTTTAAAGAAATATCAAGAGCCTCCCTTCTTAGCTGTTAAGTGACGAAAATTCTAACTGAAGAGGGCTAAAATTGTTATTTTGTTTGGTACAATATTTTAGTAATTTACAAAAAAAAAAGTGACGAAAATGTCTGCACACGTCTTTAACGTTGAATGCATCCATTGATTAGCGGTAGGGATGGGCACAGGTTGGGCCGGGGTCGGGGACTCCAGTCTCTGACCCCGCCCAAAAGCTCAATGGGATTTTTCGATCCCGGCCCTTAGCCCATTTGGAAAATTTGAGAAATCCTTGAATAAAGTCCGTTTGAGGGTTTTGTGTCCTTTGTTACTATTTTTTTCAAATTATAATATACCATCCAAAAAGAAATTAAATCTATAATAATTTATTGATTTATTATAATTAATCAAAACATCAAATGATATATTACACATATATAACATATATATTTTGTATTAACATATGATTATAGATAATAATATATTATGTATAATGTATAACATATATACATTATATACATTATACTGATAAACCATATATAATGTAAAATGTATAATGTCAAATGTATACCATCTATAATATATAATGTACAATGTATAATGTCGAATATATAATTTTTGTTTATTAACATATTATGTACAACGTATAAATATATTACAAATATTTATGATAATTTATTATATTTAATCTAGTTTTATTTACTACCTATTTGTATATGATTTCATAAAATACTTACACAATTATAATTTGTGATTGTATAATATATGATTGATTTTCAAATATTAAAATTAATATAGGTATATAATATATATGATTGACTTTTTAATATATATATATATATATATACACGGCCGGATGGGTCTCCGCGGGACCGCGTTTTATGCCCATCCCTAATCAATGGTGAGTCAAGGTTCATAACTAGCACCATCACACTCATTGCAAACAAATTAATTCAATGGTGCATAATTTTAATAAACCAACTTAGACCAAGTGAATATGAGTTGGTCTTGAATCTAGGGATATAGCAACACTATAACATATGGATTCAATTGAATCAACTCAAACTACGAAAAAAAAAATAAAAAAAGACTTTCTATATTATGATATGCACAATTATAATTCCACTTAAGTATATATTGACTCCACAAAATTTTATTATAAATTTAAATATTTTGAACCCATTTACTAAAAATCCTTGTTATGTTACTGCTTAAATTTCCATATTCATGTAGAAGGTTGGGTTAACACATTCTTTTGTGATCATTAAAATGAAAGCATGTAGAAATTTTGGATCAACACTTCACTTCTAATTGCCTCAATCACTCACATGTTTCTGACACTCTTCAAACACGAAGCTTCTTCAATTGTTTCTTTCACATGGACCACTACTCACAATCTGACAAGTTGTTTAACACATGAAGAAATTCACCACAAACTTAAATCTATGTAAGATCCACAAATCCTAAAGTCAACTACGAGTTAGAATGAACAGTAAAAATATGTTGATTCTTAAATCTTAATTAATTAGCTACATATCACCATAGAAATAATGGACGTCATTAAGCATCAAAAAAGTAAAAAAACTTGTTGGAATAAAGTTATTCTAACGCTAAAATAACATCGCAAGATTCAACCTTGATGCAGAAAGCGTCGGGATGCATTATTATCTTTTGATAATGTTGTGACATAGACACGACGTCGGTGAACAACCAGAAGGCTGCGTTGCTGAACAAGAATGCTCCACAACATTGCAATTGCATCGCGCCATTCATTTCATAATATTTCAAAACATAGGCAGCATCGCTAAGCAACCCAAGGTTGTGACGCCGTCCGATTGCGTTGTAATTATACCTTCTCATGGGTGCAAATTTCGCTAGAAGATGATAAAATTTCAGCGATGGATGCAAACGACAGGAATGGTGGTGTTTAGGGTTTAGAGTATCTAGGGGTGTCTGGACCAACTTACGTATGCTTCAATTAGTTCCATGTGGTCCTAAAGTTAAAGAGGGATAAACTTCTAGTGGTTATCTCTTATTAATAGTACTCGTAGGGATTTGAATTCAGAATATCTTGAGTAATACATTCAAGAGTCCCAAGCAAACCATTAAACTACCTAGAGGTAGTTTTTGATTTTTTTCTTATTACAAAACCAAAATTAAAAACGAAGAATATTTTTTTGTTCATCTAATGGTAGATTAAATTTTATATACCCGTCGTGCGACCATTTAATTTAAAATGCACCCGACCTTTTCAGAAACACTGAAATCCATGTAACTTAAGAAAATATATTTACCTTCAAAACATATCCATACATAATGTTGTACAATTAATCAGATATGTATAAAAGACAATAGCCGAAAATACAGCATTTTCTTACGTACATATGTAGCTTTAGAAGCAAGCTTTTAATTTATGTGTGAAATTCGTCATTCATCCCAAATAATCCGGCAGCAAATTAATTATTCGCTATATTTAATAATTTACTTATTTCTAGTATTTTAATTGATATTAACAAAGCAATCATCTCATACTTAATTTGAGATAATTGCATTTACGGGTTGGGGTCTAGGCAGTTTAAACTACTATTATAGGTTCTCCTAATTCTAATAGACCTTAATCTATGTAAGGGTAAGATGAATATTTCACTCATACATGTAAGAAAAAAACGAGTAACTCACTCTTAATTCACTCGTTTTTTCTTAAAAAATGCTTTTTCAGAGTTAAAATTTGATTAGCGATTATTAGTTTGAGGGGGGTATTTCCTAGTATTTGAAAGTCCAGGACCTTTACTATTAGACCAAAAGCTCAAGGTGGATTAAGACTTTCTCTCTACTTAATTTACAGGTTAAAATTGAGAATACTTGCACTAAAATAATTACTGTGACTTTATTGACCTGTGTTGTCTCACGGTCTTTTTCACACTGAAAGAACCGTCCAAATCTTGAAACCAAAACCCAGTTGACGTGCAACAACACTGAGCCCCATTCTCTGCCGCCTCTCACTCTCAATATTTCTCATCTTGTTTTCATAACAACTGGCCATTGATTTTTTATTAACAAATAGAAACAATAAATTAATTAATCAATATTCATGACCATATATGTAACTAAGCAAATCTTTATTTTTATCGAATAAAGATTGATCCCGTTGGTGACTGTCTTAAGCTTTCCCTTCTTTTCCACGTAATGTCTCAAAAATGATTTCCCTGAGATTACGATTTCCATTTGTATATACAATATTTTTTGTCTATTTAAAGAAACAGAAGAGAGTGTGTTCTTTCTTCATAGAGTGAGCCATTCCATTAATTTTGTAGCTAGTTTGACCTAGCAGGAGACGATGGTGAGGCCGCTTTTGTGTTGGTTTGTGTTAGTGGCGGTGGTGTTTAGTGGCGGCGCTCGTGGCAGCCAAGTGACATACGATGGCAGATCTTTGATCATTGACGGCCAACGGAACATTTTGTTCTCTGGTTCTATTCATTATCCTCGAAGTCCTCCTGAGGTATTCTCCATTCATTCTTTCTTTCTGTTCATTCCTTTATATGGCATGCATGGTGAAAATCCTATTTTAGAACAACTTTCGGGAGTGTTTTTTAGAGTAAAATTTTGTCCAATAATGTTTCTCGTATAAAAGTATATGATATTTGTTAACATTTTTCAAAGTTTGTATATCGTTATGCAACTATAAAAAATAAAAAATTAAGTTATTGGATTGATAACTATAAAAAATTTAAGTTATTATAGTCTAATTCTAACTAAAGAACGTTGATAAAGTATTATTAGTTTAATAATCTTAAAACTTTACGACATAGAATTTATGTTAAAAAATTATGTTTAACTGATATAAAAAATTGTTTGTTGCCAGTTTAACGTTGAATGTTGCATGATATATGAAATTGTACGTTACTAAAAAAATAAAAATAAAAATAATAATGTGTTATGAAATAGAAAAGTTTTCACACCACTAAAAAGATCCTCCAATAATGAAGTTGTGATTTATGATTTTGTTTTAATGTATGTCATTAGAGCATACGTAAAAACGATTAATGGACACTAAATTAATCAAATCAATATATTAAAAGATATGTATATTTTTGTCTTTTTACAAGTAAAGTACATCAAATCATCAAAAAATTTAATCCTAATTCACACGAATCACACCTTAAAAATCGGATGCTGCTTATTAACCGGATATTTTCTTTCCTTTTTTTTTTTTTTTTCTTCTTCTTTATTTTACTTAAATTTGATCTAGTATTGTTGTGCGCTGCCCACTTGCAATAAATAAATCTAACATTTATTTTAAGATATCTTCATAAACAAGCAACAATTAATGAGAAAAATAGTCAAAAACAACGGATCCAAACATGATCTTTATTTTTACGAAATGAAAATATTTTTTAGAATAAAAAAGTTTGAGCATTTTCAAAAACGATAATTTCTATGGGTTTGACTATCAAGTCCATCAGATTCTAGATATTGGTACCTTCGCTCATTGCATAAGAAATTTCCTCAAGTCATGTATTTATTATATTTATATTTTGTTAACAAATAAAATAAGGTGTATTTTTTTTCCAAATCAACGAAAAGAAGAGCCAGATATGACCATCCAGCTTTGATGATTTCTTCGAGTCATCTCTGATATTTACAATTACAAAATAAAAGGAATGGCCATAAAAGTTTGAGATATTTTATCTCTCAAGTAAATGAAAATTGTCATTATTATTAGACGTATAGCCTTGTATAATCTTCATATACAGCCTAAATCATAGAAGATATTTCGGTGGCCTTCCTTATTGTTTTTGTGTTTTTGTTTTGTTTGTTTGTTTGTTTGTTTTTTTTTTTTAAATTGACTTTTGTATTTTCAAAATTAAAAAATACACATTTAATATTTTTTAAAATTAATATTATTATTTATTTTTGTGTGTTCAATTTTTTAGACCCATAAGATTATCTGTTTTCCAGATTTTCTGTTTTAGAAAACAAAAATAATAAATGAACGAGTATTACTTATTTTATGAGATAAAATAAAAAATGAAAACAGAAAAAATGAAGACATACGTAATCTTTGTCTCCGTATAGTTTTATAATTTAATTTTATGTTTAAAGATACTGAATACATTAATTATGTTGTATAAAAATATTATCACCAACATTTTACGTTACTTTGAAGCTGGTAAACGAATATATTCTTTTGTCATATGTCAAAATAAAATAATATTTTCATAGCTTTTGCTATAAACAAGCTAAATATATTATGCAATCTTAAATTTTCTAATAGGAAATTCACATAAAATGTTACTCAATATTTAATTAATTTCATATTTTTTCAGACATGGGCATCTTTGATAAGCAAAGCCAAAGATGGAGGGCTAGATGTGATTCAAACCTATGTGTTTTGGAACCTTCATGAGCCCCAACCAGGGCAGGTAATTAATTAATTTAATTAATTTTTTCCTGTCATTCATTGACGTAAGTTCAATAATAAGGCTTCATCGAGATTTTATTTATGTCTATTATTATTTTGTTAATTATTATCATTATTTATGTGTTTAATATGCAGTATGATTTTAGTGGAAGAAAAGATCTAGTGAAGTTCATAAAAGAAATACAAGCGCAAGGGCTCTATGCTAGCCTCAGGATTGGACCTTTTATTGAGAGTGAATGGTCTTACGGGTATATCATATATTTCAATTTTGTTATTTTCTTTCCTCAAAATCATCAAAAATTAAAAATTTTTGCTGTGGTTAATTTCATTTGTCCTGAAAGATATCTCAATCTTAAATGTACTAATGATTTTTGAAATGTATTAAATACTCATTTGAAATAAAAAAAAAAAAACCCCATTAAAATTATATTAAAAAAAAACCCTTAAAACTATAAAAAAAAATTCTATAAATGCCAAAAATCCTATAAATAAGAATATATAAGATTTTCCGAAATTCGTTGAGAGGCTTAAGACTTTTTTATCTCTCAAGGAGCGAATAAAATTCATTATAATTTTCTTAGTTTTAAGACATTAGTTACAAAAATTTAATTATTTAATGACATTAATGTATTGTAAAATAAAGTTATATTTTTATAAATAAAATATATTAATATATATAATAAAAAATAATGGTAAGTTATGAAATGGGTTGCAGAGGTCTACCATTTTGGCTGCGTGACATTCCAGGCATTACTTTTCGATGTGACAATGAACCCTTCAAGGTAAATGCTATAATTTTTCTAGGCTTAAATTAACTTTTACTTTATTTTTTTCATTAAGAAATTAGAATCGAACTCTGGTATTGATTTGATAATTTAATTACACTAATTATTTGCTGACTATTATTTGATGGAAGGTTTACATGCAAAACTTTACAACAAAAATAGTAAACATGATGAAATCAGAAGGGTTATATGCTTCACAAGGAGGCCCGATCATATTATCTCAGGTTTATTTCTTTACGTATTAAATGAAAAAAAAAACCATTAATTAATTTATAGCCATGCAATTTATAAATATTGTTTAGGTTCTGAAATTGTTATATATGTATAGATCGAAAATGAGTATTCGATGGTAGAAGCTGCTTTCAAAGAGAGAGGGCCACCATATGTGAAATGGGCTGCAGAAATGGCTGCAGGACTTCAAACTGGAGTCCCCTGGGTGATGTGCAAGCAAGATGATGCTCCTGATCCAGTGGTAATTGATATATTAATCAATCAATAATCTCTAATCATCTTGGAAAACACATTAATCAGTATAAAGAGATTTTTAATCCATTAGTCAATCTCTAATGAAGATGTCATGAAGTTTTTAATGTACGGATCAAAGATGAGTGATTAGTTGCTGTCTTCACAAATTGTGAAATCAAAAGCCAGAGACTAATCACTTATCTTTGGTTGGCACGTTAAAAACTTCGAGACATCCGCACATTTAATTCATTGCTTCACGAGATCATTTAAATTTATGTAATTTGCAGATTAACGCATGCAACGGTATGAAATGTGGACAGACATTTGTTGGGCCAAATTCACCCAATAAGCCATCAATATGGACAGAGAATTGGACTTCTCAGTATGTCATCAAATTAATCTTCGCATTGATTTTCTTTTATAATTTCAAGTTTTAAATTTACCTGAAAGTGATTCAATTATATTCTTCTAAATATTATTGGAAACATAGCCAATTACTAATTAAAATGGGTTTGATTTTGCCTATTTTTCTCATCTTTAAACCTTGAAGGTATCAAGTATATGGTGAAGAACCACTCTTGAGATCTCCTGAGGACATTGCATTTCATGTTGCTCTATGGATTGCAAGGAATGGAAGCTTTGTAAATTACTATATGGTATTGGTTCTTCCATAGCTAATTAGTAAATTAATTTTCATTTCATGTTTGCTAATTAAATAATTTATAACTTGACGATGAGTTTCCAATGCTACAATAGTTCTCTTCAATATCAATTAACTAAAGAGATTTGTTATCGCAGTACCATGGTGGAACTAATTTTGGAAGGGTAGCATCTGCATTTGTAATAACAAGTTACTATGATCAAGCCCCTCTTGATGAATATGGTATGTATATTTAATTCTCAGGAATTTTTTTGTAGGTTCATCATCCGTTCGTTCAATCACGACCTACACGCAAGTCACATGTGTTGATCTAAATCGTCATAGTTTGTCTGTTTTACTAAGAGTTTTAATTATAATATCAAATTTTATTTAAATAAATTCTCTTCACAATACGTTATGATTGAACAAAAAAAAAAAAAAAAAAGAAAGCGTTAGTCTTATATATATAACTTTTGTTACTAAATTATATATTATGTGCTAGTTAAGCAAACTCTCTTGATAATATCAGGTATGATTAGGCAACCAAAATGGGGACATCTGAAGGAATTGCATGCTGCAATCAAGCATTGTTCAATAAATTTACTTCGTGGACAACAAACTATTTATTCTCTGGGTGATAGACGAGAAGTAAGAATAATTAATATTAATACTAGATTGGAACTGATTGTTATATTCAGAGTTGCTGAAAATTGTTATATAATTTCATGAAATTGTTGCATTGCAGGCCTATGTTTTTCGTTTAAATTCAAGAAAATGTGCAGCCTTTCTGGTGAACAGAGGAGGAAAAGATACCGAGGTAATATTTCATAATTCTTCATATGCACTCCCTGCCGAATCAATTAGCATTCTACCTGACTGCAAGAACGTATTCTTCAATACTGCAAAGGCAAGTCTTACATCTCTTTAATTTCTAAAAACAAGATATGCAAACAATCTTATGAAAACTCATTTGGTATAAATAATTTTAAATTATGATGCAATACTAAAAGGTAATCGACAATCAGAAAACAATTTTACATTTGTCGTTTTCATAATTTTATAGTTTTTTAAATAATTTTTCAGTATTATATCAAACACACCCGTCCGTAGTAAAAAATATTAATATAACACTAAAAACTTGAATCATATTACTCTTTTTGAATATTGTTTTCGAATCATAAACCATATAATTAGTCTATACTCACTGCTTGAGGATGTTCGTATTGCTCAATGATTTTATTTTATTTTTTTATCTTGAACAGGTAAGCACTCAAAACAGTTCAAGATCAATGATACGAGGCAAAATATTGGATGGATGGGAAGAATTTATAGATCATATTCCTAATTATGAAGACACCACACTCAAATCAAACACTTTATTAGAACAAATTACTACTGCTAGAGATTCTTCTGATTACCTATGGTATAATTTCAGGTATGAACTACGATTATAATAATAATTCAGCAATTACAAATGGTATACATATCCGGTTAGCGATTATATGTGAATATAAATTTATTCTTACGTTAATTAAATTTCCATATCATTTCTGACATCATGTTATAATTATGGCATTGTAATAGGTATCAACATCAATCCTCCAATACGAAAGCTCTAATGAAGGTATACTCTCTTGGGCATGTTCTCCATGCATTTGTCAATGGAGTACTAGCAGGTAAGCATAATTTCTCCCTCTAGTAACATTTTTCCTTTTTTATATATACATAAAATATTTGGATGTGGATATTGGATATTGGATTAAGGTAGTTTTAATTAACAAATTAATATAATTTTGTAATTTGTTGTTATTTAGGATCTGCACATGGGACACATCAGAATCCAAGATTTACCCTTGAGAATACGGTTTCTTTAAACAATGGGATCAACAATATTTCATTGCTAAGTGTGATGGTTGGATTACCGGTACCATTCAGTCTAAACTCTCTCAATCTCTTTAAAAACTACTGATCCCCATCAAATCAGTAAATTACTGCGGCTTTTTGTGTGAATTAAGGATTCAGGAGCATTTATGGAGACAAAGGGTCTTGGACTTCGTAGTGTGTCCCTTCAAGTTCAACAAAAACAACTCATCTTAACTAATTCTTCATGGGGATATCAGGTATGGTCGAGTGCATATACATTCGATTAAACAACTTTCTACAACAGCCAGGTGAAACCTTTAGTTTACAGAGGGCTGGTTTTTTTTTTTAAATAATACAACCATAAGTATAATTTTTCAGATGAATATTATTAATACTAAATTATTTATCTATGGTAAAGAATGTTAGAATTGTTATTGCCTTATCATTTATGGATTATGATTTTTCTTTGCTAGGGAGATATAGAAAGAAAAAGGAAAAAAAAAAAATTAATGTTAGATAAAAGAAAATAATTGTTTATATATATATAAAGCAAATAATTGTTTGCTATATCTATTCTATATTGGCTTATTGGAAATCTATTATAACTAAAAATTTTGATATGCATTTCACCGGGCAACGTCTGCTGATTTTTTATTTTATTTTTTTATTATTATTATTATTATTTTTTTGCTGCTATGTATGGGGTTTTTGGTGGCTAGTGGTTGTGTATAGATTGTGCAGGACCTGCCCTGTTTTTGTGATGCTAGTCTGCTCATGCGTCCGCTTCATTGAGACTAGCTCGATTGTTCATAGGGATTGTAAATTCTTGACACTTTTTGCTAGTGTTTTTTGCTTGGTCCTTGGGCATGTCTAGGGCACCTACCTCCCTTGTGGTCTCATTCTTTTATTCTTTTTATAATATTATTTCTTTACCTAAAAAAAAAATTGTAAGACTCACTACACACATAAACTAATTATATATGTAATATTCAGTTACTCTAATTTTCTTTTTCTTTTTAAGTTGATTAATAATTTTTTTTTTTAAAGTAGACCCGGGCTGTAGCCCAAGTCATTCACAACAATCGAATATAAGCAATCTTTTATTAAACGATAAGTCAACATTTATGGACGAGTTTGCTTTATTATTTTGAGTAGTATTTTTGAAAAAATTGAGTTGGGTTATTATTATGAGGAGAGGATTTCAATTTAAAAATGTGTTTAGTAAAATTATTTTTCAATCCCCTATATTTGTTAATTTAGTTAAACACCTCCTATAATAAAAGTTTTAAAGTTAACAAAAATACTCTCACCTACCCATTAAATGCCAACAGCCTGCCACCGGCTTTCAAGAATATGTGAATGTGTGGGGGTGTTTTTGTCAATTTATAATTTTTTTTTTTATTAGAAGTGTTTAGTGAAATTAACAAACCTATAAGGTTTAAAAAAGTTAAATAAAATAAAATTGGATTTTCAGAATAGAAAACAAATATGTATTTTGGGTAGGATAGGAATAGGATACGGTAGAAATATATATAGTCACTCTATAATATGAAAGAATCTCTAGCAACTTTTTCCTCTTGATCAAATCCTTTTTATCAAATTCATTTATTTATTTTTTCTTTGTAGGTCGGATTACTGGGGGAGAATTTGCAAATTTACACGGATCAAGGATCAAGTAAAGTTCAATGGAAAAAGTTTTCGTCTTCTCGACAGCCGCTTTCATGGTATAAGGTAAGTAAGAAGAAAAAAAAAAAAAGATATATAAAGCTTTTTTCTTCTATAAATATTTCAATGACCAATCTCAGAATAGGCAACATTATTTGACGTTCTAATTAAGCACATTATTTATGGATTTTTTTTTTGGTGGGTTATGAATATATGATAGACTGTATTTGATGCACCTGCGGGAGATGAACCTATTGCTCTGAACTTTGGTTTGATGGGGAAAGGTGAAGCTTGGGTTAATGGTGAAAGTATTGGTCGATATTGGGTCTCTTTTCATACTCCCAATGGCATTCCTTCACAAACATGGTAAGTAATTTTTATATATCATTAATTGAACGAAAAGTGCTATTATATATTTATAAAGTAGTATATATCATCTATCATTTACTTAGTATGTACTTGTCAAAACATTTGCATGGGATATAAATTAGGATTGTAATATTATATATTTCGTTAAATAAAAACTAAGGATATGGGAGGAACAAATTTTTTACGATAAACCTTTGGTTTCCCAATTCATTAAATATTACACTTTGACACCAAACATAATTTTTTAGTTCCGCCATTGTTAAGGATGAATAACTCAAGGTAGAAAAGTTATCGCATAAAAATGAATTTTTTTCCTATACTTTGAAAGTGACATGATTAGTTTTTGTTTAACAAAGTTTTTATGTTGTTAACGAGAATAGAAATCTGAATTTTTAAAAAAATTGGACGTTCATATTAGAGAATTATGGTATATTTTACTAACTTTTTAATCATTTTTAATTAGGTACCATGTACCAAGATCCTTCCTGAAACCTACAGGCAATCTTCTAGTTATATTAGAAGAAGAGGGACGTGGATCTCCTCTATCAATCTCATTAGACACAGCTTCAATTACAAGAGTATAATTTATTTTGGATGTGCGGCAACATCTAATTGAATTGACGTTGTGGAGAAGGTGAGCTTTGTTTAGTTATTTATGATCTCCATATATTGATGCAAAGAAGTCAGTAAAATTTATAAAATTCAAATTACCACAATTAAATAAAAGTGTTTTAAATGAAAGGCCTTTAGGTAAAACCCAAAAGTTTACAAAAAAACATAAAAACAAATTCTATTAATATACTTTTGTAGTTTTGTGAACAAATTAAATCTTAATTTTCATGAAGTTATTTATGATTATTTTAATTTTCATTGACATATTTTGTCTACCATCATTTTTCAGACTTGTATGGAGAAGAGGAGATGCTGTATCCAAAGATCCATGTCCAAGCATTCAAAAAACTTTGTTGGTGGAAGCACAGTGTGATTCTTTGTAAGATTGTTCAACATATTACAATTGATTCATGTATTCCTTTATTTTAAAACAGAAATGAAGAATATTCATCCATTTATCAATGAGAAAAATAAAAGTTCATCTTTCTGCACTTGAATTGTTTGAAGGTTTGAAATTCAAGTGCTGGCTCTCTCAGTTGTTCTACAGAATAATCTCATCATTGATTCTTCCGTGTATAATGGGTATATATATATTTTTTAAAGTTTAGTACACCAATATTTGTTCCATCTTTATCCAATCATTTGTGTAGGAATTAGGAGAGTGAATGATATGGAATAAATATTTCTTTTGCTTGTTTATTATACTTTTCTTAACGGAGTGCCATCTGCCATGTTAGATGGACCCTTATTCTTCCTATTCATTAGATACTTAGTATCTTAATACCTTATTTTTTAGCTTAAGGACACATAAGTACTCATAATTAAACAATTATGAATTTGCATGTTTGGAAAATTGGATTAATATATTGTTGAACTGTCACCTACTAACTTAAGCTTTTACATGAGATGGTAATTTAATATAGTCAAAAGTCTCAAGTTCGAATTCCCATATTCAAACTAGATAAAGAAAATGAAAAAAAAAAAAAAAAAATTCTAAGTTTCATGAGAGGAGTCCTATTGGACTAAGGATATATGTGTATTTTGTCTTATAAAATTTGAAGAATTAATAATTATCACTTGTAAATATAGCTTATCTCTTCAACAACAAATACTTAATTATGATTATATAAACTCCCTTGTAACTATTGTTGACTTACCTAAAATTACTCTGTAAAGGATGAAAATTCGAAGGTTTGAATGTTCTGAAAATTTTAAAGTACGAAATAAGGATCCCACTAGCTTTAGTTTTTCGGGTTTGTGAAGTTAGTGATTAATCGCTCACTCTTGATCATTAGGTTAATATTTTCAAGATGTCCGTAATGAAGATTGACTACTGTAAAAGATGGTTAGCAATAATTAATCAACCATTTGGAAAGTGAATGATAATGACAAAACAAGAAAGGGTATGTAACATAGCCAAATTACTGGCAATGAGTTGGGAAAATTGAAATTTGAAATTTGAAGCAGGATTTTTACAAGTGAAGAATTTCAGAGATTAAACGAAAAATCAAGAAACGGATTGCTGAAGAACAAAGAGAATCAATTTTCATTAACTGAATTGTAACATAAAACAACCACATTTATAGTTGTTCACAATGAATGGAACGACAGCGTTTTACAGTTTTCTTCCATTTGCATTTAGACCTATATTACTTGCAAACATTACAAATCAGTCCAATACACTTTTAGTGACTAGAGCAGTCTACTAATTTCCACATTACTCAACAAGAAAATTCATGTCAGGGTAGAGAGAGAAATTATCAAAATTCGAACCTTTTGCAGTTGATGTTATTACCTTCAGAGTTGAATTCATCTGATTCACAGCTCCTCTAGAGACTTTCACTTCAGTTTCCATTGTTCTATTTTCTTCACCTTTATTGGCTGAACCAATAAAATTAGAAGAATTAATTATGGTGACGTGAGTCTTTGAAGGCTCTGATACCATGTAAATTTTTTAAAAAGAATTCAGTGAGAACTAAGAACTAAGAACGGTAAGGAATTCTTGAGTAACTGTATATTATTCAACCAAATTCAACAATGATTCTACAAATCTGTTTTATAATAAACTAAGATTGCTGAGAGGGCAATCCTTGTGAACTCTCATCTCATCCGTTAAACTAAGTCAACAACAAACACAATTACATTAGCTATTGACCATTGGATCTATACTGTACATTTGTTTGAGGCTTTGAGCTGCTTCTAGTGAAGAAGAGAAAGTGTGTTTTGCTGTCTTTGTTTTGTTATAAAAAAACAGCACCGTTTCAGAATTGTCAACTAACAGCAGCTTAACAGATTTAACAAATTGAGCTGACTCCGTTAGCTTCATTTTATTCAACATGGGAGATCAAAGATAGTTGCCCTGCCGATTAAATCCTAACGACTCTACAGTTTCTTCTGAAAGTGTTTAACTGGTTCATTAGACATTTGCCGAATGGTTAGATTTAGTTTTTAATGCTAAGGAGGGATGATCAATTAACTCATATTCAATATCAAGCATCGAAACATAATGTAAAGCACGCAAAGGATTTTTACATGGTTTGACTAAAAAACAATTTTAACCTACATCCATAAGACCAAATCCGGCTCAACCAATTCATTATAGCAACAAATGTCAATACAAATTTAATTCCTCGCTCTTGATTGAACCATTGTCCAGCTATAGTCTGATTGGGTCCAAGCCACCACCTGGATAGCTCAAGCTCCACTCAGACTTGGACAGTCAAAAGACAACTTTTAACTCATGAGCTTGAACTTCTTTCAAGCTTCACCAATGGAACCACGTTCCAAAAATACTCAACATCAAGATATTAGATCGTTAAAGAAACAAACAATAAAGGGAACTCGATTGAAGGAATAAACTCTGTAAAATTTCAGAGAACACTATAATGGTATATTCAAGTTCGAAGAGCAAGGAAGAAGAAGATATTAAATATCCTTGACCATAAAATCTCAACAGTACATGTAGCCGACACTTTCTAACAACCTTTGTTAGACCACTTTAGGAAAGACAGATACCTATAAAGTGACATTTCACGCAAGTTTCATGAATGGAAATAAGACAAAATATCGTAATGGATAAAGTAAAAAAGAGATACCTATATTGAGAAATCTAATTAATAAGATGTTTACACATACAAAGAAATATGCACACATATCAGATCATATGAACAACATAATGTACACACATTAAGCACTATGTCAAGGCATGTGTAAACAACAAACATGATTGTACTTAACTCGCTAAAATTGCAAACATTATCAGAATAAATGTGCACAAAACAAAAACTCTTACATCTTCCATTAAGAAATTAGAGCAAGATTCTTAAATCTGTATTGTTCAAATATAAAGAAACAATAAAAAATGAGATTAAGACAAAATTAACGTCATTAATTAAGATTTTCATTCGAGTACATAACTGGAGGAGACAGAAACAACAAATAGTATGTGGCACCTATATATTACATATTTATTCCACACAAAGCAAATATTTTAAAACTCTTTGATAATTATGTTTAAATGGTCTTGATTGAAACTGGAAGGCCTTCCATTGGAATAGGTGATGGAATGTACGCAATCTTTTCATTTGGACTCATTTTCTCCCATTTGAATTTTGTCACCAAATTATGCATGAAAACAAGTATTTCTGATTGAGCAAACTCTTTTCCAGGGCACATTCAAGGTCCTCCACCAAATGGTACAAAAGTGTAAGGTGCAAGACCACTCCCTTCAAACCTTGAAGGATCAAACTTCTCTGGATACGGGAAATATTTCGGATTCTTATGTGTAGACTGAACTGTCCAGAATATCTGCAAAATAGTTAATTTAATGGGTGAGCTTAAATTTCATGCACTATATAAAGCATATAGCAAGAATTTTCAGGTGTTAACCGACATTTTTATTAACTATAGACTTCTGTTAGCTGATGATAATAAATATTAAAATCAAATTTATAATAGTCACTTAAATGAAGTCTATATATTGAAAAATGTGAACATTCGCACCTGATATTAATGAATGTATCGTAAAAAATATTCAGTAAAAACAGTTTAAAAGTTACCTTCCATCCCTTAGGGATTGTATAACCAGCATAATTGAAGTCAATTATGGACTCTTTAAAAAATCCATTGGCAGGTGGTGTTAGTCTCATTGCTTCACATGCAACGCACCACGAGTATTTCATCTTCTTCAGATCATTCCAATTCAACAATTCTCCTTGTTCTTAAGACTTAAGGATCTCCATTTGTTCTATCCTCCAAAATATGAATAAACAAATAAATAAGCATAGCCATAGTCATATATTGGGACGAGATCTCGATTCACATGCCTGCTCCCTTTATTAGAATGGATAAATATTAAAGATCTCAATTGATATTCTTGATTCGTTTCAAATGATGAAGTCATGGGTTCAAGTAAAGAGGGACGCGTTTTAAGCCCCACACTATTTGAGGTGGGTAAGAGATAAATGATAGTAGGCGGAGCTGTTACGCGAAATTTCAAAGTACCTATAACAGACTGAATAGAGAGATTCAAGTGTGTCACCTTCGAAAACTCTTCGGTAGGAATCTGGGTAGTCTGCAAGGTAGGAAACGATAAATGTGATGACAGTACTTGTTGTATCATGGCTTGCAATGAATAAGCCTATTATCTTATCAGAAATCTCTCTGTCATTCCGTGATTCAGCATGCTACTCAAAAAGTCCATTGCTACTGCAACAGGAACAAAATAAAACAGTAAAATAAATCAAACAGTAAACAAAGAAAATAACATACGCGATTTACTCTGGTTCACCCAATATAGGCTACGTCCAGCTGAGTCAATATTATTGCAATATGCCTCACCTCTTTCGTTTACAATGAATGAATTGCCCTATGATTTGCTATCACATCCATACCAAGGGAAAAGTATGTTTATATACTAGGTTTAAGAGACTAAACCTAGTTTTATAAGGATTCCTATTCCTAAGTCTAACCCAATAAGGAATTAATAATTTAAAAGAAATTTTACAACGTTTATACATGGGAAAGCCCAAAACCGCCTACGGGCTCGGAGGCGTTGCCCCCGCGACCCCCGCCCGCTCACTGGGCAACGGGACCCCCGAATGCTTCTACGTTACCTATTAATGCTGAAGTAGTCGACAACTCCAACACTCCCGAATTTTGTTGCCTGCTTTCACTGCACGATTAAAAGATGTACCGGGAAGATCAATAGGCACTGATGCGAGTCCAGCAGTGGCAAGGGGAAAGGGCTCGGCGAGCTTCGCTGCGTGTTCAGGATCGGTAGCGCTTATGAACAATCGACAAGCGAGAGCAAAAGTGTATTTTTTCGACAGTGGAAAAACCTTCACATCGTTGTTGGGAAACCATTCTTTCTCGAAATGTTCCCTCGCCATGGAACTGATTACATGTATGTAATGTTGAAGCTGTTGTAAATAAGACCCAAAACAGGTGTAATCATGCAGTAGCTCAAAAGTGTTCATTCAACCAAACAAGCACAAAAGAAAAACAATTATACAGTAAAGCAAAATAAGAAGAATAACACCAGATTTATAGTGGTTCGGTAATCTGAAAGATTACCTACATCCACTCTTCAGAGCAACCAGAAAAATAACTTCACTATGAGTTTGAGAAACCTTACAGAAGAATCGGCTCACCCCTTTACACCAAGGCATCACCCCGATACAAAACCCTCTGATTTTACACCCGTATACCCAGATGCTCTCACCACTCATACATCATCAAATAGGCAGAAATCAGTACATATTTATACAAAGAAAAGAAGACTACATAATAAGGACAGCTCACACCTACCATCACCGTTGATTCCATGGACGGATCTTGGATTTCCAGCACAGAACCTCTAACCGTTTCTCTCTCTGTTAACCAAGAGAGAAATGAGAGAAGTGAGCTGCGCACAAAACCTAAAACGTATTTAGGTTTTAGAACATAGGGAAAAGACTGAACTGCCCCTCAAGTCTTAACAAATTACTTTTGACCAGCCAACTCCAAGTTGACTTCCACGTGTGTCATCAGAATGCCACATCACAACAGAAGCGATTCAGGCTTAATGAACGGTGGCAAAAAGCTACGCATTTTAGCTCCCTCTTCGAAGAAGAATTATTAATATTGTCAGGATGGATCAAAACATTTCTTACGGGATATGGCCACCAAGAGGTTACATATTTGTTTTCACTTGAGAATAAGAACTTGTTACCAGAAAGGCCACAAAACACCGCCATGTCTTAGCCAAGCAAGGATGTACGAAAGACATCGGGGGAGAATTTGGTGGTTCTGTCAGTGACAAACTTCTCTGGAGTTCCTCTTCGGGAAGCCAAGACATAGCTCAAAGTTTCACCAATGAAGGGCAATCCTTTTTTACCTGGAGGAAGATTTTTAGCAGCAGATTTTTTGTAGTAGAGAAGGTAGATGAAACCAACAGAAACATATAAGATGACAAAGTGAATCATGTATAGAGAGAAGAAATCAATAATATCCATAGCTTAATTTCTAGTTGATTCTTGCTATGAATATATGCTAAAGATTAGAGTATTGAGAAGGGTGAGAACAAGAAGTCATAGGCTTGGGATTTTTATAGGGACATGAAACTTGTCTTTTTGAAAATTACATACGAACTATGACATACCTATTTTTTTTTTTTTTTCACTATACAGTTAATAGTAGTTGGGTGCACATAACACTTAAAAAGTCTTAATTTATATAATTAATATGTTTTTTTTTTTTTAAAAACAGATGATGTCTAAATAAAATTTCCACATTTTTATTTTACTGATATACCCTTTGTGTGTTGTACTGTCTTGGCTCGTTCAAGAAAACTCCATATGGCATCTAAGCCAAACCAAAGTAACACCTAGAATATTCGCTTTAAGTGGGTGAGGGTTTTATATTTTAAAAGCCACAATTAATAGGACAAGTCAGATGGGCCTCTCTCCATTAATCTAACATTAATGTTTGGAAGTGGAAGGACGATTTTGTTAGTAAAACTATAAGTTTATGTTTTTTTTTTTTTTTTAATAAACTCGATAATGATCTCTAACACAAGACTCTTACTTAAGATTAACTCTAATGATTAAAAGGTTTATTATTCAGTCACAACGTGAGAGTAAGTTAAAAAAAATTGGCTGATCCGAGGGTGGAAACTATAGCATTTTAAATCATATTATGACAAAATTTTATTAACAATTATAATCACTACCCAAACTCTAAACACTTTTGGAAGTCAAGCTCAAAACTAATGCGGTTTGTATGTGTTACTGCTTATTATTATTGAGACACATACAAATAGCTGTGCTGAGTCAGTAGGCTATTCTTGTCGTAGTCAACATTTTTCTTATAGTTTATGTTGCAAGTCTTATAGCACAAAATGTGTGAATTCAGCTTTTGTATATAAGACAGTGTAATTGTAATTTCAGATTAGATTCAGATCATAATAAAAAGGTATTATTTCGTATGCAAACTGTCTCATATAAACTGACGTGTTTTAAGTTGATTTGATGAGTTTAAGTTAAAAAAAAAAAAAAAAAAATTAAAGAAACTCTGTGCAACTGGACCCATCAGTTTATGAACATTGGGTGACTTTAAATTCAGTGTTAGTAAAGGCAAGATAGGAAAATTACAATTAGAGAGGGAATTAAAAGGCTAAGTTTATATGAGACAGAGTGAAGAGGAACTGACGGGTGAGACACAAAATAGGAAAATTACAATTAGAAAGGGAATCAAAAGGCTAGGTTTTATACGAGACAAAGTGAAGAGAAACTGACGGGTAGAAAAGGTTTTATACGAGACAAAGTGAAGAGAAACTGACGGGTAGAAAAGAAACTGTCTCACCCGTCAGTTCCTCTTCACTCTGTCTCATATAAACTTAGCCTTTTAATTCCCTTTCTATTTGTAATTTTCCTATTTCGCCTTTACTGTTCTTAAATTATCAATTCTCAATACTTCTTATGATTGACATTTAACTACAGAAACTCTTTAGCATTTAATTAAAGTAGATAACAGTTAATTACCATTTCTCTTTTGCATCTAAAATAAATTGGCATATTCTCTTTAACATTTAAAATGAATTATCGAAGCATTTACGATTAAAAAAATCGTGAAGGATTTAACTCAAATGGATGACTTTCTTATAAATTTGTACAATATTTTGCTTAGAAATAGTGCAACAGCTCTTAAAATGAATTATACAAAATTGTTCAATTTTCCTTGGAATTTAGTTCAATTCAAAGAGATGAATTTTGTTTTAAAATGGATGACATTTAATGACCAAATCACTTCAGCTTACCTCCAATGACATTTAGCTACAAACTCTTTTTAGCATTTAATTCAAATGGACGACTTTTCTTTCAAATCCGGTTACATTTAACAACAAACTCTCTTTAGCATTTAATTATCTGTGTACATGTACTTATAATGATTGACATTTGACTACCAATTCTCTTTAGCATTTATTTAAAGTAGTGGATAACAGTTACGGCAATAATATATTCATAATCCAATCTCATAAATTCTCATTCACAAATCTAATATGACAACTTGCAATTGATTTCTGATAAATTTTTCTGCATGATCAATTATGAGTTATCACATCAGAATTGTGAGAGAAAGTTTGTGAGATTGGACTGTGAGTTAATCTTTATTGTAACAGTTAATTACCATTTATTGGATCAAATAGATCTGTTATCAATCTTGCTGATTTTCTTAGATCAATTTAGATCACAGGGGCATGTTTGTAAGTTTTCAAACCTATAGGGTTTTATTAGGGTTGTGTTTGTAGGATTAGAAACTTGTAGTGCTCTTTTAAAATTTGAGTTACTTGTTGGTGTTGTTATTTGTTGTTTGACTGCTGTTGTTGGTGTAGTTATTTGCACTTTCGAAGTATTTGTGTTTATTTGGTGTTATTTGCTGGTGGTGTTGGTTTGATTCACTTGTGTTAATGGGTTCTAATATGCCTCCTTCAAAGGTTGTTAGACCTATTGATGTTGTCTTTGATGGAACCAATTATGTCAAATGGCAATAGGCCTTGAGAAGTTTCTTGAAAGGCAACAAATTGTGGCGTTATATTTCTTGTGATATCAAAGAACCCGAACAAGGGGAGCACAAAACTAATGAAAATTTTCAAGATTGCCTTGAGGACCAGGGTAGCAAAAACCACCAGATGATTACTTGGTTCTGTAACACCTATATACCAAATCTTTGTCAAGAATTTGGTAACTATGACCTAGCTTAAGATGTTTGGGACTTGTTAGGCAATCGTTATGTTACTAGTGGACTGGTTCACCAACACCTTGTTTGGACCGCGCTTGTTAGTATGAAGCAAGTATCTAGACAACTGGTTTGTGACTATTATGCTAAAATGTTTGGCTATTGGGATTAGTTGGCTTTGTCTGAACCAGTACTTCCGAATTAGGACGATACTCAACTTGTACTTACACACAAGACTAAGATGCGCTTGGTTTAGTTTCTCATGAGTCTCCCTTTTGATTATGAGAATAGTCGTGCTTATGTACTTGTATATGTTGATGATATCCTTATAACTGGTTCAGATGGTGCTTATATTAATCAAATTCAAAAGGATCTTAATGACCAATTTTCTTTTAAAAACTCTAGGCTTCTTGAAGTATTTTTTAGGCCTGGAAGCTACAAAAACAGCAGTTGGTATTCATTTGAAGTAGAACAAATATGCTTCTGATCTCCTTGTCAAAACCAAAATGATAGAGACACATGCTTATTCCACACCAATGGTTGTAGGTACTAAATTGTTCTTCACTGATAGTGATCCATTTCAGAATCCTACATTATACAAAAGTACTATAGGAGCCCTATAATACTTAACTCTCACAAGACCTGACATTAGTTTCATTGTGAACAAGTTAAGCCAATTTTTATAAGCTCCAACTAATTTACAATGGCAAGCATGTAAAAGAGTTCTTAGGTACATCAAAGGTACTCTCAGTCATGGATTACTCTTTCAACCAGCAAGTTCTTTACAAGTTGAATGATATGCTAATGCAAATTGGGGAGGCAACCTAGAAGACAGGAGATCAATCAATGAATATTGTGTCTATTTAGGACCCAACTTAATCCAATGTAGTTCAAGAAAACAAAAAGTTGTTGTGCTTTCTTCCACTAAAGCAGAATATAGAGCATTAGTATATGCAGCTACAAAAATTGCTTGGATGTAGAGTATGTTCTCTGAACTTGGACTTCATTTTGCCGCCACACCTGCCATTTGGTGTGAAAATGATAATGTAGGAGCTTTGGCAGCCAATCCAATGTTTCATGCAAGAACAAACACATTGAGATTGATTCTCACTACATCAGAAACAAGTCTTAGCCAAAAGAATTACAATTCAATATGTGCCCTCCAAGTTATAGATTGCTGATCTCCTACCTAAAGCTTTATCTGTTGCTTAGTTCTTTGAGTTAAGAAAGAAATTGAAAGTAATTTCATTTGATATTGTGAATCAGAAGCAGGAGTTGAGAAGTTGACATTGGTGTAACTAAACCATTTGAGTAGTTGATGTTAGAGTTGAAATCAGTAGCTACATGAGTTTTATGGTAGTCCTTCATGATGGTAGTAGCAGTTTTGAAAATCAGAGTAGAGAAGTTGTAGCAACAGTTTTGGAGATGATTTTGAAGATTAATGAAGTGCTATAGCAGCAGTTTTTTAAGATTACATTTGAGTAGTTGATGTTAGAGTTGAAATCTGTAGCTAGTTTTGGAGTTTTTTTTTTTTAAGATTAATGAAGTATTGTTATGAAGATTAGTTTGAGGAGGAATTTTGACCTCTTTGGGAAGATTAGTGAAGTGCTGTTATGAAGCTTATTTTGAGGAGGAACGTTGACCTCTCAATATTAAAGGTTTAGATGTTTGAGTTTGGAAGATTAATGAAGAGGAATGTTGACCTCTAAATACTAAAGGTCAAGTAGTTTCGTTTGAGAGGAAATGTTGACCATAAGAAGTCAAAGGATGAAAGTGCAAGAAGCTGAAGTTAACAGAGTGAGTGAAGAAAAGAGAAGATGCTGTCATTTCCGTACATAAATTAAATAGTTGTAGAAGCTGATTGAAAAACAATTACTGTAGCTTCTTAGAATAAATGTGTAAATGATTCCCGCTTTGTTTTTAGTTAATGATCAATAAACAAAATATTAGTAGTTCATCAGTAAACTCTCTCTCTCATATTTTCTCGATTCTTGTTCTCACATTTACATGAATGATACGGAAAAATATTACTTTTGTCTTTTTTATTATACTTTTCTTAAAGGAGTTTCATTATAAATGGACCCTTATACTTAGAACCTTTATTTTTAGAGTAGACAACTTTTTCCCACCCAATTAGGTTTGGCCTAATGACACTCTCCCACCTACCAAGTTTCATTGGAGGTGTAGCAAGGAGAAAATAAGTCATTTATGCTTTGCTAATAATATCATGCTTCTTTGCCATGTTGATGAAAGCCTTTAGATTATCCAAGAGGCTTTAACTAAGTTCAGCTTGTGGTCGGGAATGCATGCAAATCCCTCTAAAAGTAACCTTTTTATTTCAAGTGTGCAACCTAGTAAAAAACAAGCCCTTTTGAGTGTGCTTAACTTCAATGAAGGAAAAATTCATGTTGCTTATTTGGGAGTTCCTCTTATCACTAGAAAGCATACTTATGGAGTTTGTAAGCCTCTTTTGGACAAAATCCTTGCCCGCATTAAATCTTGAAGAAGCCATTTTCTTTCTTATGTAGGTAGACTTATTCTCATCAAATATGTTCTCACTAGTATCCAAGTTTATTGGTCAGCCATTTTTATTCTCCCGTTTAAGGTGCGGATTGAGATTGAAGCCACTCTCCGAGCCATCTTTTGGGATGGAACAGACTTGAAGAAAACAAAGGCAAAGGTGGCTTGGGACGAGATTTGTGTTCCAAAAGATGAAGGGGGTTTGGGCATTATGCATATTGGGGATTGAAATAAGGCTACCATGATGAGGCACCTTTGGAACATCACCCAAATGCGAAGCAACTCAAGGTGGATAGCATGAGTTAAATCTTATTTGCTTAGGGGTAAGTCTTTTTGGGAGGTCCCTATTCCTAATAAGTGTTGATGGGCTTGGAGACAAATTCTCGAGCTTAGAAGAAATGTGAGATCCCTCATTAGAAACGAGGTGGGTAATGATAAATCTACCTTATTATGGTTAGAAAATTAGCATCTAAAGTTCCTTTGTTGGACAGTCATGGTGATAGAATTGTGAATGATTCGATTTTGAGCCTACATGCAAAGGTTAAGGAGATCATTGGGAATAGGGGATGGAAATGGCCCTCTGCTAATTCTTGGGAGCTTATGGAAATGAAGGCCTTGGTTAACTTTGTCCCTAATGATAATGAGGATAAAGTAGTTTGGATCCCTAACCCTTTGAAAGCTTTATCTACATGGGAGGTAATTAGAGCTTGACGCCTTAAGGTTGAGTGGAATCACCTTGTTTGGTTCCCTAAACACTTTCCAAGACATGCAATCATTCTTTGGTTGGCCATTAGAGGGAGACTTCCTACTCAAGACCGATTGGTTAGGTTTGGCTTAGTCAACAATATGTCTTGTTGCTTTTGTAATGCAAGAATTGAAAGCTTGGACCACCTGTTCTTTGGTTGTTGCTTCACCTTGACCATTTGGAATCGTATCGTTCACATGTGCAATTTAAGGAATTGCACTACTTCTTGGCATGATTATATTTCTTATATTTCGCAAAGATGGAAGAAGAACAAGTTGAAGTTTATTCTTGGGAAACTGTCACTTAATTCTACTATTTATTCCTTGTGGATAGAGAGAAATGAAAGAAGATTCAAAAGGAATTACTGAGATGCCTCAACTATCCAAGATTACGTGAAGTTGGTGGTTTGAGTCTGAGCCATTGATTTGAAGAAGATTAAAGATTCGATTGAGAATAGAGAGATGGTTGATAATGGGGTCTCCTTATTCCATCTTTAGTTAGTTTGTTGCTTGTTGTCTTGTTTAAGCCGATTGGCTTTGTTGCTTGCTCTCAATGCGTGGAGTCGTTTCCCTATCTCTGGGTCTGTCCAGTAGCTGGATGTGTTTTCTGTTGTCTTCCTTAGGGAATGGTGTTTTTCCTGTCTCAAGGTTTGTCCAGTAACGGGATCCTGTAGCCTCTTGAGGCGCCTTACCAAAAACAAGAAGAAAAAAAGTTTCATAATGACATTTTCCCACCCTCTATTATAATTTGTTTGTTCATTTTAATCGCAAAAGGATAGAATGGTAAATTTAGTTTATTTTTATTTTTTCTTTTCTTTTAAATATTAAAATATTTGAAAAATTATATAAATAAATAAAAATTTTGAAAATAGAAAAACTAGTGCTAGTGGTTCTTAGAACCATCGATAGCAACCAGTCTAATGCCACTGTCGACGCTCTCTTCGCTCCCTCCGACACCGCCTTTGTTGCCTTCGACCAACCCTCGCTTTGCCTCCTCCAACTCCACTTCTCTGTTTCTCCCCTCTTTTTCTCACTCTCTACTCCCTCAAAACCCAACCTTGCAACTCGTTTCCCTTGTCTGCAAGTACTGACGATGATTCTAGCAATGAAGATAGTATAATTTCTTTTTCACTAATTGTTAGAATCATCAACTCAATTTGTTTCAATGAGTAAACAGATTAAACTATCTCTCTTTACCATCACAATCAGCTTCTTGTTTGAATAATTGCAGCAATTACTCTTAAATTTTGCAATTGTTTCTCTACTAACGATGTCCAAATCATTGGACCTGCATTAGAATTTTCTAAAACTTTCTTCTTAATTTGTTGAGTGTCTCACCAGAAGCAACTAGACCCAATTGCTAAAGCAAAAGTAAAAGAGTTCAAATGAATGGTGGTTGACGATGATTCCTCCTTCCGTCTCTCTATTAAAAGAGAGAAAAGAAAGTCGTAGCCGACGATAAAAGAAGAAGAGAGAGGAAAGGAAGAAAAGAAAGAGGGAAGAGAGGAAAGAGAGAAGAAGAAGAGGGTAAAATGACATAGTTACCCTTTATTTTTTTTAATTACCATTATGTCCTTGTGTAGTTAAAATTAACAGACAAATTCTAACGGAGGGTGGGGAAACGTCATTATGAAACTTGGTAGATGGGAAAGTGTCATTAGGCCAAACCTTAGGTTGAAAAAAGTCGTTTATTCTTATTTTTTTCTTTAAGGACACATAAGGACTTATAGTTGTATAAAAGAAAAGGTGACTTAAATAGTGTTTTGACTAGAGAATATTACATTCACAATTGTTTTTCTCACATAGCTCATAAATGCCATGTTGATTTTCACCAAATTCATACGTCCTTGTCTGGGTGAATTTTTTACTTCTTCAGTGGTAATTATTTAAAACCTAGCCTAGCCCAAGCGGTTGAATCGGTTGGACCGAGACCTAGCTAGTAAGTTGGATCGAGAGACCCTAAAAACCCGTGGTTGGACTGAGATACTGTAGCAATCCACCGGTACAACCGGTTTTTCCCAAAAACCAGGTCAAACATAAAATCCCCCTTTTATATTCCTAAACCTGATTTTCCACCGGTTTTCCCCCAAAATCTTCATTCTTCATATTCAAATCTTTGATTTTTTTCATTTCTTCTTTGGAAATATGCACTTTTGCTTTTCTTCATCTTCATAACTTCATTTTGTCACTCTTCCACCAATTTTTCCCCAAAATCTTCATTCTTCATCTTCAAGTCTTCGATTCTTTATTTCTTCTTTAACATCTGCACCTATTGCTTTTCTTCATCTTCATCTTCAATCTTCATAACTTCAAAGCACTTTTGCTTTTCTTCAGTTTTGATGTGCAATCCATTTGGAAATGTAAAACAAAATTGAAGAAAATCAAATGCAAAACTGAATCTGCATTCTTGTGGGTCTCAATGATTTTGGAGCCATGGTAGGGTCTCAACTCGGGAATCAAGTGAGTGAGTTCTGGGTTTTCTTCCATTGAAGAATAGATAAAATTTTGCAGATTTTAGTAACCAAGTGCGGGGATTTATCTTTGGTTGAATAAAAATTGGATTTTGATGCAAAGAAGAGAAAGCAAACATAATATGTTCAGGTGAAACGAAGATGGGTTTTTTAGAAAGGGCTTAACATTTCTTATAGTGATGTTGTTCCAAGAGATATAGAGGTTTAAGAAGGGGAAGCGAGTTTACTCGGTGAGTTAGTGAGCATGGTCATTGGTGAACCATAGTTATGGAGAAGCAGAGGTGGGAGAAGTAGCGAAAGGGTATTGGGCTAATTATGCTTAAAATTTTCTTAACATTTATCATAATACATTTGTTCTGAAAGTTGAAGATAACAAATCTAAATGTTATAATATTTTTTTCTTTTTTTTTTAGTTTGAAGATCAAAATAATTTTTTTAAATAGTAAAATTTTATTTATTATCATTACCATTTTAACATATATAATATTATTATTGCACAAGTTAAGAGGAAAAAAAACATTAAAACTTTTTACTTTTTAATTTTTGGCTTTAAATAATGAGTTGAAATTTGGTGATTTAAAGTTATTTTATTTATTAAAATAAGCTATGGAATATGAAGTTAAAAGGGGTGTATTTGTTGGATTTCAAACCTGTAGAGATTAATTTGTAGTTTCTATTTGCTATTGTTGAATATGCTGATGTCACCAATTGGACAGTTGAACCCCAACCCCTTGACTGAGTCAAGGCCCAGGCTGGGTTTTTCTTTTTAATTTTTGGCTTTAAATATTGAGTTGAAATTTGGTGATTTAAAGTTATTTTATTTATTAAAATAAGATATGAAATATGAAGTTAAAAGGGGTGTGTTTGTTGGATTTTAAACCTATAGAGATTAATTTGTAGTTTCTGTTTGCTATTTTTGAATATGCTGATGTCACTAATTGGACCATTGAATCAGTCAACCCGGGACCCAATCCCTTGACTAAGTCAAGGCCTAGGCTGGGTTTTAAAACCTTGGTTATTAATGCCACCGAATTGGAAGGAAAATTTTAGCTTTATGTCTCCTAGCATGTCAAAATTCTCAAGCTTATTTGGTGGCTTCACAATTTCACATGTCGAATTTTGCACCAAAAATATTGACAAGCTTTGGTCTTCCCTTTATTATAAATACAATAATACTACGGACACCGGGATTTTTACATCGAAATATTGTACCGACCTACGTATAACATACTTTTGATTTTTTTAACAATTTTTTTCGAGTGAACGGCCATCCATCAAATTTGGATGGCCGTTCACTCACATGGACGTCTGTCCATATTATATGGACGGAGGTCCATATACCAGGGACGGACCTCTCCATTTAATGGACGCCCGTCCATAAGTAAAATGAAATAATTTTTTTTTTATAAAAATTAGGGACGGCCGTTCATCCGTTATGGACGGCCGTCCCTTAATTTTTATTAAAAAAAATTATTTCATTTTACTTATGGACGGACGTCCATTAAATGGAGACGTCCATCCCTGGTATATGGACCCCCGTCCATATTGGACGAGCGTCCGCAAATAAGAGACGTCTGTCCTTAACCAAAATATGAAAATTAAAAAAAAAAAAAATTTGGGATGGCCGTCCCTTACGTTTAGACCGGCGTCCATTCCTAATGGACGCCCGTCCATACTTTTAAAAAAAAAAACACCTTCTTCTTCTTCTTCTTCTTCTTCGCTCCACTCCATCCCTGTAACACCTCAAATCCACTAAAGGTTATTTTTGTTTTGTTTATGCTGTAATTCAGTGGGAGGAACCCATAATTAGAATCAGAAAAACTTACCCCAATAGAAGAAAAACCCATAAGCGAAGAGCTCCAAATAGATCTGCAAATAAACACTTTTTCTCTGAAATGAAAGCTGAATAAGAATCAAATTCTACGAAATAAAGATCAGAAAGAACAGAATCTCATAAGAATAAACGTCATCAAAATAATAAAAAATATATAAATATAAAGTTCACAACTTTCTCTTAATCTCTCTGTATCTTTCTTCTTCTTGTCTTTTGGCAATTATGGGCAAATGGGAAGACAAAGACTTTAAAGTTGTTCTTCTTAGTTGAAATTGTTTTAAACTTACAGTGAACTTCAGTCTGTCTCTTGTAGTCTGTTTCATCTATATTTTTGTTTTGTTTATGCTGTAATTCAGTGGGAGGATTAGGATTGCTGCAAAATGGATTTGAGGTGTTACAGGGATGGAGTGGAGCGAAGAAGAAGAAGAAGAAGAAGAGCAAATAAAGTGTTTTTTTTTTTTTTTAAAAGTATGGACGGGCGTCCATTCCTAATGGACTAATGGACGCCCGTCCAAACGTAAGGGACAGCCGTCCAAAATTTATGGACGGCTGTCCCCAAATGTTTTTATTTTTATTTTCATATTTTGGTTAAGGACGCCCGTCCAAAATTAAGGGACGGCCGTCCCTATTTTTTATAAAAAAAATTATTTCATTTTACTTATGGACGGGCATCCATTAAATGGGGACGCCCGTCCCTGGTATATGGACCCTCGTCCATATAATATGGACGGGCGTCCATGTGAGTGAACGGTCGTCCAAATTTGATGGACGGCCATCCAAATTTGATGGACTGCCGTTCACTCAAAAAAAATTGTTAAAAAAATCAAAGGCGTGTTACATATAGATCGGTATAATATTTCGGTGTAAAAATCCCGGTGTCTGTAGCATTATTGTTATAAATATGGGTGCATTTTGATAGCAAATTCATCACACATGTTTTCAAACAATACAAACCAATGTTCTTAAACCCGGATCGGACCGGCCGATTGAACCGGTCCGATTGGGTTTCGGCCACGACTCTGGTCTAATAACGCAAGAAACCAGGTTTCACGCTTTGGCTCGCTTTAGACCTCTGTCGGACCGGCAAAACTAAAAACCCTAAACCATCCTAAATTTCTAATTCTACAACTTCATTCATCTTCATTCCTCTTCGTTCATCTTCAGTCTTCATTCTGCTCCCCGTCATGCCAGATTATCGATCGACTAGCTTAGGGTGCTACACGTCGTCTGCCGTCCGCCATCGGCCATATAAGAACAAATCGGCGAAGAAGTTAGACGACTTGGCTGCCAAGTGAAGGTATTGTGGTTTGTTCTCTTGCTTTTTTCTAATGTGCTTCAGTTTTAGTGTTTTAGATTGAATTTGTTTATGATGATCATTATCTGAATGGTGGTAAAAAGTTCGAATATTTAATGGGCTTTCTGTTTCATCTAATTTATCATTTTTGTAGAAGAAATGTTTAAATCTGTTGCTAGTTGAACACGATTTGTGTTTGTTGCTGCCTTTGTGATCTTTACTGTGATAGTTTAGAACAAAGTATGTGAATCTAAATGATGCCTTTTGGCTTTGCTTAGTAACACATAAATGGGATTTATCAAATAATAATATCTGAATGTGCTGTGCGAAAAATGTGGTGAGCTTATATGTAGTGGATTGGGTTTTATGTTTCAAACAACTGAGAGTGCTTGATCTGATTGAAACGGAGGTCACAAACGATGAAGTAGACTGGATATCTTGTTTTCCAGAGCGCGAAACAGAGGTCAGCATGATGATGTCACTAGTCCGACCAATTAGTCGGACCGGTTAAACTGCTCGACCAGGGACCCGGTAGCCTTACTGGGTCATTACCCAGGTCGAGTTTCAGAATATTGATACAAACACTAGAGACGCAAAGCTTGAGTTAGAGATAAAAATTAGAGTGAGAAGTGAAAGAGTCCTAGGATCAAATGAAAAGAGAAACTGGAAAAATTGTTATACTTTCCCAAGAAACAAACAGATGAGTTTGAGAGAAAACAGAAACGATTTCAGAACTGAACTTCTATTTATTTCATTTTTTCTAACTGACTTTACAAAGAATTATTGGACTGCTTTTATACCAAAGCTGAGTCCACGTTGGCAATTCGTGTAACTCCAGCAAAGAAACACCAATGATTTACAAAGAAACACAAAATTACAACATCTTAACTGTTGATTTGAAGATTACAAAATGATGAACTTCAGACGAAACCCAGCAGCTTTAATCTTAAAAACTGCATTTACGGAGGTGACAATCCATGTGACTTGCTTCAGTAAAAAAATCTCAGTTGTTCAACACTCACAAAACAAACACAAAATGGATATTTTTAGACCATAGGATCTGTGCTTTTTCTAATTAAGGACGGTAAGAAGAAGATGCAAAACCCTGTAGCTTGATCTGAATTTATTAAAACTTATTACTTTCATTGTGTAATGAAACGATGTCATTGGACTTAAGAGAACTAACGTCCATGTGACAGAATCCGTTTGTTCAGAACCGTTGCACAATGAAGAATTTGAATTTTGACCCTGCCGTTATCATAACCGTTGCACAGTAAAGTTTTTAAACAAAATTTGCAGACGTCATACCAGTGGCAACCGGATTCACTTATCCTGGGTTTAGCTTTCATCTTGGTAAATTGCAGCATAGGTGATGACACCTAAAAGGACAGAAATGTTAATAAAAAATTATATGACGATAGAGGAAATATTAAAGAATGCATTTGAGTAAGTTAGGTGTCCGAAAATCTATATATCTATATCATTTTGAAGCCCACCCTTGCTATTGATCGCCATTTGGATTCCACGTAGGATGTCACATAGGATCTTAGGAGTGCTATTTGATCACCACGTAGGATGTCACATAGGATCTTAGGAGTGCTATTTGATCACCACGTAGGATGTCACATAGGATCTTGGGAGCTCTATAATTATTGTAAGTGTCTATAATTAATGTGCCAAGATTTGATTGGTTGATGGATAATGGATGTAATTAAAAGTTAAATATGTTCATATTACAATAGTTCATCTTCAAATTAAAAGTTAAATCTTTTCACATTCTACGAATTGTTCACCATCAAATTAATATATATACGTTTCCTCTTCATCTTCTTCTCTCTTCATCTTATTCATTACACGACTCATCTCTCTAATTTCATTCAACATCACTCAGTACCACCACCACTCACCAAGGAACAGCCGCCTCTCCTCATTGTCTCTCCATTTCCAAATCCATAAAAAGATTCTCCAGCTGCATATAGACTTCCATTGTTAGAAGCATACCTCTGGATTTTGGGGCCTCAGATCTTGAATTTCTAGATCCAATCGGTAAGCAAACGTGGTTACTTGAATTTTTTTTTTCTTTTTTGATGAAGAATAGTTTGACGACTATGATTTGGTTGGGCATGGTGTAGTCGTGATGTTGGGGGTGGAGGAGAAATGGTGCTTGGTGACAGGCGGGAGCGGATTCCCCGTTCGCCATTTGGTGGAAATGTGTATCAAATATGTTATGCCTAAAAAATAAGGGCTGACGTAAGCCCACATCAGCAAGCACTAATCAGAGTTTAGGAAGGTTTGCGTTGTCCATGAGCTAACATGTCGCCCCAAGACAAAAAGAATACGGCTGTCACCAACCCAGCAGATTCAGGTTTTATCTATGAGTGAATGGGGACCGCAAACCTGTCTAAATCTCAGATAATTTGAGGATATCTCCTAAGTTATCAACCAATGGGATGCAAAGAATGACTTACACGACACATACCCACTTGCAGATTTGTAATCATCACCTTGAATTCAGCAGTTATAAATAGAGGATTCCCTCTCGCAAAATCGGGATCTCTGATTTTCATAATCTAAAATAGCAAAGACAATCCACAAGAAAGAGATTGACTTAATATTTTCTTTGAATACACAGTCCTTGTACCCCAATTCGCTGTTCGCTGTATGTGACTTCTTGTAACACATTTATATAAAAGAAATAGTGGACGTAGGAATCGTTTCAAGCATCTGAACCACTATAAAACTCTCACTGTCTCATTTATTATTAAGTCTTTGCATGCTATTGTGACCTAACTCCAAATTTCATATTAATCACGTGTAATTTCTAAGACTTGCTTAACACTTTACACATGCAAGGTCGTTAGTGTTAAAATCAAGCATCAACAAAATACGATATATTTTCAATGAGAATTGCTGGTTTGGTCGCCACCAATCTGCAAATCAGTGGTGTGCCTTCCAAGCTGATTGGTATACTAATCATCTTATCTTATTACAGTCTACCTTATCTCCCTGTTTTTCCTCGAGACATCAAATACCATGATGTAATAAATATATTTTTTAGTTTAAATTTATGATGGATGTTATGACATTCTGTACTGGAAGTATCTGGAGTTCCGTAAATACTTGTATACTACTGTTATTTTTTGAATGCCCCTTATTTGATTTTGCACCCTTTTAAATTGCAGATATTCAATATAGAACCTTCAAATGGTCTTTTGGTATTCTTTTCTCACGCTTGGTTAGCAAAATTATGTATGCTGTCACGGTTACTTTGTTGCCTGGTTCACTTTATATATCATGCTTCATGGAAAAGATGTTGATTCTTTTAGCCATGAATATGCAGAATTGTCATCTAACCTGTGGAATTGTGAATAATAACTTTTCAGGAAATGAACCGTCAAGATTTGGTAATTGTGGGTCTAAATTCTTAATATGGATACAAATAGGTGTACCTTAAATGTAACAGGAAAATGATATAAACAGTGGTAATTGCAAGGTGTTTTAGGTGTACTCTGTATTGTTCATATTTTTAACTTTTTGGGTCTTTTGACTCACATCTTTCCTACATCTTTTGTTTATTAAATTTCATTTTTTTGAACTAAACTAAGAGGTTTCATATGAGTACAGAAATCAAAAGTTATTACAGAAAGTGGATGATTTTGACTTCTTATTTCTTTTATATACAGGTTCGATTTCCCTCAATGGATGGAAGGTTTGCCTTGGTTCCCTGGGCAAATATGCTCAATCATAGTTGTGAGGTTCATAGATTATTTTAAAATAGCTTCTGTAAGGAATGTGCTTAGTTTTCTAACTGAGTTACATTTGCATTTTGCTGGTCTAGGTGGAGACATTTTTGGATTATGATAATTCATCTCAAGGAGTTGTGCTTACTACTGATCGGCCCTATCAGCCAGGTGAGCAGGTAAACAGATTTAGTAATTTTTTTTAACAATTCTATTGCAGATCAATAGGAAAAATTCTAGATAAACCAATTACTACAATGCACTGACCATTAAATAATGTAAGAGGAGAAAAATTATGAACTGATTATCTTTTGGTATATGTCTTCAATCAATTCCAAAATTTTAGAAAAACTTATTTAAAAAAATGTTGGCTTCTAATAGATTTATATATGTTTATGTCCTTCATGTATATTGCAAATCAGGAGGCAGTATGTTGCGTTATCTCTCTATTCCCATCTCCCTTCCCACAGTCCAAAGTTTCACTGAAATTGCCTAGGCACAATTACTGTTACCGGACCGCTGGGCTCTGTTCGCTTTGCAGCTTCATATAGTAACAAATGTGAATTAATGATTCATGGAATTGATTGAGTATGCATGAAAATGTGTTAGATATGATGATTTGTTTATGGGAGCGCGGAAGGACTTAGAAAGAATCAAGGAGGAAACTATGCATGATCTTGAAGCATTTGATGACGGGGAAATCGACTGATTAAATATCTTAGCATCAGTTCAGCTCACTATTAATTGATCACACCACTTATGTGGAGGAGGTGATTTTCTTTAACTGAGACTAATAGTTTGTAAATTGTTCTCTGTTTTTGATAATTTGCTTTGATTTTTAGAAGAAAGAGAGATTCATTTATTTAGTTTCACGTGACCTAAAATGGCTAAATGTTAAAGCAATATTTAATTTTGCTTTAAAATCTCCTTTGTTTATGACTCTGTAATTTATGTCATAAATTTAAGCAAGGTGTACAATGTGGTTTTGTTATAATTGAATTTTCAAATATTCACTAATTTTTTTATTTATTTTTTTTTTGTTTAATGTGATTTTGGGTTTTATTGGTAGGTATGTATTGGCAAGGCCAGCTGGAAAAAGATGCATGGAACAACAGTTAGTAGGCTGCGGAATGGCTCTTTTCTGCATCATTTCCCATCTGCTTTGCCTTGTGGGGCGAGAACTCGAGACCAGTCGGGCTCTTCTCAATCCTATTGTATACTTGACTGCATATTTCAGGAGGTTTACTTTATTTTTGTTATTTGCTGCAATTTGTTTGTTTCTTAGTTTTGCCTCAATGTTGTTGAAGACCTCATATTGGTTGTGGTTGTGGTTGTTGGGTGCAGTCCGACTAAACTTATTACGTCATTGACGTGGTTTGCACTGCTGAGTTGCTTGCAACTCTTGAAATCCTTCATCCAGACGAGGAATTTATGATTGCATTTTCAAATACCTCAATGTAATTCTAACTTCATTTAGGTTTCAAAAACTTGCAGATGGGATTTTGTGCTGCTCATGAGTGGAAGGCAAGGAAACCTCATATTTGACTCTGTAGAAGAAGAAGGTCAAGCCAAGATTTTCACCTACTGTTTATAGCTTAAAGCGTTTAAATAACAAAGTTATTTGTATAGCATAAGCCTTGTGTATATGTATAATATTTTTAATATTTATTTCTTTAATTATTACTTAAAATTTGTATAAATTTAATATTAATTATTTTGTATATAATATTTCTATTATTTATTGCTTTTAAAACAACAATACTTAAAATAACTCTTTACACACACATTAAATATATATATTTAAAATTTGTACAAATTTATTACTATTAATTTAGTATATAATTTTTTTTTATTTCTTTAATTATGAATTCAATAAAAAATAAACTTTAATACAGAAAATATATATTTAAAACACAAAAAACAATAATATAAAAAAAAAAAAGAAAAATCTATAAACATACCGGCTTTCCATCTAATTAAATTATAAACGTTGTGATAGTTGAAAGAAAGATTGACAGGTTTTGCCAGTCAAGTCAAGATGAGGGCCCTTTATGTCTGCTTCTGAACTGAAAAAACGTGTAAAACGAATAATAATAATTTACCATGGATAATAATAATAATAATAATAATAATAATTTACCCAAAGCATATAATAATTTACCATGGATAAAAATTAACGGCAAGACAAATAGAATTCAATTGAAAAATCATACCATCTTTCCCAGCTGTCACTACCCCTAATCTGTGCATATTAACAGCACCTTCTTCGATTTTCATCTTTGACTTTCAGTTTTCCAACTTCTTGACTAATTACATAATTTTAAGCTATGAATTAATGAAATAAAACTATGCTAATAACGATTCACATAACTCACCTGTAAAGCCTTTAGGTGGATTTCTGTCATATGTACGGTTTTTTCTATCAATTCATTCACCAATATAGTAATATTACATTTACAATCCAATCTCACCGAAAAATCAATTCTTTAGTAATAAATTCTGATTTTTATTCTTCGCTAACAGTAAGAGTATGAAAAATATCGATGTATTTAGGATTTGGGTTTGAGAGTTTTCACCAAATTTATATATTCCATTTTGTTATTAAAATTCTTCATTTATTTTCACTCTTAGACTAAAGTTAAAAAGTCAAACTACGTAAACTATTATATGCTTTGTATGTATTATTATTATTATTTTTTTTCTATTTGTCTTGCCGTTAATTTTTTATCCATGGTGTTGGGCATATCACAACAATAATTAAACAATTTTGAATCTGCATGTTTGGAGCTCGAAGGGATATGCATTTCAATTTTAATTATAATAAGTAGATCAAACAATACATATATTTGCATTTTGTCTAATAAAAATTGAAGAAATTATACTTGTCGCATATCTCTTCAATAATTACATAAATTCCCTTGTAACCAATATTGACCTACCAAAAGTTACTATGTAAAGATGAAAATTTTAAGGTGCATAGTAAGGATGAACGTCAAGTCGCTAGTTTTGGTTTCTAGGGTTTGTGAAGTTAGTGACTATTACGCAACTAAGCACAAACAGAGATTCTAAATCACACATTCAACCAAACAAGAACACAGAGATTACCGTGGTTCACTTATCCTTTTATGGATAAGCTACATCCACGTTGAGCTCAAGAAAGGTATGAGCTCATTGCACTTACTATTATCACAAGAATCACGATTACAACACCTCAAACCAATTAACACAGAATCCTTACAATATATCCTGTAACCAGCCCAAAGAGAAACTCATTGAGAATCCCTAACCCGAAAGAACAACACTCTCACCAGAATGATTAAGACCCCTAACCACTCTAATCTGATTACAAACAACAATAAGAAAACTTCCCAAACCCTAATTCCTCAATCGCACAAAGAAACCCCAACAGTGATCGATCCTTTGTTACTGCGAAAATTGAGTTTATATATGGTTGACTTAGTGACTGGATTTTGGCCATTGGATCTGAAGTGTATCCTGCTGTCAGGATTCATCTGGTAGTTTGTCTAAAACGACGTCGTCTTTCTTTACTCAAAACGGCACTGTTCCAGGCTTCCACTTTAACAATCTCCACCTTGGAAGCACTGGAAATAGTTTCTTTGTGCAGCTTGCTCAGTTCCATTCCGTCATGGCTCTTTGTCACTCCAGACTATTTGACATACAACAGGTTCAGGCAGTGCTTGAACTTGGCTAGAGTGATTATCTTGGTGCCCATGTCTGTTGGATTTTCTTCTGTGGGTACCTTCTTAAGTTCAATGATTCCATTTGTAACTTGATCTAGCGGACATCCACGTATTTAGTTCTTTTGTGATACATTGGATTTCTGCTTAGATGGATCGCACTCTGACTATCGGAGTACATTGTCACCTTTCCACTAATTAAATTTGCCTCTGTCAGGATTCCTTTTAGCCATAAAGCTTCTTTAACTGCATCAGTTACTGCAATATACTCTGATTCTATTGAGGACAAGGCTACTATAGGTTGTAGTTGCGACTTCCAGCTTATACAATTTCCACCTAGTGTAAAGAAATATGCTATAGTTGATTTCTTGGTATCCTTCTCTCTTGCAAAATCAGCATCTACAAATCCAACCAGATCAAATGCAGCATTTCTTTTACAATATTCAAGGCCAACACATACAGTACTGTTTATATATTTCAGCATCCATTTCAAGGTAGTCCAATTCTCCATACCAGGGTTAGACATATCTCTGCTCAACATGGAAATGGCAAAGGCTAAGTCTGGCCTAGTACTAATCATGACATACATCAGTGACCCCACAACATTAGCATATAGGACAGACTCCATTCTCAACAATTTTGACTCAGTTTTGGGGCATTGGGACTTACTGAGTATAAATTGATTGGTTAGGGGCATTGAGACTAGTTTGGCACCAGCCATGCCAAACTTTGTGACTAATTTTAGTAAATAGGATTGTTGCTGCAGCCTAAGTTCACACCTTCTCCTATCCCTATTTATCTCCATGCCTAGAATTTTCTTGGCATTCCCTAGGTTTTTCATACTGAATTTAGAGTTCAACTTCTTCTTTAAGTCACTAATCAGGGATTTTGACTTGCTAATTCAACATCATAACATCAACGTATAGAAGTAAGTAAATAGGCATATCATTATCCATTTTAAAATAGAAGCAACAGTCATATTGACTTCTAGTGAATCCTATACCTATTGTAAATGTGTCAAACCTTTTGTACCACTGCCTAGGGGACTGTTTTAACCCATATAAAGACTTTTTAAGGAGGCATGCATGGTCTGGAACCTCAAGGTCAATAAACCCCATAGGCTAGCTCATATAGATTTTCTCCTCAAGGTTTCCATGAAGGAAAGCAGTGGTGACATCCAACTGCTCAAGTTCTAGATCTTGATATGCAACTACTGACAACATCATCCTAATTGTTTTGTATTTGACCATAGGGGAGAAGACTTCATTGAAGTCTATCCCCTCCCTTTGGGTATACCCCTTTGCCATAAGTCTGGCTTTATACCTAGGTAGTTCAGCTATGGAAATGTCATCTTTAAGTTTGAAAAGCCACTTACATTGGGTTAGCTTCTAGTTTCTTGGTTTTGGAACCAGTAACAATGTTTCATTTACGTTTAAAGACTACATTTCCTCCTCCATAACTGTTCTCCATTTGTCTTTATCTCTGGATTCCATGGCCTCTTGATATGTCTCAGGTTCAGACCTTAGCACCTCAGTACCTGCAAGAAAAGCAGTGTAAATTAGTTCTGCATATGAGTATCTTGAGGGTGGTCTTACCTTTCTCCTTATTCTGTCTCTGGCCAACTGTTAATCTGTCAATTCATTTTGTTGTGGTTCCAAGAACTCTTTAGTTTCTTCATATGTACCTTGATCAGGTTCCTCAGGTGTTATGTCAATTTCAGGTTGCTGTGGTGCTTGTGCTTGACCTTGAGGTGGATTTAGTTGTTGGGTTATGGGCTCCACCTTAATCTGAGTAGTACTGGTCTGAATGGTGGCTGTTTCTGTGCTTTTGGTGGTGCCTGCATTAGGGTTAGTTCCTTTGCATGGGAAAACTCCCTCATTAAACACAACATCCCTGTTTACTATGATCCTGACCTCTGGTGACTCTCTATCCCACAATCTGTACCCTTTTGTGCCCTTTGAGTATCCAAGGAACACACACCTAGTGGATCTAGGTTCCACTTTGCCCCCCACTGTGTGCGCATAAGCTGCACAGCCAAACACTTTTAGGGGACCAAGTTCTAGCCTTCTTCCAGACCATCTCTCTTCTGGACAGGTTAGACCTATGGCTGTAGAGGGGCTCCTATTCACTAAATAGGCAGCTGTGGAGAGGGCCTCTCCCTAGAATGTTTTTGGGAGGTTTGATGTGATTAGTAAACACCTGACTTTGTCTAAGAGTGTCTTATTCATTCTCTCAGCAACCCCATTTTGCTGAGGGGTATTTCTGACAGTCCTATGCCTCAAGATCCTCTGTTCACTACAAAACTTATCAAACTCCAAGTTACAGAACTCAAGCCCATTGTTAGTCCTAAGGGCTTTGACCTTTCTACTAGTCTGGTTTTCAACTAAAGTCTTCCAGTCTCTAAACTTAGCTAGGGCTTGATCTTTAGACTTAAGTAGGAAGACCCAGACTTTCCTACTATAATCATCTACGATTGAGAGAAAGTAACTGTTTCCACCATGAGATTTCACATTTTCTGGCCCCCATCAATCATGTAAGTAATCCAGATAGTTATTTGCTAGATGAACTCCCTTAGAGAAGTTGTTCTTATGCTGTTTACCAAGGACACAATTCTCACAGAACTCTAAACTAGTGACAGTATCTTTCCCAAACTACCCTTGCTTATTTAGGACATCTATTCCCTTCTGACTCATATGACCTAACCTCAAATGCCACTTTTCAATTACAGTTAAATTTGGAGAAACAGGTGTTGTGATGTTACAATCAGAATAGAAACTCCCCCAGAGTATATAGAGGCCATTCTTCTTTTCTTCTGTTAAGACAAGTTTTTCATTCTTATAGACATTTAATCACACACTATTAGCCTCATAGCAGTAACCTGCTTCATCTAGGGTACCTAGAGAGATGAGATTTCTTTTTAGGTCAGGGATATACCTCACTTTGGTTGGCCTGATCAGTTTTCCCCTACTTAACCTAAGGGTTATGCAACCTATTCCTTTAACCCTACGTGCTTAGTTATTCCCCATGTAAACAGTCTCATGTTCAAAATTTTCAAAGTCTTGGAACCAACTCCTATTAGGGCTCATATGGAAATTACAACCTAAATCTAATACCCATTCATTTGTAGTGTCAAATATTGACACTGTTAGGACTTCTAGTTCATCTGTTTGGTTACTGGTGCTGGCCAGGTTGATCTCTATATTTCCTAATTTCTATTTCTTCTTCCAGTCAAAACAGTTTTCTTTAGATGGTCTTTCTTGTTACAGTAGTAACACTTCCTAGTTTCAGTCTTGGCTTTACTGTTCTTTTTCCATTTCTTCTTATTCTTACCCCCCTGACTAGACTGATATCCTGTACTAGGTTGACTAGTTTCTAATCTACCCTTCACAAACAGAGTATTGTTGTTCCTCTTAAGGGTTTTAAGCTCTAACTCCCTAGCCTTAAGTCCGACAACAATCAAGTCTACACTGGGTACAATACCAGAGTATTGTAGGGCATTCTTGACTACTTGGTAGTCATCCATTAAGGAGTTTAGCAGTATCATGGCACGACTTGTCTTTCCTAGTTCTTGGTCTGTGCCTTTCAATATTAAATTCATCTTAAGGAATTCCTCTAAATTCTTCTCAATAGACTTTGAATTACCCATTTTATATGAGAATAAGGCTCCCTTTAAGAAAGCCAGATTCGGTGCAAACTGTAAGGCATATAAAGATTCTAACTTACCCCATAAACTAAGTGGAGTTTCGAATCCATCTACCTTTCGAAGTACACTGTCCGAGAGATTCATCACAATCAAGTTGTATGCTTCTTCGTTAATCTCTTCCTTCTTCTTTAGTCTTTCCTCTGACCATTTCTTGGGATCCTTTTCCAGTGCGATTGCAACCTTATTATGTGAAAGGAAGGCTTTCATCTTCTTCTTCCAGCTTTCGAAATCGATTTTCCCATCGTATTGGTTTATTTCTAATCGTGTGGTGGTGTTTGTGGTCATTTTGGGTTGGTTTTATAAAAGCACCAAATTGTAAACCCTAGATCCTCTTGCCCTGATCTTTGTGCGATTTCTGGAATCCTAGTCTTTACCCAAGATTTGACTCCTTAGATCTATTTGAAGACTCAAAAAAATCAATAATTAGAAAAGCCCCAAATTTCCCGAAACCCTAATCTCACGAAACCCTAATTTCGCAAAACCCTAATTTCGCAAAATCTCTTTTATCGGGACTCCGATTCGTTAACCACTAGATCTAGACTCCAAGAAATGGCTCTGATACCACTGTTACGCAACTAAGCACAAACACATATTCTAAATCACACATTCAATCAAATAAGAATACATAGATTATCGTGGTTCACTTATCCTTTTATGGATAAGCTAAATCCACATTGAGCTTAGGAAATGTATAAGCTCACTGCACTTACTATTACCACAAGAATCACGATTACAACACCTCAAACCAATTAACACAGAACCCTTACAATATATCCCGTAACCAGCCCAAAGAGAAACCCACTGAGAATCCCTAACCCGAGAGAACAACACTCTCACCAGAATGATTAAGACCCCTAACCACTCTAATCTGATTACACAAACAACGGCAAGAAAAGTTCTCAAACCCTAATTCCTCAATCGCACAAAGAAACCCCAACAGTGATCGACCCTTTGTTACTGCAAAAATTGAGTTTATATATGGTTGACTTAGTGACTGGATTCTGGCCGTTGGATCTGAAGTGTATCCTGCGGTCAGGATTCATCTGGTAGTTTGTCTAAAACGACGTCGTCCTTCTTTACTCAAAACGGCACTGTTTCAGGCTTCCACTTTAACAGTGACGAAACATTCATATTCTTGATTTGCAGGTTAAAAAATTTCATAATATTCGCATTGAAGATTAACTAAAAAAAATCAGAAAGTGTGTGTAATATTAATCCAAGTAGACATGGGGGAATTAAATCCTACAGATACTCTACAGTATCTTCCATAAAGAAATTAGGCCAGACCTCTTGAATCTGTTTTCTTCAAAAATAAAGAAACAGTATAAAATGAGATTAAGACGAAATTAACTTCATTAATTATATAAGAAATTCATTCAAAGTACATAACTGGAGGAGACAAAAACAATAAGTAGTGACACCTATAAATCATCGCCCACCCCAAACAAAAGAAAAAGAAAGAAATAACAAAGTTGGCAATTGCCTAGCTCCTTTGACAACAAAGCCAGTACAAATTTATTCCAGACAAAGCAAATACTTTTAAAACTCTTTAATAATTATGTTTAAATGGTCTTGATTGAAACTGGAAGACCTTCCATTGGAATGGGTGATGGAATGTATGAAATCTTTTCATCTGGACTCATTTTCTCCCACTCAAATTTTGTCACCAAATTATGCATGAAAACAAGTATTTCTAGTCGAGCATACTCTTTTCCAGGGCACATTCGAGGTCCTCCCCCAAATGGTACAAAAGTGTAAGGTGCAGGACCACTCCCTTCAAATCTTGAAGGATCAAACTTCTCTGGATCCGGGAAATAATTCGGGTTCTTATGTGTAGTATGAACAGTCCAAAATGTCTGCAAAATAGTTATTTAAGGGGTGAGTCTTAATTTCATGCATGCACTCTATATATGATATAGCAAGAATTATCAGGTATTAAGGTCCGAATTTTCTTAAACTGCAATAAATTGATAATCATCACTAGTAAATGAGGTTTGCATTTTTTTTTAAAAAAAAAATACGAACACTGCCACCTGAGGATGATTAATGTATCGTATAGAATATAAAGTAGAAACAATTCACCAATTACCTTCCATCCTTTTGGGATTGTATAACCAGCATAATTGAAGTCAATTATGGACTCTCTAAAAGATCCATTAGCAGGTGGTGCTAGCCTCATTACTTCGGATGCCACACACCAAGAGTATTTCATCTTCTTCACATCATCCCAATTCAACAATTCTCCTTGTTCTTTTGACTTGAAAATCTCCATTTGTTCTATTCTCCAATATATGAATAAACAACAAAAAATAAACAAACACAGTCATATGCATATATAGGTATAGTTTATCAAAATCAATGAATTTTAAAAGATAAAATTTCAGTTTTTGATAACAGACTAGAGAGAGAGATTCAGAGCGTTACCTTCGAAAACTCTTTGGTAGATATCTGGGTAGTCTGCGAGATAGCTAACGATGAAAGTGATGGCAGTACTTGTAGTATCATGGCTTGCAATGAAGAAACCAATGATTTTATCAGAAATCTCAATCTCAGTCATTCCATCAATCAGCATGCTACTCAACAAATCAGTAGCCACTGTAATTTTCTTCTCATCAATCTCAACTTTCCTCTTCAGAATAATGGACGTAAGCTCCTCCCGAATAGTTTTCCCTGCTTTCACTGCACTATTGAAAGTTGTCCCCGGAAGATCAATTGGCACCGACATGAGTCCCGCAGTGGCAAGGGCAAAGGGCTCGGCGAACTTCGCTATATGATCAGGATCCGTAACACTAATGAACAACCGACAAGCCAGCGCGAAAGTGTATTTTTTCGACAATGGAAAAACCTTCACATCGTTGTAGGGAAACCATTCTTTCTCTAAGTGTTCCCTCGCCATGGAATCCATTACAGGAATGTAATGTTGAAGGGATTCAGGTTTGAGAAAAGGCGGCAAAAAGCTACGCAATTTAGTGGCCTCTTCCAGGGAAGAATTGTTGATATTGTCAGGATGCATCAGAGCCTTTTTAATGGAATGTGGCCACCAGGAAGTTACGTATTTGTTTTGGCCTGAGAATAAGAATTTATTGCCTGAAGGTCCACAAAACACAGCCATGTCTTCGCCGAGCAAGGAAGTGCGAAAGACATCAGGGGAGAATTTGGTGGTTCGGTCAGTGACGAATTTCTCCGGAGTTCCTCTTCGAGCGGCCAAGACATAGGACAGAGTTTCACCGATGAAGGGCAATCCTTTTTTGCCTGGTGGGAGATTTGTGGCGGAAGATTTTTTGTAGAAGAAAAGATAGGTGACGCCAACGGAAATGTATAAGATTATGAAGTGAATCAAGTATTGAGAGAAGAAATCAATAATATTCTCCATCGCTGAAATTTGTTGTTGATTCTTGATTAATATGGAGAAGATGAGAGTACTGAGAAGGGTTAGAAAAAGAAGTCTGGGGTTCGGATTTTTATAGGGAAATAGAAACTGTCTTTGAGAATATAATATGAATTGTTTTTTTTTAATTTAGAGTTGGGAACAATATATGTATACATATGGACAAATGAAGAATAATTTGAGGTAAAATCAAACTTTGGTATCTAAAACAACCAGCAGACCAATATTCTTATATCCTTTTTATTATTGTTTTATAAAATTTTGTACTTAAATTGATACTATCCTTTTAGAAAATAAAATCCGCATCTAAAGAGAATATAATCGTCAATAAAATCTTTCTAAAATAACCCTTTTATTTATATTTTGACTTTCCAAATATTATACATTTACGTTGGCGTCACCTATCTTTCTAAAATAATCCATGATTTGTACATCTTACTTATCCATGAATTTTAGCCAATATCTTCAAATGTATTTTTTAAACTATTTTTACAGCTAATGGGAAATATTTTTGTATGAATTTATATTGTTTTTGATTTGATTTTACAATACAAAAGGTTGCTATGCTATTCATGATGTAATTAAAAAATAATAATAATCACTAAGTTCTTTGGGTACCCTTGGAAACATTTATAAATAATTATCACTATGATATAATTCTAAACATGAGCTTATATGAGAAATATAACATGAACTGTGAAAATTAAAAACAAAAATGATACACTAAAATATTAACAAGAGGAACATAACAAAATAAAATAACAACTAAATATCTTTTATGTGTTATTTAGTCATTTTTGAAAAGGATAAAATTGTAATTAATATATAGTTATTAAGATCTAATAAGATAATAAGTGAAGACCAATAACATCATTCTTAAAATTGTATCCACCTTTTAGTAGTTCAAGTGATAGGACAATCGTTGAGATGTGTGGTTAAGGAGCATGAAAAAATAAAAAAATAAAAAATTCTTAAAATTGCAGCTTGAATGTCATGTTCTTAGGTTCCATGGTTAGAGTGGAACCCATGGACTTACTCAACTAGAGGCTAATAGGACTAGTGACCTCGTTCAAAATTTTCTATGTTAATTTCCCTCTATACTTTATACTTTTTTCTGATTTAGTATAATTTATGCTCCAAAATATTAAACCCATCATTAAAAAAAAAAAAAAAGTAGAACCAATTTTTTCCTATTGTTTAAGATTTTAAGAAGATAAGTTTTTTATTAATTAGATATATTTTATAGGGTAACTACACTGACAAATACTTCTCACTAATTTTCTCTCACAAATACGACATGTCAGTTAATAATGGGTCCTCCCTGTCCAACAATAGATCATACTCTCATGTAACCAAATGCGAGCTATCATGTCGCGTTTATGAGAAAAATTTATAAGAAATGTTTATCAGTCTATCTNAATTTCTAGGCTCTTAGTTTTCTTTCTAATACACTTCGTAGCATAACTTTCGTTAAGTTAGGTTTGACAAAAACTTCGATCTAGGTAAAATATCTTAAGGTTTAAATCCATATACTAATATCACGAGACTCAAATTAAAGTTTTATCCAAGAAATAAATTATGAGTTCGACTTTAGGTAAAATTATATTTTGGATTTGGATATTTAAGTCTAAGAAATATTCTTACGTAAAATGTTGATTAGCAAAATAAATGAACTTAACTTTGGGATTGAGAGATACCATTACAATGACATGTTAAAAACCCTCAAGTTATTAAATAATATCGAGTTTAACATTATTTAAGTCCTACAAATTGTAGGGTTAAATTTTTTTAATGAACTAGGGAAATCTTTGAAGCACACTTTGTATTTAATACAAAATATTAAAAGCATAAGCTTTAGATGTGTTATGTGTATAAATGTGTAACCACCCATAAATCACATATGTAGGATGAGTAGGTTATTCTTTTCTATTAATTTAACATTAATAAGATATCTAAGTTTACAATTTATTTCAATTTCTTTCCTTTATCTATATATCACTCATTATCACTCATTTGACTTTGTGTTCTCTAATTTACTTGTAGGGGAAAGAAATAATAATAATAATAATAATAATCTTCAAGTTTAAAAATGCATTTTTTTTTTTTTATCACCGAGGGTGTTCAGGCTAGCTTGTTTGTACCTCAAATAATCTCTTATGGCCTTGGAACTGTCGGTCGAGTAATAAACCTAATTACCACCTATATTAGTGTTTGGGGAGACTCAAACTTAGGAGCTCATAGAATCTTCTTTTGCTCTTTTACTATCAGATCATTCAGTAGTAGTTTAAAAATGCATTGTTGATATGCCAATTTTGTGAACATTAATCTTTAAGAAAAATTAATATAGATGATGTAACACATAATGCAGCAAAGTGGCAATCCTTCTTTTCTATTTTTAATTAAGTATGGTGTAGCTAATCTTGGCACTTTATATATATATATATATATATATATATTCCCCAGCAACCGTTTCGTCGTCATTCGCCGGCCGAGGTCGTGTCATCGACCGTTTTTCGTTGCCGTGGCCGGAGATCGGCGAGTGATGAGTGGTTGTGAATGGTATGGTTTTGTAGAGGGGAGGATGAGGGTTCAAATGGTGGTGACTAGGTGATTTTGGTGGAAAATCGCTGGAAAGAGCGAAAAACGTCGGAACGACTGTTGCTAACGTGCGCCGGAGGACTGTTAAGGCGTGGTCTGCTAACGTGCGCCGCCCATGTAAAATGACCAATTTACCCCTTTACCGTTACTCAAACGTTTTTCCGTCACTTTAAGGTGGGAATTTGGAATAAATGAAACCATGGTACTAACTTGGATTTCGTCAAACCTTGGTGGGAACATGTCGTTTACTCTTAATATTTAAGTTTAGTTGTCCCCATAACGCTTCCTAACCAGAAAGCCGTTACAAAGGTAGATATCCTTAGAAAAAGAAACCGATAATTAATTGAGGTCTCGAAAATCAATACAAAGTTTTTGTATAATTTCAAACTTAGCAAAAATCTCTCAATATTACAAATTATTAATAAATCTCTCAATCTTAATTAATGTACTTTGTTTTCATGACAATAACATCATTCATTGAACTTATAAATTTTGATATTTGGGAAATATTCAAGAGTCAAAAATGTTTTAAGGATTGTTATAATTTGGGTAATTTTCCAAATACTTATTCAGAAAGTACATAAGATAAAAAAAAATAATACTAAAAATCCCTAAAAAAATGGTTATTAACAGTTAATTAACAAGAAATTAAAGGAATAATATCATAAACCATTAAGAGAAATAAACTAATTAAAAAAAAAAAAATCTAGATATCACCATATCATAGTTTAAAACACTACTGCTGTTTTACTATATCTATTTTAATTATTGTTTAGAGGCACTTATTTATACAGAGACTTTTTACATAGTTCAACATATGGTTGTATGTGGAACACATTGTGACCACTTCTTATGAATTTCTTGAATTCTCAAAAGATTATAAAAAGTTTTTACCCAAATATTATTGAAAAAAAAAAAAGTGTAGCAAAACTGATGATACCCATTTTGAAACAACAAAGACGTTTCGGTTTCTTTAGATCAAAAGTTAGGGGATCTCCAAACAATAATCCTCGACTTAAAAACTTTTAGAAGAAGAAAAAGACAGAATGTAGTTGTCATAAGGCTTAAAAATATATTTTTTTAAGAAAGACAGCATGCGCCCCCCACTTAATAAAGAATACAAATAAAGAAACGTGTATTATAAGTACCATTGCACATTGACCTTAAAAATTAAAAAAATAGAGGAGTGTCACCATTTAACAAAAAGTAAAAGAATTTTGGCTGCATTTACTTAAGACTTTGCATTTGGCTTTAAGATTATGCAGCGCATATTCTGTTTCTTTTTCATGTCTATGATTTCACGCTTGTCTTTTAAAACTTGATGTAATTTGTGTTCTTCTTCTTTGAACATTTGTAAAGACTTTAACATCATATCATCTTAAAATAAATAAACACATAATTTATATTGAACCCTTTTGGGTATAAATTAGAGGCCTAGGGGCATAAGAAGTCATTCCCAATTCCAAATGTTGTTATATAGAACTATAATATCATATAATAATAAAACGGTATCTCGTATCTAAAATTATCTACGAATTAACTTAACAATACAATACCATCATGATCTATTTCATTTATAGTTTTTGTACCCTTGTGATTGTACTTTTCACAAACATCCACTAATTAGGTGTCCCCATACCCTTTCCCAATCCCGAGAAAGCCGTTACATAAATATAATTGGCAGAAGATATCCTTTAGAAAAAAAGAAACACGATTAATTGAGGTCTTGAAAATCAAGACATTAGCAAAAAGTCCCCTAATATTACAAATTATTTAGTTGATATGTCTTTCCTAATCA